>NC_133773.1:128892195-129037171 GCF_003597395.2 Chelonoidis abingdonii
CATTTTAATTTAATTTTAAATGAAGCTTCTTAAACATTTTAAAAATCTTATTTACTTTACATACAACAATAGTTTAGTTACATATTATAGACTTATATAAAGAGACCTTCTAAAAAGGTTAAAATGTATGACTGGCACGCAAAACCTTAAATTAGAGTGAATAAATGAAGACTTGGCACAACACTTCTGAAAGGTTGCCGACCCCAACATAGAGGGTATGTGAGTCAGTGCAGGTAAAAAGAAAAACTCACCTAGTCCTTTGCCCCAAATGCAAATGATGCATTTTGGAGGTAGAAAAAAGTTCAGTTAACGTTTATCTTTATTGTTGTATTTCTCTGCCCTCCCAGTTTCTGACTGGCTATGGCAGCTACAGTGATAACTGTTGTTCTTGTGATGCCCAGCCCAACAAGAGCAGACGTGGGAGGTTAGGATAGTTCAATTAAGCTTTGAATTAGCTTCCAAACTTTTCATTGCTCACCTAAGCCGAACTTGTGACGTCTGCCTGTTGCTGATCGGACCAAATCCCGCAGTCCTTCCTCAGCATGTAGTCAGCAAAACTCCCATTGTTGTGCTTGAATCCATGTAACTCCCTAGCCACGGTATGTTATGTGTTGCTTTCTGTGCCTGATCCAGAGACTATGGGTCAGTAATCACCATTTGCGTGAGGGCCTAGCTCTTTTGCTCAGTCTGTAGTAACTTATGCTTTTAGCTCTAGAGGTCTCTTGTTTAATCCATTACATAAGAACTGAGTCAGCACTGCAGGCTTTCACCTGTCCTTAGTACAAATGCACAGTTATGCCTGTGAGCATTTTCCTGCACCAGGTCCCATTCATTTGAATGGTTTTCGATGCAGGAGCAATGACGGTTTACTCACAGGAGACACTGTTTGCAGGATTGAGTTCATTAACCAGCACAGGGCCTGGCAGTTAAAAAGCACAATTTGTTTTGTAAAGAGTAGCTGTATCAGCGTGTTATTATTTCTCCTTGAAGTGGTAATACAACTGGCCAGGATAGTATGGAGTGTTTACATCTTAAGCAGCTGCAATAGCCGCCACTGGGGAAAGATACTGGACTATAAAGACACATGCAGCTAGAGATGGGCCCAAACTGCTAAATTCAGATCAATGCATTTACACCTACTTTAGTGATGTGTACAGCCTGTGTGCAATAACCTGTTAATTGCTGGATTGTAGAAGTCTATTTAGTATATTAGGATGGGTCTTTCAAAAGTACCTAAGAAAAAGTGCAAGTCCCATTGAAAATCAATAGGATTTATGTTCTTAAATCTCTGACGTGCTTTTAACAATCTCCTTAAGTTTCAGAAACTTCAGGGGGAAAAAAAGTTTGAAGAAAAACATCCAGTCCTGTGCTCCAGTTTTTTATTTTCCCAAATCTCTAACTCTTCTATCGTCAAGTGATGTGATCTTTTCTCATTATGCTCCTTTCATCTGGTCAGGGTCTCCTGTGTTACATGAGATTCCATTCTCCTGCTAAAGCACTTCAGGGAAACTTACTGGAAAACACTATTCTGGAGTGTAAAATCCAGGAACAAAACATGTGGAAAATGACTGTCGTTGTATAAAGATAAACAAGACCTTGGTGAATCATGTCACAATCAATGCTAGTTTGGAGTAGATCTCTATCTGCCTGGCACTGACTGTTTGCACCAGCCAAGTCGCTAAGCTAGAATATGCAGAGAGATTCCAGTTTTCAGGGTCATCCTTCCCACCTATTGTCATTATTCAAGAATTATTTTTAAGAAATAAACCCTGAAAAAACAACAACCCAATAAGTGGTAAAGATCCTTTCAAGGGACTTTAATGGAGCTCCCACCAACCTGGTCATGCTGCCTGTATCAATTTTGGTTCCTTTTTTATCAGGTTTTAATTCTTGCTCTGACATGGCAGCATTGCAGTAAATGGCTCTTTGTGTGTGCGGTTGCTGCCAGGATGGAAATGTGGGATGTGCTATTCAGCTGATGTAAATCGGTGTAACTCTGTTGACTTTAATGGAGCATGCTGATTTACACCCAGCCAGAGTCTAATGGCCCATGGGATGCAAACAATACATGGCACTGTTTAAGTAAGGCTTTCATATTGGGTGCATCACAATGACCTAGTCCAATCAACTCAGATTGTTTGGTGAAATTCTGGCCACATTGAAGTCAATGGAAAAACTCCCATGGGCAGTTCAGTGGGGACAAGATTTCACCCTAAGCATCTATGTAACCCTTGAGTTTTTCAGAGACAGATTTGGTAATTGTTTAGTAATTATTTCTTCAAATTTTGAGGAATAAATTTGTCATCGTATATAAGCTGCTTCCCTCCAAAAGAAAAACAATAATAGTACAAAGGGTGTGAGTGTCTGCAGGATGTAACCTAGATTTATGTAGTGATGACAATAATACCAGTACTTCTCAGCTATGGATCTCAAAGCCCGTTACAAATATTAATGAATTAGGCATCACAGTGTCCCATGTAGGTTATGTTATCCTCATTTATAGATGGGAACAATGATGCATAGAAAGGTTAAATGATTTGCCAAAATTTATACAGGAAATGGTTGGCCAAGTAAGAACGGAATCCAAACTTCCTGAGATCCTACTCTGCTCTGTAACTTCTGGCTAGTCTTTTCTTCTGCGTGTAGTTATATGCACATAAACATGCACAGTGAAAACAAGAACCACACTGTAATAACTCCCTGGCTATTAAAGCTGGTCAAGAAGTTGTTGACAAAATGTTGTTTTCCTTGGGAAAAAAAGCTGATTCATTGAAACAGAAACTGTGACTCTCGCAAAAATGTAGAAAAAAGTGTCATAATTGTCAAAATGTGTTGTTCTGACATTTCTGAAATGAAAAATTCCAAGTTTCCAATTCAAAACTGTTTCAGTATGTGAGCGAATTAGATGTTATAAAGTTAAAGAATAACGGTTGAAATCAAAATAAAATGTTTCTAAATTTAAAAAAATACATTTTCAATTTTTAAAAAATTTTTAGATTTTGACTTTTTGTCTGGATTTCAAACAGGAAAAAATGTCAAACTCAAAAATATTCAAGGGACGGGAAATCTGCTTCCCACTCGCCCCTACTGGCTACCTAGGTCTCCACAGTTGTCGCATACCATGTGGCCTATGCCACATACCATGGCTAATTCAAATTTTCATGGCAATACCAGAGAAAGAAATTAATTCCTCTGCTCAAAATGCATGAATCTGCCACATGAACCAAAGAAGATGTTCCATTTGCCACTTTTAGTATAAAGTTTAATATACACAGAGGCTTGATTTCATAAACCCAAATATGTATTGCATGAAACTAGATCTATTCTAAAAACATTACAAATATAAATTTAATTCTAATTGGATTAGTGTGATTTATTTGTACAGTAGCATTGAGCGAGACTATGTGGTGGGGAAGGTTGCTGGGAGGTTTGTCTTGCCACTCGAGATGAACTTGAACTACAATGTTTGGATCTAAGAATGAACTTTCCCAGAGTTTGGGACTGTTTGTGTCCAGGGCGTGGGAGGCAGAAGGGGGACATTTGGTTCTAAATGAACATTAACATCAGCTTTGTAAAAAGAGTCTATTACATGGGAAGTTAATGGGCTTGGTTCTCCTCTTGGGTCCACTGGTGCAATTCAGTAAAGGGAGAGTGTAAGTGAGATCAGGATCCAGACCATTAGATACTAATTTTTTTTTTTAGTTTTACCCCATAAGCTGCTCTGCTATTAATGCCTGACAGAGGACTCCCTTAGGAAAGCCCACTGCAGCAGAGTCAGCTGCATCACAGAGGGGGCAATACGTTATTGCTAGAGACTGTGAACCTGATCCTTCATTGCCCTTCCCTTTCTCTAATCTCTCACCCCAGGCAAGGCACTTCGATTCTGATTGGGCAGCACATCACACTAACTGTGCTCACTTTGTTCCCATGTAACTGACTACCCAAGCTGCAGGGCAATGGAGTATCAAGTCCTGTCTCTTCTACAGCAGCCAGCAGGTATTCATGGCAATTCTTCAGACTGGTTCCTGAGACGTCACATTTATTTCTGTTGACATTGGATCAAGTCACCACCAGTTTGGTATATTTAAAAATGACTGTCTTGTCTTACCTTAGGCTGCTTTCCCTGTCTTTAGCTTACCATGTTCAAGTGTGCAGCTTATTAATTTAAAAGACACACACCAATGGTGCACAGCACAGCTGCTTACCCAAGCTATCCTCATTTGCAGCCATGGGACATGTCATCCATCATGTCAGCACCAGATAGCTATGAGGAGAAATTATTCTTGAGGTATCATTTTTTTTGGCTGAGTGTATGTTTGTTTAAATGTTAATATATCGGCTTGTACTTTATTCCAGCCTATTTTGTCATCTCACTAAAACCACGTCCACTATGTTTCATTTCAAGGATCTTCATAGACTCTAGCGAAAGGCAAGCCCATTTTGTCTAATTTTTAACCCACTTGAATGCATGAGTTCAAGTGTCAGACCCAAGCCTGTTTTTTTATTGAATGATATTTTTTTTAACAATTTCCTGCCCAAAATAATTGGCATTTCTCAGTTGGAGCTAATCATTAGGCTTCCATTCTGCAGTTATACATTAAGATACTTACCACAAAATCTTACACATTAACTACTCATTGTAGTTAGATTGCAGTTTCATTGTATATTAAAAAATAACTGCCCTGTAATTAGATTCTCCTGAGTGCACAATATACACGCTTTTATTTTATTTTATTTTATTTTATTTTATTTTATTTTACGCAATCTGTCTGAATGCTAATTGCCTTTTCCACTGTTTCCCAGACCTGGGACGCTGCTCGTGTAGGGAAAGCCCCTGGCGGGCCGGGCTGGTTTGTTTACCTGCCCCATCCGATCACGGCTCCCACTGGCCGAGGTTCGCAGGAAGCGATGCAGACCGAGGGACGTACTGGCCACTGCTTCCAGTAGCTCCCATTGGCCTGGAACAGCAAACCACGGCCAGTGGGAGGCGTGATCGGCTGGACCTGTGGACGGGGCAGGTAAACAAACCAGCCCGGCCCACCAGGGGCTTTCCCTACACAAGTGACGTCCCAAGTTTGGGAAAAACTGGCCTATTCTATTCAATTCTGTTTCTTAGGCAGTTTGCTGCAGTGCTTGCAAATTTACAAGCACAGGAAGGAGCTAATATTAAAAAAAGGAAATCTATGGTTGAAATTTTCAAAGCTGTCTTGGGGATCTGGACACCAAAACTGGATAGATGCCACTGAACGGGGCAGCCAGATCCTTTCCAAATCTCAGCCTGTAATTTTTAGAGAGCACAGCAATGGGGCCCATTAAGGAGCTTGTTACATCCCCTGATTTTCTGTCCCAGTCATGGCCTTGGCACATATTAGAACAGCTCTAACAGGCTGCTCTCATGTACATCAGCTGGAAACTGGCCCTAAGAGACTGACTGTCCGCTTAGCGTAACCAGAGTGCTATGTACTCCAGCCACACCTTTCCCTAGCCTGGTGTTTCCCAAACTTGGGACACCACTTGTGTAGGGAAAGCCCCTGGCGGGCTGGGCCAGTTTGTTTACCTGCTGCATCCGCAGCTCCAGCCAATCGCAGCTCCCACATTAGTAAAAATGTTTGATTTTCAAACACCCAACATTTTGACAAAACCCTAAAATTTTACTGAATTTTTTTTTTAGTTTCTAGTTTTCTTAAAAACAGAAAATGTTCAATGAAGTGGAAATTATTTTGGTTGAAATTTAATTGAGAAAATGTTTTTCCAAAAATAGTTCAATCAGTTTAGTACCGTTGTAAATTTGATAAATTGGTCATGTTCAACTTTATGGGTTTTGAAACTGTACTAACCAATTGCAAGCCCTAATGGATATTTTTGTTTGAATTATCTTTGTTGTGTCTGAAACAGTGTTACTGAATTCTCTTTTTTTTTTACATGTAGATTCATGTTTCAATGAAAGCATCACACTTTGTTGCTTTCTCTTTTGTTCTACTACAGCCAGAGGTCAGGAACCGAAGGGAAACCCTATTGCATGTTATATAGATATGTGTATGTATCGAAAGATCAAATCGGTCAGACTAATGGCTTAATAATAATAATAATAATAATTAATTAATACCTAGCTGTTATCATCAGTAGATCTCAAAGCTCTTTACAAAGGAAGTCCATTATCCCCAATTTTCAGATGGGAAAACTGAGGCACAGAGCAGTGTAGTGACTTGCCAAAGGTCACCTAGCAGGCCAGTGGCAGAACCAAGAATAGTGCTCAGGTTTGCTGAGGGATTGTTTGCACAAGCACATCTAGGAAAGTTAATCTGAATTAACTAAAGATATGAACTCCAAAGTGAATTAAACTAAACCAAATTAAGACCACTGAAATTCTGAATAAGAGCATCCACACAGGGATTTGTTCTGGATTAACCAATCCACTTCAAATTCACACCTTTAGTTAATTTGGATTAATTTTTCTGAGTTTCCTGTATAGACAAACCCTGAATCCCAGTCCACTTTACTTTCCAATGGCCACACTGCCTCCCCTCCCATCTAAGGCATCTCCTGCAGTGTATCAGTAATGCAGTCCAGCAGGGAGATGTTTGTATCTGGTACCCAGATGTTTGATCTGGGTAGTGAGCCAGTAGCTGGATTTTGAGACTGTAGGTGTAGGAGTGGGAGGTGGGTTTTAGGGTGAGAAATAATCTGCAGCTGTTTCTGTGACAGGCCAAACAGGTCCAGTGAAAATTCAAACTCATTTGAACAGTCTGCATTCTAGCCACCAAATCAAACTCAATGACTCACCTAACCATGACCTAGTAATTTATGCAAAGGAGAGTTCATTGCATGAGATATAGCAGGGATGCTATAGTATTGCTCACATGTGGGCTAAACCAACGAGTATGACTCAATTGCTGTTGCACAGATGGATCCTTCTGTGACATGTATAGCTAGTCTGCATTTTGACTACTGTATTTCCTCAAATATCCAAGAGGTTGCCAAAGCCCTACTTTTTTTCCCATATAGAACTTTTTACTCACCATGGACATAGGCAGCCAGGAGGTGTTAGCAGAAGAGGGCCCAGAGGAAGAGAATGCAGCCACTGTATTGTCTGATCAGTGTTAAGATGTTGTGTCAAACATCTAAAATAACTGTCCTAGCTTCTGTCTTGGGGAGACTGGTTGTATTAGCAGAGGGACATGATGGTAGATATGAGTCTTTTGAATCAGGACTTGAAATAGGGGTGAAGATCAGTTGAGCCATTACTCCTTTGCTTCTGGTAGACTTGTCTCCAATGAGATGCTGCAACCTGGATTCTACCAGCTTGCATTGGCAGAACCCAAGCAACGAATCTAGCCCACTTATTTATTTGCTTGAAAACCAAAAAAAAGTCCTATCCACTGCCATCACTAGAAGCTCTGCTTTACTTTTTCCTTTGGGGTGGGTGGCACAGAAAGGAAGGGATTCACAGGAGTATCACTCTGTGCTCCATGAAAGCCCCTCTGATTTTCCCAAGAACACTGTTTATAGTGACTTCCAGGGGGGTCTGCATTTGGTCTGGACTTATCTTCTCTAGGAGGGTATATCTATACTGCACAGTTCTTTCAGAGGCAGAACCAGGTTTACAATGACGCCAATGGTGCCGTGGCGCTGGCCCACAGTCAGAAGAGGCCCTGTGGCCCACAACATGGTTTCACTCCTCCGTGCTTGGCCCTGAGGCCCTGCCCACCTCTTGTTCTTCTCTGCCTTCTCCCCCTGCTTGCTACTTTCTGCTACCTGAGACAAGCCCCGAGTCCCAGTCCACTGTTCTTTCCAGTAGGTCACACTGCCTCTCCTTCCATCTCCGCAGTGAGTGAAGACACGTCTGAAGGGTGTGGGTACATACACAAGTATGTACCGTAGTTGCCTTTCTACTTGCCCAAGCCAGACCTCTCTGTCTATACTGCTATTTTCAGCCATGTAATGTCCACTACGTCTACTTTGCTAGAGCCTGTGATGGGTTCGGCCACAGAGATCCCCTTGGAACTGTCACTTGATGTACTGAAATTACCTCTGAGCCCATTTTCCCTGCCAGCTTGGGACTCCAGAACCCTGCCTTGTTGAGCCAGATACACTAGCCTGCTGCAACACAGACTCAGGGTCTGGTCCTCACCCCCAAAGCTGCAGACTTGACTGAAAACAGCTCAGCAGGTTACCTGTCTTCAGCACCCAGACACCCAGTCTTCAATAGGATCTAAACCCCAAATAAATCCATTTTACGGTGTATAAAGCTTATATAGGATAATTTATAAATTGTTCACACTCTATAACATCATTAGAGAGATATGCATAGCTGTTTGCTCCCCCAGGTATTAATCACCTACTCTGGGTTTATCAATAATCAAAAGTAATTTTAAGTATAAAAAGTAGGATTTAAGTGGTTTCAAGTAATAACAGACAGAACAAAGTAAGTCACCAAGCAAAATAAAGCAAAACATGGTAGTCTAAGCCTAATACATTAAGAAACTGAATACAGGTAAATCTCACCCTCAGAGATGTTCCAATAAGCTTCTTTCACAGACTAGACTCCTTCCTAGTCTGGGCCCAATCCTTTCTCCAGTACTGTCCTTGTTAGTTCCAGCAGACATCTCAGGTAGTAACTAGGGGATTTCTCATGACTGGCAGCCCCTTTGTCCTGCTCCACCCCCTTTTATAGCTTTGGCACAAGGCAGGAATCTTTTGTCTCTCTGGGTCCCCACTCCTCCTTCTAAATGGAAAAGTACCAGATTTAAGATGGATTTCATTATCAGGTGACATAGTCACATGTCACTGTAAGACCCCTAGTCTCCATTCTTCCCAGGTTGGCCCACAAGTACACAGGAAGGCGTGCAGGTACATAAACCATTCTGACCAATTGTTCTAGTGAATAGGAGCCATCAAGATTCTAAACCACCATTAATGGCCCACATTTTGCATAATTACAATAAGACCTCAGAGTTATACTTCATATTTCTAGCTTCAGATACAAAAATGATATAGACATACGAATAGGAGGAATATATTCAGTAGGTCTTAACCGTTGTTATGATAACTTACAAGAGACCTTTTGCGTAACGCATATTCCAGTTACATCATAGTCATAAGCATATTTCCATAAAACAAATGGAGTGCAACGTCACAGAGCCTTTCTCCTCCACACAGAAAGATTCCAGCATCAGGGAAAGACTCTGGAAGGGGGAGGCAGAAGGTAAGTGAAAGACTCCAGCAGTGGGGAGCTGGTAGGGTGCCCAGGTGTCCCAATTTTATAGGGACATTCCTGATTTTGGGGGCTTTTTCTTATATAGGCACCTATTACCTCCAACTCCATCTGTCCCAATTTTTCACACTTGCTGTCTGGCCATCCTAGGAGCTGCTGAACCTTTCCCTGCTGCCTCCGCTGTGCCAAAGCCTTTCACTGACACATGTAGCTACACATCACTGCATGGACACAGCCTGCTTTTCACTGTGGCATGCAGCTACACGTACTCTACATGCTGCCACTAGTGGAATGTAGTGTAGATGTAGTCTAAAGATTTTCATCACTGAATTCACTGCAGAAGGCGTGTTAAGGAACAGGGCACTTTCTTGAGCTATGGACACTCTATGGCTCTGGGACATTTATTTACAGCATTCTAATACTCCCACCAAAATAGAAGGCCGAGGCTGGTGTCAAAATGCGCAGAAAGCAGCCTATGGCATATTCCTCCTAAAAGAGCAGGGCTAACAGAAATCCACAGACAGTTTGTTTCCCACACATTGTCGAATTCCACAGACATTCACAGCATGTGGAATACCCACGCAGTTTGCTTTTATTTGCGGCCCTTACACCTGCTTGCTTATTTCCCCGTATCTACCAGGCCAAACGTTAGCTCAGGCCAGCAAAGGGTTAGTTGTCTGTGACAGCAGTATCCTGAATGTCTGTGTTGATGCCACTTCACACATTGTCCTGTGTAGACCACCTGATTCTCTCTGACCATCAGTGTTACACAGGAGAAGGAGAAAAGGATCAGGGCAAAACTCTCAGATCCTACCACCCCGTTGAATTTTGGACCTAGAGCTGGACATGAACTTCATAGGTGGAATGGTTGATTGGAGCCCTGTAGTTATGGATACTTCAGCCAGGTCTTTGTCACTGTCCCAGCCCACTCTCACACTTCTCCAAAACTCTCCCACATCCTTATTTTGGGGGCACAGGGAGCCCCTACAAAGCTGAGATCTGTGTCATGGAGGACTTGGTGGAATGCCTCCACAGACCGCCATTCATCCTGCTCAACCTTACCCTGATGTTGTGGAAATGCATTGTGTGCAGGATCCTTCCATGCCTAGGGATGGGAGGAAGGAGTTGCCCCTAGGAAGACTAGATGAGACTGACCTGACTGTGATCAATGGCTATTTCTGTGGGATGCAAATGAAAGTAGTTTGATTGGTCCATAAATCCTAAATACTGAATTCTGCCCCTGCATGCAGACAAGTAGCTTCCATTGATTTTTAATAGGCATTCCTTTTGTGCAGCTAAGGTCAGAATTTGCAGACACAGTTAAATAAAGGGTTAATGGAGAAAAGTTCCTCTCCCCCAAAAAGCAAAGGGAACCTTGTTTTAAAATTATTATCATCATCATCATCATCATCAAAGTTGAGTTCTACTAAAAGTTATATAGTACCATAACTTCAAGCCTAAACAAGTCTGAACCAAGAAGTATTTTGTCCCAAGTCTATATACTTTGTGAAAAGCTGATGCTTATTTACCATTTAATTTTTCCAGAGGACATCTTCAGCTTGGCTGCTCGCTATAGTGCTTCTGTGACAATCTGCTCTTTTAGTAGTAGTTATTTTTTCAGCTAAATCATGGGCTGGTGACAGGTATGTAATAGAATGGAGGGAAGCATGCAAGGAAGTACAGAGGTTGGGAAAGGAAAGTGCCTTTTTATGAGCATAACCACAAGGGACACTGTTTGCTGGGAGATTTGTGTGTCCTCTCACTTGTGATGCACAAAGGCTTACTCCGGGGCAATATAATTGGTAAGCTAGTGATCAGAGTGCTGGTACAACTACTGTTGCCCACCCTCCACTCTGGCCAGACCCCTCTTGCTATCCTGCTGGCGGCTGCTGCTGTGGGGCAGGGCTGCTGGACTTCCTCCCCGAGGGGACTGAGTGACCCCACCTCCCTCCTCAGGGTCTCTTCTCGCTGGCTGATTGCTGCTGGGGCTGACTAGGTGCCCTGCTGCTGCTGCCATCAAGGAGGAGGAGCTACTGCTGGACTCTGTGGAGGGGGTGCTGCTGTTGCTGGACTGAGTAACTGTATCATCTCTGCTCGAGTGGTGGTGGTTGTTGCTGCAGGAGGAGCAGTGTGGTGCCCTCTCCCTAATCCATCCACCCCTCCTCCCCCCACCGCCACCACCTCAAACACCACTCTTGGGCTGTTTCCCCTCCTCAGCTCAGCCACTCGCCTTGCTCTGTTACCATCTGGGACTCTGATTGCAGCAGAAGCTGGGACTACTGTTTGCTGTTGCCTAGCACTCTATCATAGGATGACAGACTTTTGTAATCAGCCATAAACCCAGTGTCTTTATTGAGACCGTGATTTTAGTATCTAGAAAAATTATGAATTTAAGCTCTCAGGCTTGTCTTTTGATGGTGTTGTGCAGGGTTCCTTTGAGGATGAGTACTGAGAGGTCAGCCATGGAGCGATCGTTTTGTGAAAAGTGTTCGCCCGTGGGTGATAGGATGTTCTTGTCTTGTGTCATTTTTCTGTGTGAGTTCATCTGACAGCATAGTGATTGTTTGGGTTTACACAGACCTTATGCTGGCAAGAACGCAGAAACAACTGCAAGGAGGTTCCAATACCTTTTTATCAGAAATCATAAATGTGGGCAAACAGTCTTAGTTAAAATTTTTAGGGAACTAAAACCTTATGTCTGAGTGTCTAAACTTCCAAATTGCATATTATAGTCAAGTAGCTTCTGTATTGGCCACTGATGCTGTTGCTTATTCAGCCCTGGAACTTTAAAATTACATACGTCCTGAAGGGTGAATTCCATTTAATTTTTCTGATCTCCTGTAATGAGGATCAGTGGAATAATGAGGTTCTACAACTATCTCTCAACTCCTATGACTGTTCAGGCAAATAAGACCTGCCCTGAGGAGC
Organism: Chelonoidis abingdonii; assembly: GCF_003597395.2. Classification (NCBI taxonomy): domain Eukaryota; kingdom Metazoa; phylum Chordata; order Testudines; family Testudinidae; genus Chelonoidis; species Chelonoidis abingdonii. The sequence goes on from NC_133773.1 coordinate 128,904,338, forward strand.
TTCATAGATTCCAAAGCCAGAAGGGACCTTTGTGATCATCTAGTTTGACCTTCTATATAACATAGGACACAGAACTTCCCCAAAATAATTCCTAGAGCATATATTTTAGAAAAACATCCAATCTTGATTTAAAAAATGCCAATGATGGAGAATACACCATGACCCTTGGCAAGTTTTTTTCAACGGTTAATTACTCTCACTGTTAAAAATGTACACCTTCTGTCCAGTTTACATTTGTCTAGCTTCAGCTTCCAGCCACTGGATCATGATTTATCTTTCCCTGCTAGACTGAAGAGCCCATTATCAAATATGTGTTCCCTATGTAGGTACTTATAGACTGTAATCAAGTCATTCCTTAAAGGTCTTTCTGTTAAGCTAAATAGACTGAGCTCCTTGAATCTATCAAAGTCATGGTTCTGCCTACCGGACATAGAATTGGTCGTGTTGTGCTAGGTCTGTTACAAACCCGAACACAAAGACCATCCCTGCCCCAAAGATCTCACAGTCCCAGTATAAGACAAGAGACAACGAATGGATACAGACAGACAGGAGCACCAGGGAATAGCTGCCTAGCAGTGGTCTCAGCACACGAGCTGCCTGCTTGTTAAGTTTTTTGTAGGCATCATAGGAGAGTGAAAGGAAGGATTTGAAGGAGGAGAATGAGGTGACTTAACAGCTTTGCAAGCATGTTGTAGAACTCTTTACTTTTTGTGTTCGATTTCCCCAAATGAACCAAACCATGCCGTGACACTTTACTAGTCTAAAGTGTGATTCTCTGCTGCAAGGTGACTACATAAATGTAATTGTGAGGGCTCCACAATTGTCTCACAATACATTTTGTTGCAAATGTGCTCAGTTAACAAGTTTTTTTTCTAACCGGCAGCCCCACAAACTCGTCACTGGATTTCTTCTTAAACCAATCAACCTATAAACAAGGGGAATACCTCTCCGTCCTGAGAGTTTTTAGACATTGACTTGCACATGGAACTGTGCAAAGTATTTCCTGTCCTGTGTTGACTTTCTTGATCATTTCCAATACAATCAATATGTTACGGATGGTATGGATCAATGATGGTATGGATCAAAATGACAGGCAATGGGCAGTTATTTCATGATTACACTGGTAAGACAATAGAAGGGCATTAATACCCACAAATTTAGGGATGTCCTCTTCTTGATTTGCATATAGAGAAAGATGTGGCCCTAAAAGCTAATAAATACAAGCCTCTGTATTTGTCCAGAATATGGTTTCATAATAACTGCACCTGTGCTACAGTTTAGTGGTCAGAAGAATAAAAAAACACATTGGAAACAATTCATTGATGGATATAAATGGAACCCTGGATTTCCTGTTTAAAAACAAATGTTATCATTTATTTTTTTACAAGCCTCTATATTCTACTTTTACTCCAAAACAACTTTTATATGAGAAGCCTTTACTGTGGAAAAAATCCATATTGACTTGCCTCTGAATGTAAGCCAGAATGCAGGATGCCTTCACCTGGCTTTCCTCCAAGCCCCCCAAAAGCCCAATAAATCTGTGACTATTTCCCATCTGATGCCTCAGAGGATATAGAGTTACTTCATAACTACTCAAGCCTGAAGGCCTTCGCACCGCTCATAGGGAGCCAAAATCAGAATAGAGTTGCTGAAATTGGGATGCGGAAAAAAAAACAAGATTCTGGAAAGGAAGAAAGTGTACAGAAAAAGCAAGTCCCTTTAGGAATTTACAGCAGGATGATTTATCATCCATGATAGCGATGTGTAAAAAACAATTCTCTCTGTCTGCGTTTTTAGGCTGTAAAAACAGTAGCAACTGTCATATGGTTCCATTCATGTCAAGTCATTAACAAAAGCACTTGACACAAAGTCATGGGCCAATACAATTTAGTCTCATCATTGTATAGTCAGCAGTCTCCTCCTTTTCCTGTAAAGGAATAAATAATGCTGCAGCCTAAATTTTTTATAATGTCATTAAAAAAAAGAGAGAACATTACATTCCTTTAGTTGCTGTTTTACAGGAAGATCCATGTCACATTAAGTTCCATCTTTGGCATATGTTTAATTGAGCATTCCATTCCTGCAGGCTTTGAAGTGGAATTTCACATCAGCGTACAAACTCGGGCTAGGAGAAGAAGCAAACTGTATCAGTTGCTGCCCATTTTTAAAATATGAAAGAAAAATACTGTATGGCTTGAAGAATGACATCCTTCGAGCTTATTTTTAAGCAGGAAAAAAGAAAACCAATGTGTCTGGTGATTATTTCATTTCTAATCTCTGAAGAAGTGAGTGAAGGAGTATCAGAGTGGGTGTGGGTCAATAAATGCAATGCAAGGTCAATTGTTAAAAATCTTGCACTGCAGTCAGATGCAGATTAAAATTTATTGGGGTCCTGGGCACAAAGAACATTGGGCCCCCCACACTCCTCCTCGACACAAGGCCCCGTCTCCCCCTTCCCACCTTCCCCCAGGCCAGCCCAGGCCAGCAAGCCAGTAAGAGCTGCCAAGGGAGCCCTGGGCTGCTGTGAGGAGCCCTGCACCATCTACCTGCCCTGGGCTGTGCGCCCTGGGGGGCAGGGACATGGGCCAGGGGTTGCTCTTGGGCACCCTGGCCTCTTGCCCAGGGCAGATGGAGGGTCCAGGGCTCCTCAGGGTAGCCCAGGCTCCCTGGGTGACTCTCACCACAGTGTAGGGTGACCATATGTCCCATTTTGGCTCAGACAGTCCCCTTTTTAAGCCCTGCCCTGGATGTCCTGACATTTTTGGAAAAGCTGGGCATTTGTCCCGTTTGCTCTTGCTAGGGGAGTGAGCGGTGGCTCTAAGGCCAGTCCCACATGGCAGGGCTCCAGCCTGCCCCATGCAGGGGAAGGGGAGGGGCTCAGACACATGGCTCATGCCAGCTCCACATGGGGGGAGGGGAAAGGGTGAGCAACTTGGGCCAGTTTCACGTGAGGGGGAGGGGATATGGTCACCCTACCACAGCCCAGCTCTGCTTCTCACCTGGCCAGGGGACAGGGCCTTAGGGAGAGGAGGAGCAGGGGCGGGGCCACATTCCGGTGACAGTAGCCCCTCACTTCTTCACAGGTTTCAGCTCTCATCCAGGGGCCCACAACTGGCCAGGGCCCCTTGGCATGGGCCATGGGTTAATCTACCACTGCCTGCAGTTCTCATCTGCATGGGATTGGTGAGTGCAGTGGCTGTATGTTTAACACTTTCCAACACTTTAACACTTTAACGATTTCTAACACTTTCCAAAAAACAGGGATGAAATGATGGCCCCCATTGGAGTCAATGGCAAAACTTCCTCTGACTTCAGTGGGGCCAGTATTTCACCCCAAACTCAACATCAGTTCTATTTCTGCATATTATGTATCCTGTGTCTGCCATATATGCACACTGCAGTAGATTAACTTTTGCATACAGAACATTTTCTGCTTTTGTGCAATATGCTAGTCAAGCTCACACATCTTGAGTTGAGCCATATCAGCAAGAGGTAGTTAAAAATGATACTCAAAATTTTCAAAAGCGAGCAGTGATTTTGGATATCTCAATTATTGGGTACCCAGCATGGTCCATCTTAAAGAGGCCTGATTTTCAGAAAGTGCTGAGGACCTACTTTTTGATGACCAGACATCTCAAGTTGGCACCCAAAAATTGAGGCCTCTAAAATCACTACTCACTTTTGAAAATCTTGGCCTATGGGTGTTAGTTCTCTTAGCCCCTAGAGCAGGAATTCAAGTAGTAGGTCTGTAAATAATAAAATACTTTGCACTCCCACAGCACTCTGCCCTGAAAGGACTTCAACGTCCTTATAATCAAGATTTATATTGTGGTACTGTAGGGCTGAGAGGTCTCAACCAGAGTGGTGCTCCACTATGCACACAGATCATCTGTGTAGATGTCCCTGGCTTCCTAGGGATTGGCCCTATAGCTTTTTTTTTTTTTTTAATGGGGAATGAACTCTACAGCCTCCAATAGAACAAAGGTGTGGGGGGCGGGGGGAGAATCTCTAGGAGAAGATCCTTGCTGAAATTTTACCCCTGTTCCCTGCATGAGAATAGGATTTACAGACATAGCACTGTAGCTTCCAGATCCCTCTCCCTGCTTGTGAATGCTTCTAGCATTAAGGAAGCCAAACAATTAGAAGATGTGTTTTTCTCACAGCATGGACACCTTGTTCCAAGCATTTCTTCAAGGACATGGGTAAACACAGGAAAAGATGTCCCAGCAGGAGCAAAGTGCTTGTGGGGACAGTATGGTCTAATTGCAATTCCGAGGTATCAGTGGGCTACAGAGTAAGATGATGTAGATAAACATTTTCTTTATTTAAACAACCAGCGCATCTCAGTTCAGAGAACAATGGAATCATGGTTGGCTTACAGAACATGTTGAACTTATCTTTATTTGGTCATGCAAATAAAGACAAGAAGAATTCAGATAACATTGTTGATGTACAGAGAGGGCAGAGTTGTTTGGGTCTGATTCTTCTCTCGCTGTGGAGTAAGTCACTGGAGTTAAATGGGTTTACAAGAAAAAAGTTGTGGAAGTGAAAGTAGAGTTAGACCTAATCTTTGCCAGCTTATAGGTGATTTCTATTTCTCATTTTACACATCTAGGAGGCTCTCAGATACTCCAGTGCTGGGGGCCATATAAATAGATACATAGGTGGCTACTTTCTCAACCCAAGTAGAGGACTCACTCCCACTTTTTATTTTCAGGGATTGATCAGATCATTATACGGAATTCGGAAATATTTCAATTGTGAAAAAATACTATGCCCCCATTTTAGAGATGGGTAAACTGCTGTACAAGCAGGTGAAGTGACTTGCTTGAGGTCACATGCAAATCACTGGAAGAACCTGGGGGAGAACTGAGACTTCCTGTCTGAGTTTGCTGCTCAGACAACCATACTAGACCATACCTATGATTCAGTTCCTACACACAGGAGAGAAAAACTTTACCCTTACAGCTGATCAGGATAACCCCTGAAACATAAGGGGCCAGATTCTCCATTGTGCTGCACCTTTTATAGTCATTTACACCAGTGTAAAGTGGATATATAATGCTACTACATCAAAACACTAGCCATTAATGCCCCCTTTGCCCTGGTGTAAATGACTGCACAAGATATAGAGCAAATAGCAATTTGGCCCAGGTTTTCATTGCCTATATTCTATTTAGCAAACCCCCAACATATATTTTATTTGTGGCCATAAAATAATTCAGGTTTTTAAAAAAATAATCCAGCCACAGTACCAACCTCGGGATGTTCTCTGGCAGTACATTCCACAGGTTCCCATTATGTTGCACTCCATTTTATTGTCTCTAAAGTTACTGATTTGGGACGTGTAACACGATGGAACAGTAAGAATGCAGTTAATATATGAACCTGGAGACAGGGGTCATTATCTAACTATTGCAAATGTACATGGATTACACACACACACGGCAATAACGTCTACAATCTATGAAGATATTACATAGATGAGAAAATATTGTTTCCCATTATTATGTATTTTTGTTCTGAGGAATTTACTTTAAGCTGATCTCTAGCTGAAGCAAAATCACTGCCACCAGTTAAATATCTTATAATAGATATGTTGTCTTTGTTTCCCACTTGACCAGGGAACTTCTGTATCTCCAGCAGTGCGCCAGCCACTAAATATGTCCCTGCAGTGTATGGATGGAGTTCAGTATATACTAAGATTTTCAGAGCTGCCTATGGGTTTTAGATAATTTTAAGTTTGTTGAGACTACCAGTTAGTGTGGCGTTTGTGGATGTGAACACATTCCCACCAAGAATTTGGGCATAATACACCAGTTTATTTCATAGATGTCATCAAATAGCCATCATATGGGAACAACTCTAATTCAATACTGATCTGGTTTGGATTTGGACCAGTGAACACAAGATGAAAGGTTCAATATTACATTACCAGTCCCAAGATCCAAAGAGCTAAATAGAAATCAGTTGGAAGCACATGCAATAATATTATTTTGGCTAAATTACCGCATTCACAGCAAATTATAGGGTGTCTATTGGGAAAATATCTCCTCCAGATCTTGCCTTGTTTTTTTCAATATTGTTTATGTTCCTAACATTTTCCCCTTCTGGCAAAACCTCGATGCTTTTTGGGATGACAGTCTCTCACTCCACAGAACACCATTTAGTGGTTGAACCAAGGCTGTAATTATCCAGCACTGGCTCAGATTTCTATACAGCACCGTGGTATCAAACTTGTGGTGCATTCTAGTACACAGTTCTGGGCTCTGCAAATGCAAAGTGATGTGGAAAAACTAGAGTGAATTTATAGAAGAGTGATGAATAAGATTAAGGTCCAAATGTTTAAAAGCAGCTTCTAATTTTGAGTGCCCCCATTTTGGGGTGCCTAATTTGACACACCGAAGCTAAACTGGTCAGCAGTGAGTCTGCTGCACAGCTCTGTTGCATGGGATTGAATCTCTGTAGCTGCAGAACTGGAGATCACTGGGATTTCCCAAAGTACTCAGAATTAGACCCTAGGTGCTGGAACTAGGGGTGCTGCTGGCTTAAAGTGGGGTCCATCATACACAGGGGTTACAGTTTGGTTCAATGACTCTCAGACCCCCACTATACAAATTGTTCCCGCACCCCTGATTTAGCCTATCACAGCTCCCACCGAAGCCAATGGTAAAATTCCCATGACTTCAGCAGGAACAGAGTTAGGCCACCACTATCTATCTAGATATTCTTGTGCCCCTCATCACTATAGCATCTGACCTCCTCCCCTCTTAACACCCTGGTCAGGCAGCGAAATACCCCCATTCACCCGCAGGCACATGGTGATTTAGTCATTTGCCACAGAAAGTCTATTTCTGAGCTGGAAATTGAACCCAGGTGACAGATCAATGCTCTGTCCACTAGGTCTTCTGACCCTGAGGTTAAGACTGAGCGTTCTTGGACTCACCAACAGGACTGGGCCAATGCTAAGGAAGGGTTTTTTCCTAGGAAAATATAATGGGTGAGATTCTGGGCTGTATAACTTGCAGCCCAGGTAGAAGAGGCTACAGTGCCTTTATACCACCTTTGCACTCTCCCAGTCCTTGGCTGCTCAGGGCTGGAGAGGCCATCAGTTTAACGTAGAGAATCCCGAGGGCCTGCCTAAGTTACAGCAGCCTCTCTGGGCTGCCCAGTGGGCTCCAGCACTGCCCACAATCTCTGTAGTGCAGTGTGCTGCATCCTTGGCTCAGACAACCCTCCTGCCGCAGCACACCCCTTATGCTATGGTGTGAACTGAGTAGTTCCAGGATGGAAGAATTGAGCATCTCTCTCTGGGTGCTTATATGGCCCCCATGACTGTAGTATCTGAGCACTTCACAATCTTTAATGTATTTATCCTCTTAACACCCCTGTGAGGTAGGGAAGTGCTATTATTCTCATTTTACAGATGGGGAACTGAGACATAGAAAGACTAAGTAACTTACCCAAGGCCATAAAGAAAACCTGTGACAAGCAGGGATTTGGTCTCCCAAGTTTCTCTGTAAAGGCACGGCACTATTCCTGGCCTCTATGGATATGTCTACACTGCAATTAGACACCTGCAGCTGGCCTGTGCCAGCAGAATCAGGCTCGCAAGGCTCAGACTGAGGGGCTATTTAATTGAAGTGAAGATGCTGGGACTCAGGCTGTAGCCTGAGTTCTGGGATCTCCAGGAAACCAGAGCTAGGGCTTCAGACTGAGCCCAGATGTCAACATCAGAGTTAAACAGCCCATTAGCCCAAGGCTCATGAGCCGAAATCTGTTGTCATGGGCCACCCCCAGCTCTCTAATTGCCATGTAGACATACCCTGTAAAGGACTTCTTTGGAATTTGAACTCAGAACTATGCACGCGTAAGGTAGGCTCATATAAGCCAGGGGTTATGAAGGATGGGGGAAAGTCACAACCTTGAAAATATTTCCCAACCCACTGAAGAAGCTAATCAGACTAATAGGGAGATTTTTATCTCATACATCTGAGGTTTCTCTGGAGCACCGATCGCCAGAGTATCTATCCCCTGTGGCCTTAATTATCTGTTACAATTGATTTAGATTTGATTTATAATCTAAGTAATTTGCCATGTGGTCTCTGAGTGGGTTCGGCCTCCTCTTCGCTACAGCTTCAGAATCGTTATCAGAATGAGAGGCTCAACGATGGGCACACGAGAAACAAGAGAAACAACTCAAGCTAATCACACATTCCTCCATCAGTACTCCTATTAGCCAGCAAAACATTCATTGCACTATAACGAAGGACATGGAGCCAATACAAGATGTCAGCACCGTCATTACTCATTGATCCTTTGTGAGGAACCCTGGACTAGGTAAAATGATCAGCAAGTAGTCATCAGTCTGGCATTTCCCACAGCATGCTAGCTGGGTGACACCTTTGATAATGAGTAACGCTGGTGCCCAGAGGGGTGCATATCTATGTATAAAGTTCTCAACCCTTTTCCTTTTCCATACTTCAATACCCCATTAATCTTGGGGCACACTTCTTCTCATAGGCTAACCTATTGGTTCCTCTTATAACAGTTAAATGACCTAGATGCTAATAGCAACTTGCTGTTTAGATTTCTGCTTACACACATTTCTTAAGAATTCCCCAAAATTTTAGTAAGCATCATTAACAGCATCTTGCAGTATTAACCATTATATTGTGGTATTACATTTCCTAAACATCAGCAAATTGCAAACTTCTTCACTGTAATATGACAGAGGGCCACTTATCAGTTAGCTGCTCATGTCAATAGGCCTTGAAATGTTTGGCTAAGCTAAATATGTCACTGTCCTGAGGCCTGTATGCCTTCTGTTACAGACTTAATCAATACTTATATCTTACCATTGGCTATACCCCCTAACATGTATACAGAAAGGGAATTAAGAACATTGGTGCAAAAGCAGAAAGAGAGACTTGAACACAAGCAAAACACTTCAGGTATGGTAGACTGGATGGATAGAATATTGGTGTCTGCAATTTCTTATGCTATGTGCCAATGACACCTCATTGAGAGACCACTCCTTTTGTTTCTTTTCTCTGCACCAGTGACTCTGAATGCTGCTAGTACAGTTATCTAATATCTTAAAATGTGCACTCACTGATAATGATCATAACTGCATTTCTCAATAGGTGACAATAAAAACAATAATCCTTTGAACAAGAGAACATGTAATTAAAACCATGAAGAAATCATTCTAATATGTCACACATGTTTTGGAGTATTAAAAAAGGTTACAAATCTGATAAAGGGTGTATTATTTTATTCTATCAATAGATTTATCTTGGGGCACACTGAAGTCACAAGTGAAGCTATCAGAAAAGTTTAGAGACAGACAGTTCAGCTTTGAAATATATGGGAAATGAGGGAAATTTCACTTATCCTAGGGAATTTGTGAGGCATTAAATTCCTACCAAAGACAGGGATTTTTGCATTAACCTTCAGGTCAGACCAATGTTGCACAATCATCACTATTTAATTAAGAAAATTAATGCTTTGAAACCTTAAATATTTGCAAACTCATCCAGTATAATATCTTTCCTTGATTACTATTTATATAGGGGAAGATTTTCAAAACCAAAATCATCACACATCTGCTCTTATTTTCCCCAGCTTGGTGAGACAATCTAGTCACTTCATTCAGAAGCTGAAATGGGAGTGGAGTTTTTCCAACACTCTGGCGCCAACCATAGGTGCTGTGTGCTTTTGCAAATCTGTCACTGGTGTGCAATATGGGTTAGACACTTCACAGACAAGTAGAAAGATAATAGGCCTCATTCTGAACTCAGTTACATAGGGGCAGTTGGAATTGGGAGCCGTGTAAATGAGGCCTTATTAACACTAAGAACACTTTGCTGGTACAGTTATACTGATATACCATACTTGCAAAGCAATACTAGTGTGACTCTAGCCATACCAGCGAAACTGCACTTTTAATGGTATAGCTTATTCCTCCCAACTCCCCAAGTGAAGCACAATTTTGCCAGTATAATTACATCTATACTAGGTAGGATCTTGTGCTGGCACAGCTATATCAGACATAGGGGGAGGGATAGCTCAGTGGTTTGAGCATTAGCCTGCTAAACCCAGGGTTGTGAGATCAGTCCTTGAGGGAGCCATTTGGGAATTGGCCCTGCTTTGAGCAGGGGGTTGGACTAGATGATCTCTTGAGGTCCCTTCCAACCCTAATAATCTATGATTCTACAACACGGAACACTCCTGATCAATGTAACTATGCTGGCAGAATGAAGTCTCTAGTGTAGACCTGGCCTGAGAGAACAATCAGGCCCAACGTCCCAGCATCAAAGAATTTACAATCTAAATAGACTAGATTTGTAGTCTGTGGATCTATGACATTGATGATTATGCAGGAAAGGAATGGAGAATAGTAGCAAAATGGGGTTATACTAGTACTGGCGTTATGAGGAGTTGGAGGCAATGTTGCCTGTTGGATACAGCCATGTTGCAGGGCTCAGGAGACCTGGGTTCTCATGCCATTGGATTGCTGAGTGACCCTGAACAAGTCACTTCACTTGCCCATGCATCAGTTTCCCTGCCTGTATAAGGAAATAATGATACTAAGCTCTTTTGTAATGCACTTTGAGATCTACTAATGGAAATGTTAGATAGGAGCTAGTTATTATGATTATATCTAATGGGAATATAGGCCTGTGTTGAGTCAGATACAGGTTTTATTGTGATGGGAGCACTATTCACAATTGTGGAAGCCAGCTGAGGTAGTCAGATCATCCTGGACAAGAACTGACAAAGCTTTTTATGTTACACCACACCAGCATGTGTTCTGTATACATTACATATGGAATGGGGGGGAACTAGTTCAGGATGTTTTAAAAATAATTATTTCTTGTATTCCTCTGCCTGTAAAGCCAAATTCCTTTATTACCAAGAGTCCAACTACACAGATAAATTAATATTCATAAATGTAAAATTCCTTCATAGATGTCCTAATGTAGATATTTTTAGGCATAAAAATGTTACAGTTTTACAGTCTGTTATCTCAGAGCTAACACTTGTGTCCCAATGGGCAGCTGGAGATAAGAATCTCCTCTTTCCCAATGGCATTCTCATTACTAGCACTGCAAGGCGAGATTGCAGCAGATGTAACCTTGTGGGGTTGTTTGTGAGCCTTGCTGGTGTTCCTCTGAAAAGCTGCTGGGGTTTGCAGCAGACTCAGGAAAATACAGAACCACTTGCAACAGTGACTTCAGGACAGAAGCTGTCACCAAAGCCTTTTGCTTGGAAAGCAGCATTTCAGGAATAGGCATGTAATTGTGATGATGAACAGATGTGTGTGTGTGCATGTGTGCTCACACATATATGAGTACCACTGCCTGCTAATGATACAGAAAGTCAGACTCTCACCTGTATTTATGACTATAAAATTAACTGGGGGGTTGGTCCACAATACATATATTGCTTTTGAATAGGGATTGTAACAGTCCATCAGAGCAGTGATCTGGCTAGTCCACTAGCCCATCTCGGACAGTGGCCTATACCAGAGGATTCAAAGAATAGTGCAAGACACCCCCTGGTGCATGATTATGGAATAATTTGCTCTGAGGGGAAGTTTCTTCCTAGTCAAAACGGGGAGGTCTACCCTGGAACTGATTGAGCTAACGTGAAAAATAGACGTGTAGCTGTGGTGGCATAAGCAGTGGGACAGCATAGCTGTCCTGACTACATACCTATGAACTCAGACAGGATTGTATTCAAGGTAACTAGCTCCTTCTGATGCTTGTGCCACTACAGCTAAACTCCATTTTTAACATGCCAGCTCATTCAGAGGTATGGCATTTACACCTTCCAGTTCTGGGGTAGACATATCCATGGTGGCTGATTTATGCCCTGAAATACAAGTATTTTACTTATTATTGTTTTTTAATCCCAGCTAACATAAATAAGAACGGCCATACTGGGTCAGACCAATGGTCCAGTTTCCTGTCTTCCAACAGCGGCCAATGGCAGATGCTTCAGAGGGAATGAACAGAACAGGTAATCATCAAGTGTTCCATCCCCTGTTGTCTAGTCCCAGCTTCTGGCAGTTGGAGGTTTAGGGAAAACGGGAGCATGATGTTGCATCCCTGAACATCTTGGCTAACAGCCATTGATAGACATGTCCTCCACCTGATGGACCTATCCTCCAACTATCTATTCTAACTATGGCTGCTCTCACCTAAATGGTACATCATGAAGACAAGACAAGCACAACTAGGAGATTTTCCTTTAGTTCCTATGGTAGAGAATGTGTCTTGGGAAGAGAAGGGCCTAAGTCCTATCACCAGCCACGGTCACTTGTGAAGTCCCAGGTATCCATGAAATGCAGAACAGCTATGGGCTGTGACACCATGGACAACCATGCACTAATTATACTTTTCCTCTGCATGTCTGTAAACCAAAATACCTGAGATGGTGTTTTTCTGAAAAATCTTAAGAAGTTAGTTTAACAGTTCCTATTATTTGTGAAACATTAGATCAATTGAATAGATTTTTAGGGTCCGGGGTGAAAATGTGGCCTCATTGAAATCAGTCATAAAACTCCCATTGATTTCAGTGGATGACAGGGGCAGGATTTCACTTCAGGCATTGACAACTAGATGATGGATCCCAATTCCCCAGGTTTCTAAAGGACAGGATTCTCCTGTCCTTTCATGTTTCTATAAGGTTTCACTTGTAGGTGAGTGCATCCTTTATAACAAGATAGGTATAGGTATACACACATGTATATACATACAATGTATATAAAATCATGGTATATAAAGGGGGCATCACCTTCTCAGCTTTCAAATCCCTCTTGAAGACTCACTGTACCCTGATCTGTTCTATTCAGACTTTTTTATTCTGACTGTCACCTTGATATCTGAGAACCTATCAGTCATGCAGCGAGCTCAGTGTGAGCACACCCCTCTTTGGAGCTCTACCGACTCCAACAGAGCACCCAGGCTTGCTTGCACAGAGCTTGGCTGCAGGATTGTCACCATAATTATTAATTTTTTCTTATCCTATGTTCTTCTTCTATAAAGTGGGGATGATTACACTTTTTTAGCCCACAGGGAGTAGTAAAGATCCATTCATTTGTGTCTGAGTCTTATTAGTACCTTGAAACATTAATAATTGCAGGGCTGAAGATACCAAAATGCAAGGCAATCTGAGAGAGCAAACAAACCCAATTAAAAGACTTTGTATTTTCAAATCATCGAAGTGTTGTTCAGATTTGCCTGATCCTCAGTATGGTCCCTTTCCTTTTATATTGTGCACCTTTCCCTACACTGCATCTTTCAGCTCCTGGGACTCAGAGACTGTGCCTTCCTCTATCTTTGTACGGCACTTAGCACTCTGTGGGTGCCACCAGAAACAATAAATAATATTATTGTTAGCTAGCATTTGGAGGGAGGGAGTGGGAAAGCCAAGCTGAGGCCATTCAATATTTTAAAATTAACTAAGGATCATGTGCTACCACTCATAGCAGATTAGTACTTTACTCCCATGAGTAGTCCTATTGAAATCAGTGGTATTATTTATGGAGTAAGGTTCTAGTCAGTGCAAACGTGGCAGAACCTGGTCCTAAATCAATCAAGAATAAAGCTGACAATACACAGTCTAAAAATAAATTACAATTTACCTGGCAGTGATCAGTATGTAAAAATATATTAGCTACAATGTTCTCCTTTGCATTCATTTCTCTTCACCTGGGTTGAAATTCCTGGGCATAAAATAATATTGACAAACCATACCAACCCAATAATATATGATGAGATCCATGGAAAATTATACTAGTGACCTCTAGCTGAGGATTTCCAGTGCATTTGTCTTCTTCACATAACAGCATGGAGAATCTCAGTCAATACTAGTCTTGCAATGGTAGGGAAGTCTTCCGCTGTACTTTGAAAATGAATCTCTCAAAGTCATCTTAACCTATGAAATGAGGCTACTGCTGACCTGTTTACAGATTGTCTGCTACTTAGCAAAACATAAGCAGTTCCAGGGAGTAATTGGTAAAATTCACCCAAATAGATTTTTTTCATTGACATCCCTCTCTTAATGGCAGCCATTTTACCTCTCGGCTGGGACTGCAGCTCAGTCATCAAAGTGCCTTTTGTGCTGCCCTCCAAAACAGTTTATTCTTCTCTGGCAAACAACATCATTTAGCGCAAGCTGGAGGAGCTGAATGGACTCAAGCTAAGAGAACCAGATGTATTTGAATCATCTGTCAAAATTAGAGGCCAATGCTTGATCTATGGCAAAGTAATGAAAAGAGTCACTCATACATTAATAGGACGGAGTTGTAGGAGCACTGCAAATCATTGAGGGGGATATTGTATGGAATGTGTCAATGTTACTGATATCCAGGGGCCTGTTACCAAAGCCTGCACTGATGAAAGACTTTATGTGTGAGTTCAGCAACGAGCCAACAAAGTCCTGTTCATTGCAAGCAAACAAAAACAACATCTGAAAAGCCTGCACAGCGTTAAAACAACAATCTCGAGTTACACATTTTGCTATCACTGGAGCAAGACACTGGGCTTGACAAGATTTTTAAAAAACATTTTCTCATGTTTACACAAACTTTGCAGTTTACCTAAAAGCTTGTGCAAGCCAAATGATAACTCATACTCCTCTATGGCATCTAATCCCCTTTCCTGTGTTATTATTTCTTATTTGTATTATAATAGCATCTAGAGGCCCCACCACTGACAGGGGTCCCACTGTACAAACACATAGTGAGAGATAGTACCCTCGGTGCGGAGTTTACAGTCTAAACAGAGAAGACAGACAAAGGATAGGAGGCAAAAGAGAGACACAGAAGGGAAGTGATTTAACCAAGATCACCCAGGAGTTTAGTGGAATAAAACCCAGATCTCCTGAGGCCCCACTGTCTCTATATTGAATTACATGAGTGTATGTGTGTCTGTAGAGATTAACATCACTCTACAATTAAAGTTTGAAAATCCTCTTGGGAAATAGAATGAAAATACGTAGTGCCAGATCCTCAGCTGGTGCAAATCAGTGTAGCACTACTGGCTTTTACTGATGTGAATCCTCTATCAAAATGGGAAGCCCATCTACACCAGCTGAGAATCTGGCCCTCTCTTTCTAACAAATGATTTATATACATTGAAAGAACTTGTATGTCATTTAAGTGTTTTTGCACCCCACCTTTTGTTCTGGGAATGTGATTTGTTTCAGTTTTGTAATTAAGTTTGGCCCTTTCAGTAACAGGAACTATTCCAAGAGTTGCAAATCATAATACATAATACACACTGGGGCGGCTCCAGGCACGAGCACGCCAAGCGCTTGCCTGGGACGGCAAGCCACGGGGGGCGCTCTGCCTGTAGCCGCAAGGGCAGCAGGCAGGTTGCCTTCGGCAGCATGCCTGCAGAGGGTCTGCTGGTCTCGCGGCTTCGGCGGACCTCCCGCAGGCATGCCGCCGAATCCGCGGGACCAGGGACCTCCCGCAGGCAAGCCGCCAAAGGCAGCCTGCCTGCCGTGCTTGGGGTGGCAAAATACCTAGAGCCGCCCCTGAATACACAGATACATTTGTGTGTGTCTATCTAGATCTATGTTTAGAAAAAAGTATATACTTACCCTCGCTATATATGTGATCTGTCCATTGACTTCATAGAGCGTTTGTGTAAGCTACACAGTACCCTGACATTGTTCCAGTAGCAGGGTGAACATCCATTGTTTACATCCACACACAGGTGAACAGACAACACCACAGATAATGACAAACTCATCCAGACTGAGGGTGTGTCTTCACTGCAGAGTTAATCCAGGCAATCAACACCCAGATCTGGGCACCCAGATTAGTCTAGTCCAGGCATGAGCAGCCATGCTGTAAAGCCCTACACAAATCACTGTCTCCTCACAGGTGCTGCACTCATCCGGGTGTGTTGTTAGGATTCCTGGGAGCATCTCCCATGTTCTTTGTGCTGCAGTAAGCTAAGTCACTCTATGATTCTTTCCTAGTGAATTGTGGGAGAACTTGTCTGTCCTTCTGGGCACACGGGAGGAATTGTGGGAAAGCACTGAAGGACTATCGCTCGTGATTTAACCTGTGTCCTCAGGCAAAGTGAGAGGATTATCAGCCCAAATGAAAGCTGCATCTGATCTCTAGGCTATTCCCCCAGCTGTGCCAGGTGGCTGGGTTTAAAGCATCACGAAACTCAGATGAAAGAGTTTTGTGTGTAGACAGCAGATAGGCTAGGGGCAACACCTGGGTGAGAGTTAATTTTGCAGTGAAGATACCCAATAGGACCCACTCCTAAACATAGGCTAATGCTGCACCTAGTGGAGCAGGGCTTATATTTGTTTTTGGGATGAGAATCACAAGCTGGAATATAGAGTCACTGCTTTAATTCTGAAAATTCAATATAATTTAAAGCTGTTCGGACAACTCTGTCATGCCCATTTCCAATGGTGAAAATTAAGGTTTATAGAAAACCAAGTGAGAGAGTGAAAGCATGGGAGGTTTCGGTTTTTCAGGCTGACACTGATTTTTGAATCTAATATACTGTACACTAAGTGTAAACCCTGAGTGCAGGTTCTACTGCTGTGATTGATGACTATTGTCCTCAAACTCCAGAGTATCTTGTTTGCTGGTCCATGCTAGAATGACACCACAAAACCCAGGCTCACCAGGATTTATTTTCACCCTCCTAATGAAAAGCTTTTAGATTAGAGCAGAGGAAATTTAGAACCAGCTTGATGGTGCATAGACTTGGGGACTGTGAGTTTTGACTTATGAGGCAAGGCTGAGGGAACTGGGATTGTTTAGTCTGCAGAAATGAAGAACGAGGGGGGATTTGATAGTTGCTTTCAACTACCTGAAAGGGGGTTCCAAAGAGATGGTAGCAGATGACAGAACAAGGAGTAGGTTCTCAAGTTGCAGTGGGGGAGGTTATGAGGTTGGATATTAGGAAAAACTTTTCAACTAGGAGGGTGTGAAGTAACTGGAGATGGGTTACCTCGAGACTGTTGGATTCCTTTCTTGAGGTTTTTAAAGGTCAGGCTTGACAAAGCCCTGGCTGATAGTTTAGTTGGGGATTGGTCTATTTGAGCAGGGGTTGGACTAGATGACCTCCTGACCTTCCAATCTGATATTCATGATTCTTGTTGGTGTCAGTTCCTCATCAGGGTTTCCCCATGGTTGTATGATGTGGAAGAGTTTCTGGAACTCAGAATATGGGGTGAGGGGTTTCTAGTCTCACAACTCCAAGCAGGTAACTCTTCCAGAGCAGTGATTTTTTTTAGCTTACTGTGATTATGGCTTTTTTTCTCGTTATCCTCTAAGGACATTTGTTTGGAATCTCCTTTTCTTATAGGTTTTTAAGCGTCGTTCTTTGCTTTGACTCAAAGCCTCTGTGCTTTCGTGGTCATTGATTTTTAGTTGGGGATTTTGGTCCTAACTTTTGTTGTTGTTTCAAGTGTGGTGTTGGACTAGATTGACTCCTGAGGTCTCTTTCTCTAACTTTCTGTAGTTATTCTATGATTCTCTGTTGTTTTTTTTGGTGCATGTTTCCCCTCATTCAGTGGTTTCCATTGTTTGTACTTGATTGTGGAGTAGAGTTTTCTGCGAACCTCTGATTCTAATGGGGTGGATGGTGCGTTCTTATTCTTCTTCTATATACTCCTCTTAAGCAGGTAACTCTCTTTCATAAAGAGCAGATAGATTCATACACTTTCCTCCCCGGTATCATGTGGTGTGTCTTATATAGCACTTTTTGTAGCTGGTTAAACCTTGGTCTTTGCTTATGGTGATTAAGGTCCAAGTCTGACTCAGTTTTTTACTCATGCTTATAACTGATCAATGAGCGAAACTCCAAATATTTTAAAATGTATGACTACTTGTTGGTGATTTTGTAAATGACTTATTTGCCATGTCGTTCAAGCCCTCCAGAGCTTGTAATTGGTTTACGATTTACACTTCGACTTATAGAACAAATACTGTATTTTTTAATACAATTGTGAGGAGGGATTTTGTGTCACTTATGTCTCCCTCCAGTTTAGGTTGTGCATTGCTATATGTTCACATGATATGCTCCTTTGAAGGGAATTCAAGGTTGTGGACGAAGTAGAGCTTCTGACATCTGTATGTTATATTGCTTGCCAATAGAATCAAAGTGAATGTTCTTGGATCTATAGTATGGGATTAAATGGGGTATTGTTTGTAATTTTTTATATCTGATTAATGATACTCCCAAAATTTTTAATTTATTTGGTTTTGTAGAGACCACTTCAAGACTTTGGGCTTTCCATTCTGCTTGCTTTCAGTTGGCCAGTGGCTCTAGCACTATATATATACACCATCCCCCAGCACGGCGCATTGCCGTTGGGGTGGTGCCGCTCTGCTTCCGCTCGCTTTGTTCCTTGTGCTTTCAGTGGACCTCCCGCAGTATCCCTGCGTGAGGGTTCTGCCTCGGTCCCGCCTGCTCCGGTGGACCTCTCTTGCAGGGCTCCGGTGGACCTCCTGCAGGCATACCTGCGGATGCTCCACCGGAGCCGCAGGACCGGCGGACCCTCCGCAGGGACACCTGCAGGAGGTCCACTGGAGCCGCCTGCCACCCTTCTGGCAACCAGCAGAGTGCCCCCTGCGGCATGCCGCCCCAAGCACGTGCTTGGCACGCTAGGGCCTGGAGCCGGACCTGACTGCTGGACACTCAAATGTATAAGTTCATTCATTCTGGTAATGGGAACAGAAGGGCATAAAGTTATCTTACTTTCCCCCAATCAGAGGAGGCTTTAGGAACTGCGGGGCCTGATTCGAATGCCCAGTGATGGTCCAGGCCTTCGGTAGCATGGCGGTGGCAGGTCCTTCACTCCCTCCAGGTCTTCCGTGGCACTGAAGGACCCACCTCCAAAATGCCACCTAAGACCCAGACTCCTGCTGAGTTAGTAAAAATTAAAAAGTTAGACACTCTTTCCTAGGGTGCAGAGCCTTCTTAGGCACAGGCGTGGGGCCTTCTTAGGCGCGGGGCCCGATTTGGGGGAATCAGGGGAATTGGCCTAAAGCCAGCCCTGCCCCCAATTCCTTCCCTCCCCAAATCAGCTCTGCCTATTGTCAATGTAGGCTAATCTGAAGTATCCTTCAAAATTCTGTTTTCCTTGGATGGAGCTTAAGAAGCTAAAGTGAACACTGTTTTTAATTTTTTGGGAGCTAGGAACCCTAACCATATTGATTTTGTTTTTCAAGTTCTGAAACAGCAACCACATCCTCTCTCTTTGACTGGGGTTCTCTTTATCTGACAGACTAGGTCACATTGTATGGATAAAACAACATATTCTGAATGAGATGCGTTTACATGTTCACAAGGAACAACTTTCCCCTGCATGCCTAGCTCTTTCAATATGTTTTTGGCAGTATCTATTTTTTTTAAAAAAGTTTCTTTGATGAGTTGTTTTGGGTTAGTTTTTTTCCTTATTCAGAAAAAACTGTATGAACTTTAAGCCTCTGATTTTGGATGCAGTTCCAAACCATGGAACTCTGAGTGCCAAATCCTTTTCACTTTAAAATTTCTTTCAAGCAGAGCAGGGCTAGAAAAATCCGATTTAGTGCACTCAAATGACCTCAGTTGCCACATCACAGCATCATACATCCCGTAAAGAGCATCAATACATGTACAGAACCACGGATGTCTTGTTAGGCAGTTGCTTTAATATTAAAAATAATAAGCAAACTTTTTCAAAGGTATGGTTTCGCTGGGAACAGATGTATAAGTTCTGTAACATGCAAAGCCGAGGCTCTGATCCAGTAAAGCAGTTTAGTACGTGTGTAACATGATTATAGAGATCATTGAAAAATTTCCATCCAAACTGTTTTTCAATTGAAAATTGAGTTTTCATTTAAACTTAAGTTTTTTGTGAAAAGTGTCTGCTTTTGGCAGAAAACTATTTTTAATCAAAAAAACAAATGCCAGAAAACTGAAATTTTTCTATTCAGATCTCCTTCCACAGTGCCGCATGGGAGTTGCAGCTTGGTTTTCTTATGTCCTCATTCTTCTTTATGGGTTGGGGTCCTCCACCAAACCTCCTCTCCCTTGATGCACTATGGCCAAGGACTCCCGTGTTGCAACTGCCTCTCCTCAACGTGAGGAGAATCCATGGCCCATCATGAGACTTGTAGTCTGACAGGGACCCCAAGATATAGAGGAGAACATGAGCATGGGCACCTGAACTACAGCTTCCATGAGGCACCACAGTAGCACATTCAAATTAAAAAAAATTTTTTT
Organism: Chelonoidis abingdonii; assembly: GCF_003597395.2. Lineage (NCBI taxonomy): Eukaryota > Metazoa > Chordata > Testudines > Testudinidae > Chelonoidis > Chelonoidis abingdonii. Next base: position 128,924,599 of record NC_133773.1, read on the forward strand.
TTGTAGTTATTGCCAAAAATCTGAACTTTTCTGTTTACTTGGTGTTTTTTCATTATCATTGAACTTTTCCATGGGAAAAAAAGCCCATTTTCTGATCAGACTTAAGTTAATAGTCAAATTGGGGCATAAATACAGGATTATTTCTAGGAAATACTATTAGAACTCAAAAGATTTGTTTTCCAACTAAAGGTCAAATAGTGGCTTTGTATATCAATATCCTTCTGTAAAAGCAGTCTAATGAAAAATAGATACTTTTTTAATCCTTCAACTCTATGGGTTCATTGTGAAGATCATCAGGCTTAAAGAGAAGATTTAACTATATGGAGACTAGCCATTCACCATGAAATAATTTATAATGTGCTCTGAGACCAAAGGTAGTTCATAAATATAAAATGTAATTATTTGTGTCTCTGAGATTATAGATCCATAACAATTCCAAATCTATTAAATACAGACATCGGTTGGCCTACTGGCTGTGAAGAATAGTGTTCACTGTGATTAAATCCATATCTGCTAAGGAATATGGCAGTACGGCAGGAGTAATTATAGATTGTTTTATGATTTAAATGCTGACAGCAAACTTAGCACTGTACAAGACACACAAATAGAGACAGTGCTGTCTCAAAGAATTTACAGTCTAAATAACAGACATAGAGAAGGCAGAACATACTGAGAAACGTGGAGGAGGGAGTTAGCTTGGACTTTAATGTAATTATTTAAAGTCTGACTCTCAACACTAACTCACAATGAGTATTTACTTGTGTGATTTATCCCGTTGAAGATTTCCTCACTGATGAGACTCTTGTAGATACCTCACTTCTGCCACAATGCCCTCAAGAATAAGTTAGGGCTACCTTCTGGCCTTGCCTCATGCAGTTGTGCAGGGGTATAGGAAGGAGTAAAGACTAACAACCACAGACCTTGACACACACACACACTTCTACAGTCCCCATAAAGTCTACCAACTACTGTAGCCTGGTGTACAGGAGACTTCGGGGCAGCGCCCCCAATATTTCCCCCAGGAGAAAACGGGCAGAGCCACTGTATCTCAAGTGGTCACCGAAAATCAGAGGCCACTTTTGAGAATTTTAATCGCAAATGGGTAGTCTATTTGGGTCAAATCCTGAAAAACATCCCAAAGCCTTAATACATGGACCTTTCACTAAGTAAAGTAGGCTCAAAAGGAGCAGGCTGTGGGATGGAGCAGGCAATTAGCCTGGAGTCTCTGCTTCCAGCACATGGACTGAGGTTCCCCTTCATGCAAGGGCTGGCTTAGAGGGTCTGCACTGGCCAGGACAGTGTCTTGTTCCAATATGCCCAGTTCCCCTTTGTATTCCATAGGGAAGGGGCACTGCAGAGGGCATGACGCATCAGAGAGTGGCAACTCCTCCCTAAATGAGCTAACTGCAGCTTGGTCCCCTGCTCAGCAGAGCTGTAGCTTTTCCACTGTATTCCAGGCTTGACAATATTTATCTCCACCAACACGTAACTCATGTCCACTAGTCTGCAAGCAGAGATACTCTCTACAACTACTTTGTACTCTATTGTGGCACAAATGGTTAGGCAAATGCAATCCTTTCTATTATTTAGGGATGTGTAAGGGGAAAACAAAAACTGGGGGAGATTTACCTTAACTCAAAAAGATTTACTTTCCACATAGATATTTCCACCAGTGCTGAGTGACTGTGGTTCCCATTGACTTCAGCTGGAGTTGTGGGTGCTCTGCAATACCTCTGAAATTCAGGTCTGCCGCATATGGTGCTCACTTCCCAACTGGATTGTACAGCTCCTTTTAACCTCTTTAGATTTAATATTAAAAATATATATATTTTGTCAAACGTGGGTGTTTGGATTCTATTGCCCAGAGCACAGATTGCATGGTGTGGTTCTCCAGCTTGGGTGTTAGGAGGTGGAAGGTTTTTCAGCAGGAGAAGGAATGTCTTGGAATCATTGATAATTAGATCCAGCAGCGATACTGTCTTCTGAAAATCCATGTCACTTTATCTATTCTGAACTCCAAAGACAATGCTGACATGTTTGGCTTGCATGTTACTATGCTGCAAGCTCTTGCCTTTTACTTGGAGTGTTAATCGCTACCCTTTTTTTGTCTACTGTAACTGTTACATTGACACAAAGAACTTAATTTGAATCATGCTGTGAAACGCGTACGTCCATAACAAAAGTTCCTTATCTCTTCAGTGGGATGCCTTGATTTGTGTATGAGGGGAACAGTAGAAAGGCTCTGAATAACCAAGGATGCTGGCTTTGTCCCTTATAAAGAATGCTGGAATACATGAAAATAAATAAAGAATGCCAGTCCTACATAAAATACACCTCATTCTTGTGTTGCACAAGGAGCCTAACAACTAGTCCATTCAGAATGTAACCATTTAAAAAAAACTCAGCAACATTCTGGCAGCAAGCACAGTATTTTCCAGGTATTTGTGATAGCTACACACAGCGCTAGTTCTCTGCATGCCTGAAAGAAGGAACACTGGGCTCTTTTTTTCCTTTCAGTGTAGCTGCTGACAGTTTATTTGGTTGTTATCACTTTCTACTAGGTCTGGAATTAAAGGATGCAGTGTGCCAAGCAATGTGGCATCTGAAAAAAATCCAGCCTCAAACATCTCCAGGCCTCTACCTTTCCTGCTTTTAACTCAAGTGGATAGATTTTCAGGAAGAATCAGTGAGAAAAAGGAAAGAGACAGAGAGATTATTAAATTTCCTGAAGGAAGCCGACAGTTTTCCAAATGGCAGGTTCTCAAAGTTTTTAACAGTGTGGGTCATATCATAATGGAGGGATTGTCTTGTGGACATCTCCAGTCCAATTTGCTATCTTATGGGGCATTTTCCATTTCAAGAGTCATGCATAGCATTTCCCTCCCTTTTGCACTGACCATACATCCCCAGGGAAATACAATTGCTACAAGTGAAAGTACTTTTAGGAATGTATTTTAAGCCAAAATATTTTGTGCGCCATCTGACCAGTCAGCAATCTGCTGAGCAAGATCAAATGTAAAGAGTGAGATACAATTCAGCTAAGCATTTAAGCACATGCTTAACTTTGAGCACATCATTAAAGCCCATTGAAGTTAAATGCTTTGCTGAAACAAAGCCCATATGCTGTGTGTCAGGAACTCAGCTGCCTCTGGGTTTGGTTGCCTAGCAACCCAGTGAGTTTGGCTCAGCCCAATAAACCCTCACCAGTCTGGGATTATGCTCCCTGGTTGGTCAGAAGAGCCAACAGATCACCATTTAAACCATGCAGCAACAGCAACACAATAGCTACTCAATGCAGTCTATGCTTGCAGCTGTGTCAGAGCTGCTGCCTATCCAGCCTTTGCCTGGACCACTCCAGCCCTAGTCCTTGCCCACCTCTAAACTCCTGATTCCTAATTCTTGGCTATGAGCACTGTCTTGTCTCCCTCCTGCTCTGCCCTTTGGTTCTGTTTTCACTCCCAGCTCTGACCATTGGCTTGTCTCCTGACCACGCCACTGGTTCTGCCCCCCGATTCTGCTCTGACCATTGGGTTGCATCACCTATACCTGAGTGTGTGACACATAGCTAACAGGTAAAGCTTTTCTGCAGTGACAGTGTAGCTGTATATAATGTAGATTGGCTGAAAAAGAAAAGGCAATGTTCTAATCAGCATGTTTGCATTATGTCTGACAACAGTACAGGCCTGATCTAGTGATTTCTATAGCGCTGGACTGCAGTCTATATATATGTATGTGATAAAGATCATATCTCTGAAAACAACAGATTCCTTTTTCAGATCAAATAAGAGATCAACTGTTATTTTTGAAACTGAATTTTTGTATAATCTCCTTTTTTATTTTATTCCACTACCAGAGAGGCTAGAGGATAAAAATCATCACTGTTATTCTGACATTCTATTTCTATTTGTAATTGTCTACTGATATTTTCTCAATCAGCATGAACATTACGTGGGAGATGTGATGGAATGGCAGTAGCCTAGGGCCAGCTCAACATTCTGTGCACTTTGTGAGCATCCCTGCCTGGGCTAAACTGAGAGATAATTGATTAGGACTGGTTGATTAACCAGTTAACAAGGGGATCCAGCTCATCATCTAGGCCAGTGGTTCTCAAAGCCCCGCCGCTTGTTCAGGAAAAGCCCCTGGCAGGCCGGGCCAGTTTGTTTACCTTCCACGTCCACAGGTTCAGCCAATTGTGGCTCCCACTCAGGGCCGGCTTCAGGCCACAGCGCGCCAAGCGCTTGCTTGGGGCGGCATGCCACAGGGGGCCCTCTGCCAGTTCCTGGGAGGGCAGCAGGCAACTCTAGTGGACCTCCCGCAGGCGTGTCTGCGGAGGGTCCGCTGGTCCCACGGCTCCGGTGAAGCATCCACAGGAACGCCTGTGGGAGATCCACCGGAGCCGCGGGACCAACGAGCACAGAGCACCCCCTGCAGCGTGCCGCCATGCTTGAGACGGTGAAATGGCTAGAGCCGGGCCTGCTCCCACTGGCCGCGGTTCACCACTCCAGACCAATGGGAGCTGTGGGAAGCAGTGCGGGCCGAGGGATGTGCTGGTCACCACTTCCCACAGCCCCCATTGGCCTGGAGTGGTGAGCCACAGCCAGTGGGAGCCGCAATCAGCTGAACCTGCGGCATCAGGTAAACAAACCAGCCCGGCCTGCCAGGGGCTTTCCCTGAACAAACAATGGATCAGATTTGAGAACCACTGATCTAGGGACTGTTAAAGGAGTGACAGGTCAGGAGAGAAAGGAGGCTGGAAGCAAGGACAAAGACGTTCAGGATCTTAGGCCTGGTCTACACTAAAAAATTAGGTCAGCATAACTACATCATTCAGGGATGTGAAAAATACACACACAACCCAAGTGGTGTGGTTAAGCCAACCTAACTCTCTGTGTAGACAGCACTAGATCGATGAAAGAATTCTGTAGCCCTAGATGCTGCCGCTCGAGGAAAGATTACCTATGCTAGTGGGGAGAGTCCCTCCTGTCCGCATAGGTAGTGTCTACACTGAGGCGCTGCAGTGGTGCAGTTGTGCCACTGTAGCATTTTAAGTGTAGATGAGCCCTTAGAGAGGTGAGATGTCTCTCTCCACCCCCAGCGCCACTTAGGTTCTTGAAGCTTAGGAGAAGCCTTATGGTGATGGGACATGAAGCTTTATAAAATACTGCAGGTAAAGTACATTGTAGTGAACTTACATAAGAGTGTGTGAAGCCTGCTTGCAAGAGGAAATCCAGGGCGAGGGAGCCAGTCCGGTGACAGGAGAATAAGAGTAAACAGGAGGAAATGTCTTTTACAAGAAGGGACATGCTCCTGGTCTAGAAGTACCTACAGAGGGAGGTAATGATACTAGATTTTAAGGGGCTCTTTAACTTGTCAGACAAAGGCATAATGAGATCCAGGGGCTGGAAGATGAAGTTAGAAAAACTCTTATTGAAAATAAGAGGAACCCCTTTATATGGGTGAGATTGTCAAGCTTGATGATAAATTCAACATCCCTTGTGCTCTAAGACCGCAAGTTACCAAGGTACTGACAGTAATATGTGCCTAATCTTAAACACGTGGGACTACTCATATGTTTAAAGTTAGGCACATGCTTCAGTACTTTGTTGAATTGAGGCATCCATCAAGATTGTCTGTCTCCTGAAAGATCCTGTAATTCAACTGCAAGTTACACTAGGCGTGTTAGTGCTTGGTTACATAGCAGGGAAGAATAACTTCCTCCAGCGCAGGAATCACCTGATTAAATTATCTGGCCTATGTTAAACAAGAGGTCAGACTACAAAATCCTAGCTTTAGCACTTGTACATCTATAAAAGGCTATGAGACCAAATTTTTTAACCTGATTGCTGATTTTATGTGCCCAGCTTGAGACATCCTTGGGTGTCTCAAGCTCAACACCCTAACTTCCAAAATCAGTAGCCACTTTAAAAAATGTTCAAAAGCTGGAAATGGGGCGAAATGTGCTGGTCATGATGATGGCTATGAGATACTGATAACCTGCAGTAGGGGCAAATTTTGCTTTCAGCTACACTGGTGTAAATCTCGAGTAAAACCACTGAAATCAAGCTGTCAGGAACAGTATACCTGATGATGCCACAGCACAACTGATGGCTGAACTCTGTGACTTTATCCTCACACACAACTATTTCAAATTTGATGACAATATATACCTCCAGACCAGTGGCACTGCCATGGGCACCCGCATGGCCCCACAATATGCCAACATTTTTATGGTTGACCTGGAACAACACTTCCTCAGCTCTCGTCTACTCACACCCCTTCTCTACCTACACTACATTGATGACATCTTCATCATCTGGACCCAGGAGAAGGAGACTTTGGAAAAATTCCACCACGATTTCAACAGCTTCCACCCCACCATCAACCTGAGCCTGGACCAATCTACACAGGAGGTCCACTTCCAAGACAGCCACGGTGCAAATATGAGGTCAACAAATGACACCTATACGAAAACCCACCGACCGCTATGCCTACCTCATGCCTCCAGCTTCCATCCCGGCACATCACACGATATCCATTGTCTACAGCCAAGCTTGAGTACAACCGCATGCGCTTCCAGCCCTCAATAAGACCAACACCTAAAAATCTACCCGCATGAAGAAAATAAGGAAACGATCACAGAACCAGACATGTACAGAAAAACTCCTCTGCAAGACAAGCCCAAGAAAGAACCACAGAATCCACTGGCCATCACATACAGTCCCCAGCTAAAACCCTCCAACACATCTATCGGGATCCTGACAGCCATCCTGGACAACGATCCACACTTTCACAGTGCTGGTGGCAGGCCTCCTCGACACACAGGACACCACCAACCTGAATACAATATCTTCTACCAGTATCACACTCTGTCTATCTGTTTGATTCTAGCCAGAACCCAATCCGTGCAACAAACCTAATGCCACTCTGCCCACAATCTACACCAGCAAGCCATCACGGACCTAACCATCATCGGTTCATACCCGTGCGTCCACCGATGTAATATATTGCCATCATATGCCAGCAATGCGCCCTTGCAGTACATCGGCCAAACTGGTACAGTCCGTACTGTAAAAAGATAAATGGACACAAATCAGCATATTAGGAATGGGCAATATACAAAAATCTGTGGAAGCACATCAGGCTCCCTGATCACCAATAGCAGTTTTAAAGGTAGCCATCCTGCAGCAATAAAACTTCAGAATCTAGACTTCAAAGGAAACTGCGAGCTTCAGTTCCTCTGCAATTTGACACCATCAACTCAGATTAACAAAGACTGTGATGGCTTGCCAAACTACAAGAAGCATTTTCCTCCCTCGTGTTCACACTTCATTCTGCTTAGACGAGGGCCTCATCCTCCCTGATGAACGAACCCTCTATCTCATACGTGATCTGCTGCTGCTATTTACTGCCTTGAAAAGTTCACTACATGCATCCGACGAAGTGGGTATTCACCCATGAAATCTCATGCTCCAATATGTCTGTTAGTCTATAAGATGCCACAGGACTCTTTGCTGCTTTTACAGATCCAGACTAACACGGCTAACTCTCTGATACTGAAATCAATGCTGCTATTTTTTAATTTACAGCAGTGAAACAAATCAGAAATGTGCTGCAAATATTTAGTTTTATTGAAATATACCTTTGCCTACAGCTCATTGGAGTTAGCAGACTTTTTCATTCTTCTGTGGTTCATAAGTGCTAGCTATTCCTAATTTGCCACTGTATATATATGAAATGATTATTAAATGGAAGTACCAGCTAGATCAAGCAGGATAATTTCTTTATTTAAACAGACTTGCTGTGACAAACACTGAACAAAAGTTTTGGGAGGCCGCAGAGAAAAGCTGCAGAGACCAGGTTTGACTGAAGTGCTAATTTTGGCATAACCCCACCAAGAGAGATTTTTCCCAGCCTTTCATGTCTGAGGCCTCCTCTGAAGGCTTGACCTTTGTCATGGACTTACGAACTGAGAGCGGAGGTCAGTTAAATTCTCATTAGATCAGAGCTGCATTATATTGCCTGAGTTTTAGAGCTGAAAATGGGAAGGAGCACAAGGTGGAAAAAGCTTTTCTAAATTCCTTCTCTAAAGAACTCCACAGCTTTCAGTGACGGTCCATCAATTTGAACAACTCATCACTTTCAGCATTTTGAAAGAGCGAGAGAATGTGTGTGTCTGTGAAGTTACCTAAATGAATACAGAAACCATGACGTTTCAAAGGCCCCACAGAATTAAAGGTTCTATTTATATTGCAAGTTGAGCTGTGGTTTAATAATTTATAGTTTCAAGTTTAAAAAATCGTGAATTGTCTAGCCTGTTTTTTATGACTAATGCCATTTTATACAAGTTTTCTCCACTTTAAATCTTTCTCTCCCTAACAAATGATACTAGCAAGTAGGTCTAGGCAAGTAGCTTGCGTAATTAAAAACTTTGGCCTTTAGCAGTTTCTTGAATAGAAAATCCTCCTTTAAACATGTACAGTTGTCTATTCATTACTGTTACTACAAGTGTAGTTACTTTAGACTAAACCTTCCTATTAAAAAAAAGTCCTTATTAAGGCATTTGGAACCCCACACAATCTTTTCTTTACTCTTGCTGTTTTTGTATTCTGTCTACAGCATGGGGCTGAATCCTGCCTTGAATTACGTCACCCTCCTTGCATTTGGTATAAGCCAGAACAGAATTTGGCCCATAGCCTCAGTCTTTAAACACTCGAGGGGCACAAGCATTTTTTCCCTTTCAGATCTGGGCTGGTGTCATTATATTGTTTTCATATTACTAACATCAGACACTTTAGCAAAGAAACTTGACGATCAAGAGACCTTCAGGGAAAATGCTGTTGGTAATTACATCCCACTGGATAAGACACTTCATTGGGGCCACATAGGAGTAACAGAGAGCAGATTTTGGCCCATTATCACCCTGCCAATACAATAGTAGGAAACAAAACTCAGTGGAAAATACTCCCTTTGTTGTGAGTTCTAATATTGTTAAAAGGTCAGATCAATATAGTCTTTTTAGAGAAAAAAAAGCTGTTTATTGCAGATCAAGTGGGATTCATACACTACATAACTATCATAGAATCATAGAATATTAAGGTTGGAAGGGACCTCAAGATATTCTCTCTCTTTCTGTTTAGCGATAGATTTACAATACAATGGATTTGAATTGCTTTTTAAAAATTAAAAGAGCCATATCAGACCCACAGAATAAATAGATCAAATGGCCCAGGATAAACCTACAGAAGTAGGACAAAGGGCCTAGGATACTAAGTGAAGATTCCTTCACATTCACACCTCAGATGGGAAGAATTGAGTGTGCCCAGAGGAGATGGTCCAGAAAATCCAGAGAGGCTAGGGATCAATGAAGTAATTTGTCCCCTGCCATACATGTTCCAGAAGCTCAAAAGATAGGAAGGTTTGGGGGATTGGTAATGGATCCTTTTTTACAGATACATCTTTGAATTTGAGTTCAAGTTCTCAGCTGCCAAGAGTCACAGATGCTTAGCACTTTATGTGAAATAAGTTGGTCATAAGAACATAAGAACAGCCATACTGGGTCAGACCAAAGGTCCATCAAGCCTAGTATCCTGTCCTCTGACAGTGGCCAATGGCAGGTGCCCCAAAGGGAATGAACAGACCGGTTATAATCAAGTGATCCATGTCTTGTCACCCAATCCCAGCTTCTGGAAAACAGAGGCTAGGGACACCATTTGTGACCATCTTGGCTAATAGCCATTGATGGACTGATCTTCCGTGAATCTATCTAGCTCCCTTTTGAGCCCCGTTATAGTATTGGCCTTCACAACACCCTCTGGCAAGGAGTTCCAGAGGTTGACAGTGTTGCATGAAAAAATACTTTATCTGTGTTTTAAACCTGCTACCTAGTAATTTCATTTGGTGGCCCTTGTTCTTGTTTATGACGAAGGCAGTAAATAAAACATTTCCTTATTTATTTCTCTAATACTACTCATGATTTATAGCCCTCTATCAACCCCCCTTAGTCGCCTCTTTCAAGCTGAAAGTCCGGTCTATTAATGTCTCTCAGACAGAAGCTATTCTATACCCATCATTATTTGTTGCCCTTTTCTGAACTTTTCCAGTTCATATATCTTTTTGAGATGGGGCTACCAAATCTGCACACAGTACAATTAAGTAGTGTGTAACCATGGATTTATACAGAGGCAATATATATTTTCTGTCTTATTATCTATCCCTTTCTTAAATGATCCCACATTCTGTTTGCTTTTTGACAGCCACTGCACAATTGAGTGGATGATTTCATGAGAACTATCCAAAACGACTCCAAATGATCTTTTTGAGTGGCAACAGCTAATTTAGACCCCATCATGTATATTATAAGTTAGGATTATGTTTTCCGGTGCATTACAACTTTGCATTTATCAACATAAATTCATCTGCATTTGTTGCCCAGTCACCCAGTTTTGTGAGACTTTTTAGCTCTTCACAGTCCGTTCTGGGACGTAACTAAAAATGCCACCTCACCGTTTACCCCTTTTCCAGATCTTTTATGAATACGTTAAATAGACTGGGCCCATGGCAGATCCTGAGGGACACACTATTACCCTCTCCATCTGAAAGGACCATTTATTCCTATCCTTGTTTCCTATCTTTTAACCAGTTACCAATCCATGGAGAGAACTTCCTCTTATGCATAACTGCTTATTTTGCTTAAGAGCCTTGGCGAGGGACCTGTCAAAGGCTTCTGAAAATCTGAATAGACTATATCTATTGAATGTTTGTCTGCATGATTGTGACCTCTCAAAGAATCGTAGTAGATGGGTGAGGCATGATTTCCCTTTACAAAACCATGTGAACTAACTCCAACAAATACGTTATGTCAACACAGTTCCCATGACTCAAGCTACCACGATAACTATCACAACTGCAAGGAAAAATTTGGTAGTCTCAGAAAAAGAGGTTATAAAATGAATGAACACTCGCTCCAATCTTATTTTCAGGTAGGACTGAGATGCACTTGTGAGTTGGAACTATTGATGGAGAACTGTCTACACAGTTGTCAGTATGAACTCCCTTCGTGATAAATTAAACTGACTTTAAAAATAACATCTTAGGCCTGCAGAAATTTAAGTATAGGATACTTTCCTTAGTGAATAGTCCCAATGACATTTACATGACTTAAATCTTTGCTAGACTGGGGCCTAAATTGTATCCTTTCCACTCAGTGGATTTATTTAAATGCGCAGCTCTGGTGTCAGGTCAGACATTTAAATAAATATGGCAGTGCATATTGAGCTGTAACAACTTGAATGTGAAACAGTAAAATAAAGATCACAGAATATCAGGTTGGAACGGAACCTCAGGAGGTCATCTAGTCCAACCCCCTGCTCAAAGCAGGACCGATTCCCAACTAAATCATCCCAGCCAGGGCTTTGGCAAGCCTGACCTTAAAAACCTCTAAGGAAGGAGATTCCACCACCTCCCTAGGTAACCCATTCCAGTGCTTCACCACCCTCCTAGTGAAAAAAGTTTTTCCTAATATCCAGCTCCCACTGCAACTTGAGACCATTAATCCTTGTTCTGACATCAGGTACCACTGAGAACAGTCTAGATCCAAATATACATTTCCTTTTTTTAAAAAGAGCCCCAAGGAAATTGAAATTAAAATATTTAATGCAAAGTTAAGGTAGAGATTTTAATAGCACAAATGTTAGAAAATTCAAAGTGATGGTACAGATTCATAGATTTTAAGGCCAGAAGAGACCATTATGTTCATCTAGTCTGTCCTCCAGCATAATGCAGGCTAAAGCACTCCCAGTAATTCCCACATCTAGCCCATATTTTGTGATTGATCTTGAGCATATCTTTTAGAAGGACACCCAACCTTGATTTAAGACCACATATGAGGGAAAATCTACTACATCCCTTGACAAATTGTCCCAGTGGTTAATTACCTTCATTGTTTGAAAACCTGAGCCTTATTTCTAGCCTGAATTTATCTAGCATGCCCATGGCACTCGTAATACTATGTTGCATGTAGCTATACTGAAGAGCTGATGTTAGTCCCACATGTAGCAATGCAATATACCCATAGATGCAAGAAAAATACTACATATAGTATTTAGTATTTTTTCTTCTTGTAACCTGTGCCTTGGGCTTTGGCTAGGTTCTCCTTTCTATTTTTGTAAAATCAAAATAAATAAATAAGTAACTCTGAATGGAAAAGTCTAAAACAGTAGCACAGTTCAGGAATGTGATTTAGTCCGACCTAAGATGCAAGACTGAATCATGTTTAAACCCTGGTGAGGCACTACTGTGTTGTGACAAGGTCCCTCAACAACTGTGATCAATACAGTTTTGCTTGGGATGTTTTTCTTTTTCCCTTGCAATTGCAGTAGTTCCTTGGTACAAACTATTGCTTTTCTGATCATGCTGAAATTTATATTTGAATAGAGAATTTCAGCAAGAGGAAAATACAGTAAATTCTGTAGTAGCAATGATTAAAAAAAATTACTAATTTCTTTGCAAATCTCTATCATATATTCTGTTCTGATTCAGGAAAGGTTATCTAAAACCAATACAAATCTGAAAAATAAATATCAGACTATGCCAATGGAGATACGCCAGATTAACACAAGTATGGTTGAATCAGAATTCAACCCCTGTGTGGCAAGCTCACAGTTCTGAGGTTTTGGGCTGGGGGAGGGAAATAGCTGTAATTTAAAAAAAAATATGTGTGTGATTTTCTGGATCTGTCACTGATTTACTAGCCAATCACCATTATGCCACCCTCAATCACTGGTTGCTGTATTTCCAACACCCAGTTTCAGACTTAATCCCATGCTGGCACTTATGAGTGGGGAAAACCTGAGTCAAAATCTGCGAAACCACCACCCTGTCCTCCTCCAAGTCCCTCCATTTCTGTAACATACAAGAAACAGCAAATAGCTGATGGCGAGGCAGGTGGCAAATTGTGATGACTACTTCCAATTGGCTAAACATTTCATAATCCTATTATTTCAGTCTCCCCCGTCCTCCACTCTAACCCCTTTGTATGTCTCTTCCACCTATTATGTCTTATCTTTTAGCGTGTAAGCTCTTTTGGCAGGGACTGTCCCTTTCTGCATATTTGTACAGCGCCTAGCACAATAGGACACCAACCTCTCAGACTACCACAATATAAATATTAATAGCAATAGCTGTGTAACTGTTGGCAAGTCACAAAGGCCAAGATTTTCAGACATAACTACTGATTTGGGGTGCCTCCATTTTGGGGTAGCCAACCTGAGACCCCTTAAAGGGTCCTGGTTTTCAGAATGTGGGTTGCTCAGCAATTCCTGAAAACCAGGCTCCTTTAAGGCATCCCTAGTTTGGCACCTCAAACCAATAGTCACTTTTGAAAATCTGGCGTTAACTTTTTGTACCTCAGTTTCCCCCTCTGTGCAATGTTTACTCCACTGCAATCTCTCAAAGCAATTTCAGACACTCACATTAAAAGCCTTATGTAAGCAAAGTGTTATTAACCATTAGAGCGCAGCAAATAGAAAGTCAATATATGCCAACAGTTACCCCAGATAATTCTTGTTCTGTGCAGGGCGGGGAAGGGTGGGGGGACTGGGAGAAAAGCTTCTCTATGGTAATGTCAGATATCACTATGCGGTGACTCTTGTCAACAGCCAACTTTTTAATAGTCACAACTGTGTTCCATTTCATCTTAAAACCAAAATGATCATATGCCTTAAAAAACAGTCTTGAGTAATTTTGCAAAGCCTTTCTTTGCCTGCCAGAAACATGCACTGTGTCCCTGATCCCAAACTACTGAAACCAACAGGCACTTTCCCATTAACTTCAAAGGCAACAGGCTCAAGCCCCAAAAGATGCTTACAACCCAAGTATTATTTCCTGAAGCCCTTATAGGGAGTAACTTCATTGAAATCAATGGGAATTCACAGGAATAAAAGCTTCAGGATTCAGCTGCAAATTCTTAGATCCTGAGCCAAAGCTCCTTCAAGTCAATGGGAATGTTTCCATTGACTTAGGTTATGTCTGCACAAACACTTTTGTTGGTATAACTTATGTCACTCGGGGGATTGAAAAAATACATCCCTGAGCAACATAAGTTACACCAACAGAAGAGCCGGTGTGGATAATGCTATGTCGGCGAGAGATGCTCTCCCGCTGACATAGCTACCCCTGCTCACTGGCGGTGGTTTAATTATGTCAACAGGAGAGATCTCTCACATTGGAATAGAGCAGGTACAAGGGAGATCTTACAGTGGCGCAGCTGCATCAGAACAACGGTTCCACTGTAAACTCTCTACTGTAGACGTGGCCTTAGTGCCCTTACATGGTGACTGGGAAAAGCCGATGGTATTTTCTTTAACTGCATGGAATTAGCCATACAATTTGTCAAGGAAAACATATCATTAAAAGAAGTATTTGATGTCTGAAATGGGTGTACGTATCACGGTTTCCACTAGGCCGTTGCTGTAGAATTGTATGTACTACTTCATATTTCAGTATCTGATTGTCTGGGCTTGTTTAAAGCAGCTACTAGAGAGAGAGAGAGAGAGACTCTGATCCTTTGTTCAGTGCTTATCTTCCTCTGTGTGTGTGTGTCTTGCTTCAGATAACTTAACAGCTAATCATCCAAGATGTCAGATAAACTCACTGCAAATTGCAATTCTACATGGCTGAAAGGAGCATTGTTGTTCCTTTATCAAGCAGGTATTGTATTTATACAGTCAAGCAAACAGTTGATGTGAAAAAGATAATTCCCTCAAAATTTGGCACATAAACTTTTCAGGGAAAGATAAATGATATTTAATTTTTTTTTCACTTGATTTAGAGCCAACAGAGCTTCCATGTTGCAAAGGGCAGCTATTATGATTCCACTGCTTTGTGCGTTTCTCGGTGTTCAGTCTGAAGTATGCTGTCAGCCATCAGGGCTGCTCGGCCAGCAATGGGTCTGACTAACCACTGAAATAGACATTTCTAGATGTTTTGATGACTGAAGAAAGCTGCTTTACTTTATCTTGGAAAATACCCAGATTCTCCTTTCCAGCTCCAGGTAGTTTGTTGTATGCTAACCAATTGCCTGTGCTAACTTTCATTATCTGTGTTAAGGTAACTGGAAATGGAACATTGAACTCAACCAGATTTATACTGGTGCTTTCGGGAGCAAAATCAGTCTCAATGGTATTTTATATTCATACTCCTTGAGCCAATGCATCTTCATTGCATTGTGGACATTCAGAAGTTAAAATGGTGTTACTGTAAGGCTGGCATGTCTAGCTAATTAATGCTTAGGCAAATACTTATCACTGGTCCTACTCCCACTGTTGTTCTCCCACTACAGAGCTAGGTACTACAGGGCCAAATATCACACTCAACTGCACCAGGAACTCCCATTGGTGTCAATGTGAATGGAGGGTTGAAGGTATAAATGGGATCACAGTACTATGAGATAAGACAGACTGATTAGATCAAGTCCATCCCATGACAGGGCCCAATACTTTTCAAGTTATGGGACATCAGGGCTGGTTCCAGAGTTTTTGCTGCCCCAGGCGGCAAAAAAGAAAAAGAAAAAGAAGCCGTGATCGCGCTCGGCAGCTGCTCCACCGCGCCACTTTCTTCTTCGGCGGCAGGTCTTTCCCTCCGAGAGGGACCGAGGGTCCCGCCGCCGAATTGCCGCTGAAGAGCCAGACGTGCCGCCCCTTCCCCTTGGCTGTCCCAAGCACCTGCTTGCTGGGCTGGTGCCTGGAGCCAGCCCTGTGGGACATATCAGATAGTGTACAGATGCTACATGATGGCCCTACATTTACATGATGCTAGTTTGTGGGTTGCTAATGCAATTTCAGCCTGAGAAGTCCATGTGCATGGAATGAGAAGGGGATCTTCTTTCATTGTGTAACTATCCTTAGGCAGCAGTTTATATAAGCCATAAACAATAACCATCATTTAGGGGCATCATAGAATTACACCATTTAACTTTATATAGGACCTGTCACATATCTAAGCAACAGAACCGAGTATAAACTGTGACATCTATTTTCTATTCAGCTGGAAAATCCCTTGTCAGTTCACAAGCTGCTTTTCCTAGCTGACATGCTGTGGTGGGCTGACGCAGCTGCTTTTAGGGTAAATCTTTTGGATTCACATTGGAACAAGACCAGTTAGTAATTACCTGAAGGGCCAGCTCCTGCAAGATGCTGAGCATCTGCCTTCCCACCGAAGTCAATGGGAGTTGCAGGTTCTCAGCATCCCATGGATTTGGCACTATGGGTCAGATTCTCGGCTGGTGTAAATTGGCATAGCTCCACTGATTTACACCAGCTGAGGATCTGCCTCTAAATCTGCAACACAGACAAGTTTCCATTCAAACATGAGTCATTAAAATGTCTTCTCTTTCTGACCACACTGGAGGCATAAAGTAACGCACAGAGGGGGATCCTATTTATAAGCTATTGTGTCATGCACCTAATTTGAAAATGGTATTTGTCAGCAAAAGCAATAATTTTTTCAATATGCTCACGCAGGGC
Organism: Chelonoidis abingdonii; assembly: GCF_003597395.2. Classification (NCBI taxonomy): domain Eukaryota; kingdom Metazoa; phylum Chordata; order Testudines; family Testudinidae; genus Chelonoidis; species Chelonoidis abingdonii. Next base: position 128,941,119 of record NC_133773.1, read on the forward strand.
ACCTAAGCAAATAGCCCTAAAAATTACAGGCCTTGCTTTGACTAAAGTAACTTATGATGTTCACTGCTGAACTATTTGGGGGTTGCTATTTAAACACAGCCCACAGTTCATTATCATTTGTGTTTCTCGGCTAAGCTTTTACTCTTTTGTAAATCCACTTCAGTCCCAGATTGAGACATTCACAAACCTGCCAGGTCATTCCTGCTTATCTTTCCCATGACACTCTGTCTCCCAATCAGCCTAGGGCCATGTCAGTGCATTTCCACATAAAGCAATTCTTCTAGCTGAATGGAGGCATTTCTCCCCTTCTGCACACACCCCATTCGGGCCTAGTAGCGCAGTTTAAACACAGACAGTATGACAGATGCATAGTGGTTTTCTCAAGCAGAATGGAGATAGGGACCATGGACTGAATGCTAAATGTACCATACACGAAACATAAAAACAGACCAAACATGCTTACTAGATTTATACTAAGGCTTACTTTCTCTGGCTGGTCAAAGGTTCAGGCACTTATAATAGTTTCCCAAGGCATGTTGACTGTGACAGATTTTAAAGAAGAGGCTCCTGAAGGAGTTCAAGGCATAAATTGAATTACAGTATGCTTGGCCTGTGGTTGCTAGGGCGATCCAGGAGCCTAAGAGAAAGTTCCTGGTGATTTTTCACTGTTGTTTGAAGGCTGTGAAATTAAGGCTTTGTGGAATACTCGCTGGGACAAGGCTGAGGTTGGCGTTAACCATTGACATCAAGCAGGAGTGGCCCAGAGGGGGCAAATTTGTATGGAACAGATATGGCAAAGCAACATTTTGATCAAGACGTTGGTCTGTTTAAGCAGGGCCGCTTTAGCCTTTATTTAAAGTGAGACACAGACAGTCCAAGTTAAGCTTGTTAAATATTTTCAGCTGGAAGCAGGCCTGAACCAAAGCCCCAGAGCCCAGACCCTCTTGAACTTTGGGAAAGTTCAGACTGGAATCAGGAGTCTCCCTAGCTTAGTAACAGGTTAAACCAAATTCCCAGAGCTGAATCCACAACTTCTGAACTTTGGGACAGTGCAGCTCGGAGGCTGAGCTCAGCTCAGCTTATCCTATCTATTTGGACTTCCCTCGATACAGGAAGGGCCTGAGGCATGCATGGTATCCAGGGACATTGTGCCTGTATAGCAGGTGCTCAAGGGGTGGTGGCTGGCGAGCCTGGGAGAAGAGGACTCAGCTGCTACACCTCTAGAATAGTGTAATGTGCACTTTCCTGAGGACCATCCTCCCATGATGCCCAATGTGGGTGCAGCCCTGGCCCTGCTTCCAATCTGCCCAGATTGAGGCAAACCCTCCCTGAGGAGTGTAGCATTCCCAGCAGCACAAGCCTCTTCACCTGGCACTTAGGGAGCACTAGCAGATTCCTCCGGCTTGGGACCACCAAACAGGGAAGAGTGATCCTGTTCCCTTTCCCACCCTAGCACATCCAGGCAAGGAATGCCAATGGTGTGGCCATTTGATTGTAAAACTCAGCCAGGAAGGGACCATCTTCTATAAAGTGTCTAAGGTGCCGCATAAATAAATAAATGTACAGTAATTAATAATATAACATGAGACTGGTGAAAGCAGAGGCAAGAAGTACCACGCACAAAGGCCTGTTTTTCAGCACATTAGTAGGTGCCATTCACTCCTGAAAAACAAGGTGCTTCATAGTCATCTTCATGTTTTTCTTGAGAGGCTCCCTGAACCACTTTACTACCTATGTAACTGAACCCTGGGGGATTCACAAGAGAGACCTTAAGCTAACAGAGCTCTGTGTTGCAAACAAGCCCAGGATTCTTCCAGTGAAACTACTTGGCAGGAGCAATTTTATCCATAAAAGGAGATTTGTGTCAGGATGGGCCAGTGGCTAGAGTGCTAGCTCAGGAAATCTCGGTTTAGTTACTAGCTCTGCTACATATTTCTTGTGTGATATTGGGAAAGTCACTTAGTTGCTCTGTATCAGAGGGGTAGCCGTGTTAGTCTGGATTTGTAAAAAGCGACAAAGGGTCCTGTGGCACCTTATAGAATAACAGACGTATTGGAGCATAAGCTTTCGTGGGTGAATACGTCTGACGAAGTGGGTATTCACCCACAAAAGCTTATGCTCCAATATGTCTGTTAGTCTGTAAGGTGCCACAGGACTCTTTGTCACTTTTTAGTTGCTCTGTGCCTCAGTTTCCCATTTACAGAACAAGAGTATTTCCCCACCTCACAGGGACATAGGGAGAATTAATACATTAAAGGTGGTGAGGTGTTCAGATACTGTGGTAATGGGGACCATGTAAGTAGATAGTGGTCGTGCACTTTTCCATACTAGAAGACTAAGGGATTTTTAGAAAATCTGGCCTCTTGATTTGCGGCTGCTGCTGATAACTGCAGGCACTACTTTGCATGTTCAGTTGTTTGCAGGAGCAGCGTAAAGCTAGATGTCTGGCTGTACTCACAAACCATGTACTCAGTCATCTAAATGCCACATAGCCAGATTCTGCCAGTCTTACTCTCACAGGGTCGGACCTTGTTCTGCGAGCAGTCCCACTGATCCATCATTGATTTCTGTAGGACTGATTGTAGACTACAGTACCACTCAATGCAAGCACAGGTGCCACTATCTGGCCCACAAATTATACCTGAGAATAACTTCTATCTGTAGTTAGGTCTACACTTTGGGTGGTGCGTAGAGTACAGACACTGCATGCTCAGTTGGCACAGATATAAAAGCAGTGTAGTCGCTGAGGCATGACTTAGCCGTGTAAAGTAGAGGGTCTTCCATGCCGGAACCTGCATATTCCCTATGCCTCTCTCTACACACTCAAGTGGTGCCTCCCATGTCTGCTGCTGTTTTTAATCAATAATGTGTCTGTCTGCTTCATCAGTGTTGGAACCTTTCCCAGTCTCAGTAAAAGGCTCCAGCAGCAGAAAAAGGCTATGGAATGGGGGAGACAATGAGGTGGGGGGCTGCTAGATCCTTTCCCCACTGCCTCCTCTCACTGGAATGCCTTTCACTGCCCTGTGTAGCTACACACTGCAGCGACAAATGTGGATGAAGCCTGCCTCTCACTGAGGTGTGTATCTACATGTAACCTACACGCCACCACCAGTGCAAATGAGGTTTATCTTATGTATTTATGTAGCACAGATCATCACAGTATTTGTGGGAGACCTGGTTAAGGCTGGGCTGGTAATTAAACCCCAAGATTAAACATATGGAGAGCCTAGTTTTATAAATCCTAGTTGAAAACTCTAGTAGTTCCCATTTCTCCCAAATCAATTTCTTTCTATTCTCTGATCCTCTCCCAGCAGGGCCCCTCACTGCCCATCAGCTAAGGTACCTCTTGGCAGGGCCGCATGTATCTGAGGTGAGCTGACGTTGTCTTCCTTTTTAAAAAAAGTTGAAGAAGTTAAAAAAAATTCACCAGGATGCACCACTCTATTTCTTGTGTTGGCCTGTTGTGTACAAAAATGTCATTGCTCTGTTTGCTGAGATGAGGGAAGTGAATAAAATACATAGGAGGGGAAGAAAGGGGAATCAGTTTACATTCACTCCTGAACTGTTTGCTCTGAAACGCTATGCAATGCAGATTAATGTCTCAGCACAAGAGAGTTCAGATGCGGTCCTGAGATTATGCTTTTTCCAAAAAGATTAACAAAGGAGAAATCTTGTAAAGGCGAGGAGGGGAGAAACCAGTGAAAATCCACATTGTAAGAATTTTAAAATACAGAAAAAGAAAGCAGCCTTAAGTGAGATAAAGCAACTAGATAGAGGAGTCACTCTGAAATAAAAGTCAGCATAACATGATTGATACACGAGGAAGCTGTTTAATAGGAAAATCTATAATTTTTTATGGCAGTTTAAGCACAGGAATCACTTCAACCTCTCTGATCACTCAGTAACAGACTTAAAGGTGGCAATTTTGCAAAAGAAGAGCTTCAAAAACAGACTCCAACGAGAAACTGCTGAACTTGAATTAATATGCGAACTAGATACCATTAATTTAGGCTTGAATAGAGACTGGGAATGGCTGAGTCATTACACAGATTGAATCTGTTTCCCCATGTTAAGTATCCTCACACCTCTTGTCAACTGTCTGAAATGGGCCATCTTGATTATCACTACAAAAGTTTTTTTTCTCTTGCTGATGATAGCTCATCTTAATTAATTAGCCTCTTAGAGTTGATATGGCTACTTCTACCTTTTCATGTTCTCTGTGTATTTATATCTCCTTACTATATGTTCCATTCTATGCATCTGAAGAAGTAGGCTATAGCCCACGAAAGCTTATGCTGAAATAAATTTGTTAGTCTCTAAGGTGCCACAAGTACCCCCTTTCTTTATACTGGAACTATTGTTTTCCTTTTTCATCCTCCACAATCCTGCTCTGTTACCCTGGCATATATCTGGAGTAATTCCACTGAGAATGAACAGGATAACTTGGTCATCATTTTAGATCTTACAATCAGAGTTTTCAAAAGGGTCAGCACTCCCAGTCTGCAAGTTGCAACCTCAACTGCAGCATTTGTGAAATAAAAATGTAGCAAATACACTTCAACAAAATGGGGAAGAAATTTACAAAGATTCAGTTGTCCTGGGGATCAAGAAAGATGAATAAATAGTGTTAAGGGTCCATAAAAGGACATAATTTGGTGATGACTTTCAAAAGATGGATTCTAAAGAACTTCACATGAATGGTGGGTATTCTACAAACCATGAAAAGGGTAAAGAAGAAAGGGTAAAAAAAAGAAGGAAGAAAAGGAGGATGAAAGAAGGCAATACCAAGGTAATGCATTATGAATCTGTTACAGATGTTTTGGAGAGGCAGAGGTGACTTTGGGTCATGTCAGGTAACAGGAACAATGTATCAGATTAAGCAGCCCCACCAGACATTGTTTGGGGGAAAGAAGAATGGTTCAGTAGTAAGGGCCCTTGCCTGAGACTTAGGAGGTCCAAGTTCAATTTCCTGCTCTACCACAGATCTCCTGTGTGATGATATAAGTCTGTCAGAGTCCCTGTGCCTCAATTCCCCATCTATAAAGTGGAGATAATAGCACTTCCTACCTCATAGGGAAGAAATTAGCCACAGTTGCTTGACAGAGATAACGCTATTCAGTGTCCCCTGCATTATTACTATACACAGAGGAGTCAGACAAGGCAACATGTTCTCACTGAAGCTGTTTGCAGTAGTACTGGAATGGCTGTTCAATACATTGAACTGGGAAGAAGGAATCAGAATTGGCAGAACAGTTAACACATCTTCTGTTAGCTGACGACTGTGTAATACTGGCAAAGGAAACAGCAGAACTGGAGAACAAATTGCAACTGCAAACACTTTTGCATGATATCAGGTTGGAAGCAAACACATCAGAGACGAAGTGGATGAGGAATGAGCATTGTGCAGAAGGAATCATCACTGTAAATGGAAAATAAATCGAGAAGGTCGATAAATATATTTACATAGGTCAGCAGATGAGCAGAGACAACTCATTCAAAGTGGAATGCAGTAGGAGGCGAAAGGTGGGGTCTTTAAATAAAGATGTCTCTAACAGATGATGAACTGCCCATGAAAAAAAGGAAAGAACTGTTTAACTCCACTGTTCTGCCAGCACTGATATACGGAGCAGAAAGCTGGTCAACGATGAAAGCGGAGGAAGAAAAATTTGCTGTCACCAAGAGAGCAATGGAAAGGCAAATGTATAAGTTATCGCTCCGCGAATGAGGAGATCAGAAGGCACACAGAGTTGACTGATATAATGCAGGCAGTGTACGACACGAAGTGAAAATGAGATTGTCATCTAATCCATAGAGAAGACAATAGGTGGACAACCCGCATCAGTGACTGGATCCCCAGAGACAAGCGATCGCTGGGCAGACCGAAAACATGCTGGGCCGAACCCAAGACAACACTCTTTGGCCAGAAATGGAAAAAACGTGCTTGCAACAAAATAGTGGTGTGGTGTCGACTTGCTTTTGTGGAAGGACAGATGAGGACAAGCTGGACAAAGGTGACATCACAGGGGCATCGTGAGGCTAAATCCATCAAACACAGTGAGGTGCTTAGATACCCCAGAAATGGGGACCATGTGAGAGAGACAAGATTACCTAAAACCTTCTATGCACACACAGCTACCCCTGCACCTGGAACCTGCTCATGTAGCTATAGCTTTTCTTAATAAAAGAATTACCGTGCTGCACTTTGCAAAGCGGAAAATCTAGGAAGGGTTATGATCTGTGTTTAATTAATGTTTTTTTGCAGGGGAGGGGGGTTGTTTTGTATTTTGTTTAATGCTTGCCAAGATGGTGAGCGGGTGAGATAAAGAACAAGGATTCTCCAACCAGATGCAGTGCCAAATCCTGCCTGCCTGTCTCTATTCATATGAGCAGGATCTGGCTTAGCTCCAACACTTGAGGGTATGAACAATGCCTGATCACCACAACAGCTCTTCAGGTTGGGAGGAGCCTGTGGAGAAAACAATTTATATGAACCTAAGTTGGATCTGTGTTTAAAAGGGAAGAGAGGCATACTTGGGGTGGACAGGTATGCCCTAGATCCACCCATTTGATTGGAAACTTGATGGGACTGATCCAATTTGGGAAGGAGTGAAGAGGCCCAGAGCAGCACTCCAGCTCACCACAGAGCTGTCATGTTTGGATTTTAAATGTAAAATGAATCTGAACTGGTTGGGAGCAACCTGAGCTATGGGAGCAGAGTTATGATTAGAGATGGGAGAACAGATTGGTACAAAATAACTCTCCCGTTTTACAAGCCACACTCGAAATGGACCCTCAGATGTGGTGCTTTGTCCCTCTCCAGGGGTCACATGACAGAAGAGATTAAATGAGTCTGCTACAGCTGCCATGTAAGGGGCTAGGGAGAGCCCATTGGATTTGGGCACTACCTCTTTTAGGCAAGTAGGAGAGGTACATGCGAAAGGAATCAGGTTCAGATCCCACTGCTACACCCAGGTAGAGCTGGTCTCAATGGATACATAATTTATCAAAATTATGATCAGAAGGGCCACTTTCATTGTACCCCAGGCCAGGCCTGGAAGCAGAGGCCGTGGGAGTCTCATGGGACAGCCTGTTTCATCAAGCTTGATACTGTTGATGCGTGCAGTTTGGGTGGTTTGAATAAGCATCCCAAAGGTGCAGTGTGCATTCAAACAGAACTTGAGCTTTGACCCTGCTGAAGTTTGCTTGTTTCTCACCAAGATAGTGGCAAGGGAAGAAGACCTTACTGCAGTTATCCAGCCTCCTTGGATGTATTTAATTTGGATGTATTGACCTCCTGAGGTCCCTTCCAGTCCTATGATTCTATGATTCTATTTAAACTGCAGCAGTGTGGCTTCCTCTGCATAGTGTCTCAGCTGGATGTTGGAGAAAATAGAGATGTTGACAGCAGAGCATGGAGATACTCATGGGATCAGGCAACAGCTTTACAGGTCTGGAGAGGGAAAAATCAAGGGGTGATTATTGTTTTACAGTTGTCTTAAAATGCAGTTAACTAACATAAACCAGAATTGTTTGGCCTGCCTGCAAGTCCTAGCAACTAAGAGAATGTAGATAGAACCTAAAGGAATGAGGAATCCCTATGAATGCTGGTGCAAAAGAACCCAGAGGCTCACATTAAAAATGTGGCTTTACTTCCCTTTTCACCCTCCCATTTCACATGCAGTGGTTATGTGCTGAGGCAGGTAAGGTGGCAAAAACAACCCTGGTTCATGCTAATTAAATGCATTTGAACAGAGCTATAAAGCAATAATCACCCTTTGATTTTCACCTTTCCAAGCCTATAAAGCAATAATCACCCTTTGATTTTCCCTTTTCCAAGCCTATAAAGCGATAATCACCCTATGATTTTCACTTTTCCAAGCCTATAAAGCAATAATCACCCTTTGATTTTCACCTTTCCAAGCTTGTTGCCGATGCATCAACATTTAGCCCAGTAGCTCCTGTGTATTTGCTAACCTCTCTATCCAGCCTAAGCCATACCCCACACTGAGGAACTGAACTTAGCTCTTCTGAGGTTCCAACCTACAAGACCATCCTTCCTCTCCAGCAAAGCTTCCAACAAGGGTGCCAATTAATGTCAGTTATTGGGCATTGTCCTGAGTCCTTCAGATTCATTTCACATAGACAAGGGGCCAGTCATCAGAAAGTGATGACTTGTGTTCATTACCAACCCAGCCTGTACTTTAATAAGGGTTGGTCTACGGAACATTTAGTTAGTGGCAAAACTACCCCACACTAGCCTGCCTTGCAGTAACTATCCCAGCAGACCCTGTTGATGCTCACTAACAGTTTGTTAGTGTGCTTTAGACTACTCTCGTTTTAAAGCAGGGCAGACCAAAGTGCATTAAGGAATTGTTAGTGCATGTCAACAGGGTCCACATGGGCAGTTAGTGTGCTGCAAAGCTAACGCGGAGTAGATTCACATCCTAGCTTGTCACTAACTAAATGTTCCTGTAGACAAGCCCTAAGTCACCTAGATGAGAGAGTTTCCATATCCCACTGCTCATCCCCAAGATATTCCTCTGTGTTCTACTTTTTATCTTTAAACAGGAATTGGTAGAGAATAAAGGGCATGTTACATGCTGATGGAAACATTTTTCAGTACAGCTTTTTTTGTGCTGCAGCACTATTTTCTTCTCTTTGTTTCATCAGGTTCTAATCCACCTTTCCCCCACCCCCACTGTACAACTCTGGTTCAGAACATGTTTGCAGAATAAGTGGGCTGTAGCCCACAAAAGCTTATGCTCAAATAAATGTGTTAGTCTCTAAGGTGCCACAAGTACTCCTGTTCTTTTTGCTGATACAAACTAATATGGCTGCTATTCTGAAACCAGAATAAAGAAAGGAATTTTCATGTCTCTTAAAATACAACTCCTAATTTCTATTTTCTTTATTTAAACAGCACAAAAGTAACCTGGGTAGTCTTATATTACAAATGCAGTCCACTTATATATACATTTTTAAAATTATGCAATTCTGTCTCCAAATCAATAAGTTGAATCTTGAGAAGGCTGGATAACCTACAGTGCCTCTAGGCATCGATATGTACTCTTTAGGCATCTTTATTTTGAATCGAAAGCAGTTATTAGCTAACGTTTTCACTTTATTGTATGCTTTAAAATAATGAAAGCTAATAAAATGGATTTCCAAAGTCATTCAATTTTAAAGGTGATAAATCAAGCTGTAGAGATTCGGAGGATGGTGGGAGAGCATTTGCTACACACCACCTAAAAATTAATACCTTGCTGTTTTACATTATTATAAAATGTGAATTTATATTTTTAAAATGCCTGGTTGATTAATTGGGCCCCTAACCGAGCATTCAGGCAGCTACTGTGATGAAATATATTGTGGATTGACTGAACTGTGGATTACTACAAAGCTGAGTAATTAACCCTACTGGGAGTCATATATCAGGCACTGAGGTTCAGACTAACCCATCATGAGTTGGTGTTAGTAAGGAGTCAAAAGTACGGGGGCAAATTCCTTCCTAATGCAACCTCCAGTGGTGTCAAATGGAGTTACACCAGGGATGCATTTGGCTGAGGACTTATGTTTTTACTTGTGGAGTGTGAAGGTTAAAGCAGTCAGGCTAGGCTATATGAAACCTTAATGATTCAGTGTTATCACTGCTAGCAGGGTCATTCTTCAAATGGCAGTTTATTAAATCTCTGAGGCACTTTCACTAAGAAATGCCAAGATTTGATTCCCGCCCTCCTGCCTCGTCTTATTTTGGTATTTAGTATTTCTGGAAGGGTCAAGTGTGGAGAAGGAAAATTTTGAAAATAAGCAACTTGTTAAAAGTCTGATGCTACATAATTCATGCACCCAGAACTTCAACAGAGGAATGCCAGAAGTGCAGGATGTAGTTCCAGAAACAGAAACTTATTTTCACATCTCCTTTTTCTTTCAAGTTGCGATATTGTCTGACAATTGCTGTTCACAGTGGGTGAAATTCCCTTCCCTCACAAAGCCGTAGAAATCGTGTTTTAGGCAGATAGAAGTGGATGGCGAATGGGGGGTCAAAGTAGGGTGACAGATGGCCCGATTTTATAGGGACAGTCCCGATTTTTGGTTCTTTTTCTTATAGGCTCTTATTACACCCCAAGCCCCATCCCGATTTTTCACATTTGCTGTCCGGTTACCCTAGGTCAAAGTGAACCACCCAGCTCAGGGTAAGAGCTGCAGTACACCACTGGTCCCTTGTGTTAGTCTATGTGATGCAGAAGTAGCTGCAGATTCCCACATTGACTTGCATGGGGTTTTAGAGCAACTGGTTCACATTGTCATGGATTGTCCAGTCCTCTCACTGGCCTGGCCCCCACAATGGCCTGGTCAGGACTGATGCGGAGCCCACCCACTCCAGCTGAAATTGTCAGTGGTTTGTTTTGACATTCTTGAAATGAACATGTCTAGTTTCCCTACTGAAAATGACTTTTGGTTTAGAAATGTAATCTAACAACAGTAAAAGCCAATTTAAAAATAAAAATGGTCACAATCAAAATAAATTGACCCCAAACCGTATTTTTGGATTTTCAGATCACAAAGGTTTGATTGACTTTTACATCCTCATTTGGAGTGAGAAATGTTTTTGATTTCTCAAAATTTTTAAGGGAATGGCAAACCATTTCTCTCCCAGACCTGGTAATAATACAGTATGGCAACATGAACCACAGGTTTGAGGGAGTGCCTCAGTTTAAACAATGGCTAATTGTTTTTCAAAATCACAATCCTTTACAGATGAGGAAGAACAGCCTTATAATGGCCAAGAAATAGACTAGATTTCTACTACACTAACATCCTCTATCACTGACTACCATCAAATACGCTGAGTGCTAGGTATGTTACACTTAGGGTATGGCTACACTTGCAACTTCAAAGCGCTGCCCCGGCACCGCTGCCGCGGCAGCGCTTTGAAGTGCGAGTGTGGTCGCAGCGCCAGCGCTGGGAGAGAGCTCTCCCAGCGCTGCACGTACTCCACATCCTCTATGGGTGTAGCCTGCAGTGCTGGGAGCCACATTCCCAGTGTTGCGGCACTGTTTACACTGAGGCTTTACAGCGCTGTATCTTGCAGAGCTCAGGGGGGTGTTTTTTTCATACCCCTGAGTGAGAAAGTTGCAGCGCTGTAAAGCGCCAGCGTAGCCATGGCCTAAGAAAAGGTTATTGTGTTTATTGAGAACTAAGATGCCTGAATCCAATTTTAGTAACTCTGGTGGGTCTGTTTCAGAGTAGATTAAAGAAAACAATTATTTCTCATCCTACTGCATGTGCCTACTAAGGAGAAGCCTCTTCATTTTTCATAAGTGTACATCATTAGGGAAATGTCTTTTTCCTCCATTAGAATAAATTACTATGCAGCAAACATGGACTCCAGCTAATTGTGCTGGAAAGAGAGAAGAGCATCTACTGTCTTCTGTGGATAATATGTTAAACCGGATAAGGAAAGTGAATTAGCTTTATAATCACTATTTCAGCTGTCCAGGAAGCAAAGATACCCATTTTTGCCTTATAAAGAGAAGGAGAAATTTAATTTAGAAGGATTTTTAATAACTACAATAATTCATGAGCAGGAAGCAATTGCAGTGGGGTTAAGATATATGATTGGTTTAGCTTGCACCATGCCAGGTATAATCTAGTCATTGTGACGTAGCTTATTGTCCAATCCATGGGGCCAAATTCTATTGAGCTACAATGATGTAAGTGAAGAATAGGTCTGTTTAACTCAGTGGACTTACTCCTGGTTTACAACTAAGATCAGAATCCAGCCTATGTACTTTGGTTTTTCTTTTCCTGTATTTGTACCATTATTGGGCTGAGTACATTGTACCTATGAGTGGGAGAGTATAAGAGTGTAGTGGACTACAGATAGGTTGAGGTTTTTCCTGCTTTTACACCTAATATCCCATATGGGACTTTGAGTCAGGAAAGTAGTTAAAGAAAGCATTTAATGTATTTTTGTCACAGCAGTACGTCTTAAGATTTATCCGATGAGCGTGCTGCTTGGTGTCCAACCACCCCCCAATTAAAACAACTGCAGCCTTTGAAGCCAATTCTGTAATTTACACACACTGCATGTAGATTCCCACTGGCTTCAAATGCCATTGAAATGAGCACAGTATAAATATTGCATCCAGATTTACACATCCAGGCACAGAGCACTTGCAGATTCATGTTCTTCTACAGCAGTGACACCCAACTATCCAGCTTTCAATTATTACTGCTGTGTTTGACCCAGCCCCATCGCTTACAGCACTGAATCTGGGATGATCAATATCATCTCTTAGATTTTGTGCACTGAATCTGGGTGAAAGATATTAAGTATCTTTTAGTTTAGATGAACTATCAGTATCTCCTCTTCTTGCATAGAGCTGTTGTGAGCTTAACAACGTAGGACTTAAAACCAATTTCCTTTTACTTCAATGGAGTTACTCCAGAGATGAATTTGGCCCTAGTGTTCTTATGTTCATTTTGCACAATGGCAGATCTTGCCCAGCAGATCCACTTTTATTCTCACATCAATCAAGCAGCAGTATATTGCTCAGGTAATGTGCTTGCAGCATTCCTACAGTCCAAGTAGAATATGTCTCTCTTTCACTCTTACCAGTTGGACTGATTTGTTGGCGCATTGAACTGGACATCAGAATTGAGGACTGAAGATCAATTTCAGTTGCCTCAACTACTTGCAATGTTCCTGCCTCAATCATGTTCATAGAGTGTCTAGCTTTGGTGACGATAACTACCAGGGCATTGCCAGACACATGATTGAAGCTCATCATGCATAGGAGTAGTTTCTTACATCTCACTGGCATGCAAACTAAGTGCTGGCTGTTTATCAGAGGTACAAATAGCTGGTGGTCTGTCAAAAATTTACAGGAATTTAACCCATACTGTATTTTACAGCAATTTATTTTGCATGATTGTACCATGTCATCTTAATCTGAGCACAGACCCTGAACTTAATTATACCAGTGAAAATCTTGATTTCTGTTACATTGTGACTTTGAACTTACTCTAGATCAGGCCTGCACAAAATATGGCCCCTGGGCCGCATGCAGCCCACGGAGCCTCACTGTGCAGCCCCCCGGGGGGATTCTAAATCCCCCCTACCTGGCGCTCTGCGGGCAACCCAGAGCCCCTTAAATCCCAGCCGCGGCCAGGAGTCAGAGGGCTCTGGGCTGCCTGCAGCGGCAGGGAGTGTAGAGCCCTTTAAATGGAGTCAGAGAGCTCTGGGCTGCCAGCAGCTGCGGGGAGCGCAGAGCCCTTTAAATCCCAGTTGTGGCCGGGACTCAGAGGGCTCTTGGACTGCCCACAGTGGCGGGGAGCATAGAGCCCTTTAAATCCCAGCCGCGGCCGGGAATCGAAAGGCTCTGGGCTGCCTGTAGAGATTCTCAGGCCAGGAACAGCCCAGGCTGCGGGTAGCCCAGAGCCCTTTGAATCCTGGCCCGCGGCCACTGATTTCTCCCTCTCCAGACCCCTGCCTTGACTGCCCCCTCAGAACCCCCACCCCCTATCTAACACCTCTGGTCCTTGTCCCCAATACCCCTCTCCTGGGATCTGTGCCCCTAACTGCCCCCCAGGACCCCACCCCCTATCTAAATGCTGCTGCTTCTTATCCTCTGATTGCCTCCTCCGAAGACCCCTGCCCCTAACTGCCCCTTGGGACCCCAACCCCTATCTAAGCCTCCCTTCTCCTTGTCCCCAACTGCCTCCTCCTGAGACCCCCCCTACTTTCCCCCAGGACCCCACCTCCTACCTGTCCCGTGATAAACCCCTGGGACTCCCATGCCTATCCAACTGCTGCCTGTCCCCTGACTGGCCCCCTGAACCTCCGCCCCATCCATCCCCCCCTGCTCCCTGTCCCTCGACTGCCCCCCGGAACACTCTACCCCTTCTCCAACCCCCAGCCCCCTTACCGTGCCACTCAGACCAGCATGTCTGGCTCCATGCAGCTCCAGACACGTTGCTGCCATGCTCCCCCGCGGAGCCCACAGCTCCCCCCGCTTGCCTTCCAGATTTGAACACTTCAAAATTCAGGAGTGCTCAAGCTCAGTTTTGGCAGCTGTTACTTCATTTCTCCCAAATCAAATATACTGATCCACTGTAACTTGCTGTAGAAAAAGTAGGATAAAATTGAGCAAGAAATGCTTCCCAGTGGTTATTAGGACTGGAATTGCTATTTTCAACAGCCATTGCCTTTTTTTTTTTTTTTTTTTGTTTAAAAGGAAGACGGTGATACTGCATTGGCAAATTCCCCATAGAAAGAAAGAGTGGAACAAAAGAATAATAAAGGCACCTCAACTTTTCCTCATTTATGGAGGACAGTCTTACAATGTGCATCCAGAGATCCTACAGTCACACAAGCTGAAAATTGTTCCACTTTACTGCAGCTCTGTAACCATATGGGAACCAATCCTGTCTGTGTTTTGTGCACATCCAAAATTCCTGCTGAATGACCCGCCCTGGGAGCGTTACCAGTGACCCAGGGCTGGGGCGGCAGGAGTTGTGTGGGGAGGGGCACTGGTGGGGGGGAGCCCAGGGCTGGGGCAGCAGCGGGGTGGAGAGAGGGCACTGGTGGGGAGGAAAGGGGGAAGCCCAGTGCTGGGGTGGCAGGGGGTGTGGGTCGGTGGTGGGAGAGCCCAGGACTGGGGCAGCAGGGAGGTACAGGAGGGAGCCCAGGGCTGGGGTGGGGGACAGCCAAATTTTTTTTTAGCTTGGGGCAGCAAAAAACCTGGAGCCGGCCTTGCCGGATTCCCCCAGCCACCAGAGCCCCAGGCCCTATAATTTGACCCTGAGGGCTCCCAGCCACCTCTTCAGCTGGGAGCCCCCAGTTGATTTAAAATAAAGTATCACCTCCCCACTCCCAACCTTCCTTTTTGGCCCACAGCTGTTTTGGTGGGGTGGCACTGGGGAAGGAGGGTCTGTTTCCACAGGGCTGGGCGGCCCTGGGGCAGGGTGTTTCTGTGAGGCCGGGAGGTTTCGGCCCTCAGCTGTTTTCTTTGGAGTAATGTGGCCCTCGCCACTTTACAAGTTGTGCAGGCCTGCTCTAGATTTATAATACTGAATAGGCTAGAGTCTGACCTCTGCAATCTCACCATTGGTCATTGTACTGAAGTAGTAGGCAATTGGCAGCATCTGGCCATTGTAATCTGGCAAATATATGTCCTGACCCATAGTTACCTACATCTATAGCTACTGGCTGAGTGGCATTGTAGAAGTAAGTACTGGCACTTAAAACAGGAATTATTTCACACTTTTGAATGCTATCACTTCTTCGGCTCTAATTCTAAATGCTTTCTCTTTCAGAGTTCATTTGAAGGATGCAGTAAATCAGTGAAGATAGGCACATATCTGCACACATAGGGAATCACATCCAAGATTCTGCCATCTGGTAAACCGGTCCTATTGCTACAGTTAGTCCACAGCTTAACAAACTTAAAATACAACTTGAACTGGTATATTTTAACTTTATATTTATATTTGGCTAGTAAATTTTCACTGCAGGAACATTTCCTCACATACAGAGGTAGGGTTTGTTAACTAAGCAGGATTATTCCAGTTCCAGTATATGGATTCAGAGAACGCATTTGCCTCTGCCTTTGTTTCCCTTTTAAATCTGATTCCAGTATCATTTACAGGTAGAGTCCAATTTCACAGCTCACTAGAATAATCCAGGCAGGTGAGCCCAGGCAGAATGAAGCCCTCTGAGCTACTATTCCCCTGCTTTCTCAATCTCAGCTCTGACTATATCTGGTTAGAAAATGGCCCTGAAATCCCCAGAATCCTGAGATGTTAAATCGAGTAAGTTTTGGGTTCTTGTTATTTCCTTTCAGTGTTGGAGGTTCTTGGGCCATTTTCAGGTGGGAGAGAGGGTTTCCAATGAGGTCTTGAAACTCAAGTGTTGGGTATAACAAGTTTTTACCCAATTTGGCATTGGGCACTTCTGCTGTCTCAGTTTCTACCTCCTGGGCTTCTTAAGACATGCACCCAGCCACCGAGGTGTCAAATAACACCCCTTCTTGGAATCTGGCTCATTAAAACAACATCAGAGTGCAAATACCAACTTATACCAAAACAAGTCTTTTACCCATCCCATGATTTCTGCAGCCCCCGGTGGGGTTCAATAGTTCTTTCCCCAAATCCAGGTTCTGTTGCCTGATATTTCCTCAGCCTCTTATTCTTAGGTCTTCTGCTCTTCACTGCAGGTTGCTCCAGCCAGGCCTTCTCATGTGCGGAGACCCTGGTACTCTCGGACCCTGGGTTTCCTCTAGGTCCCCTGCAGGTCTCTCTCTCCTTTACCCTTATTTTCAGGGCTTGCTCTCAGCTCCTTCAGAGCAGAGGAGCTCCTCCAAACCCACTCAGAGCTTCTCTGACCCTCCCTGCCCAAGTCTTTCCTAGCCTCTGATCTGCCTCTGCTCACTGGAGCAGACTCCCTTTTATAGGAAGTTCCTCCCCTAGACCATCATCACTAGAGGCCCAGTCACCTGAGCCAACCACCAGCACAAACCCAACCCCTGGGACTGAATAACAAGGTGCAAGTGGGGCTGAGCCCAAATCCCTTAAAGGCCTAGCCCACCCTCTTGAAGTGGACCTTTAAGAAAAAACAATAAATATTGCAAGATTAGGGATAAAATTACAGGAGTCTGCATCACTGATGATGAGATTCAGGAAAAAAATTGCTTTCTATAATCCCCGGCCCTCACGCCTGCACCTTTCTTTTAAGTGAGTTCTACTGCTGTAAATCACCACAAGTGTTTCATGTAAAGTTTTCCCAAATTGATGATCCTGCCCTTACGTCCCCCTTCTGCTCTGTTTGACTGGATATTTAGTCTCTGGAGGAGGCAAGATAACTGAGAAGAATTCTTTAAGCTGAGTTCCGTACACATCTAAAGAAATGAGGGGAAAAAGTCCACCCTCCACTGACTGCACTAGAAAATAAAACATAAAAACCATTAACATGTGGGTTTATTTTGTTACTAAGACTAAGAGACAATCGAACTCATCTGAGATGGGCCCGCAAACAACCATCACTTTAAATCACTACCAACCTGGGATGGATTCAAACAGGCAGGATATTTACACCTGGAGCTTTGTTTCTGAAAGATGTAGGGTGTTTTTAATATGTGCATGTATATCTATAAAAAACAGGGAGAAGCAACTTAACATTTTTGACTTATTAAACTTGCAGGCACACATTAGTGTCTATCATGTCAATGAGCACAATTTAGATCAGTGGATCAGATTTGGATCTCAGGTACAGCAGTGTAAATCTGGAGTCTTCTTCTTAGCATATACAGAACATGCTTCCAGTGGCACGTGACCAGGATTCATCACCAAATTTGGTCCAATGGTTGGATCATTAGCTTCCCTGGCTTGGATCGGGTACTTGGACAGAGAGTGTTACATGAAGGCTAATCCATGCTCCTAGTCTTACAGCGAAACCAACGGCATTAGTCTGATTCACACTGGTGTACCTGAGATCAGCATCTGGCCCATTTACACTGTGGACAGTGAATAAATGTAATACGCGTGCCAGCAGAACCTAACATATAGTACACAGTCCTCGTCAAGTTTATGCAAATACTGCATATTATGGTATGTAAAGTAAAATTCAGTTTGCAGCAGTATTCTACCTTATCAAAAGTCAATACAAATACTGGATGTATGAACTGCACATTAAGCCTTCTGATTTATTTCACTTTCTCTGCCCAGATCTGTATGCTTTCCCCCAGGGATCGCATCTGTGTACGTATGCACTTTCTGAAATTTCTAAGCACCATTCAGATACAAAATGCTCTTTCATAAGACTAGCTACATGGCGTCAAGAAAGCAACTGTGTTTCTTTCATAAAATTTTAAACTCAGTGAACTACACAACGTACAGTATTTGGCTTTTGGAAAAATAGCTAGCTCTGTGTGTACCGAAGTGATATATTAATACAGAAATGTTCTTTTAATTTAGAAATGCCTGTGTTTCCGTCCCTGGCCACAGGGCGCCGTAACAGAAGCACAAGGGCCCTTCTGTTTGTGTCACCGTGTTTGATGCAAAATAGGTAAACTCTGACGCACTCTCTTTTCCAGCAAAATAGCTGCCCTCTATTTGTGTTCTGCCCTGGATGAGGCATTTCTGTGCGCCCGAAACGTGCTCAGGACAATGCCAGTGAAAAATGCTTAAGGAAATATAAACTCACATCGTTTCTTTTCCTTTGCAGCAACGCACTCTGAACAGCAGAAGAAATTAACCTCTAAAAGGAACATCAAAAAAGCCTGAGAGTATTTACAGTCCAGTTTGGTTTTTTTGGGTAACGTTTGAAAACTGGCAGGTAAAGCAGACAAAAAAAGCCCTTGTTTAATTTTCACCAAATGCCATATCTAAGCTGGGTTTCATTGGTTTCTGTTGCGTAGCTCAGCATTTGTTGCAAGAAGAAATCAACAAAGTTGGCAGCAAAATAATAATAACCAGAGCAATGAAATATTGTATTTATTGCACATGGTGTATATGCCATAGCTAGCGAATATTAAGGTTCAGTAGACCATGCTTGCACATTCTGTTTAAATTTCAGCTCCCATTTACAAAAAAAGAGTGCCCATATTTCTAAACATCCACACACTTTTTCAGTTCGCAGTAGGAGATCTAAACACATGTCTAAAGGAAAACTGTTAGTCTAGGCTTTAGCCCAGCTTTCCAGTTTGTCATATTTATAACTCTCCTCGCAAACCAGTTGGGTTTTTTTCTCCCAGGTTTTTCTAAACTCTCCAGCTTGCTTCAGCTTGCAGATGCCAAAATCTTGAATAATAAAAATAATAATAACAACAACTGGTAGGTGAAAGCCTGTGCTGTCACACGGGTGTAATTCATAAAGTCCTGTATGTAATAAAGCCAAAAATGGCTAAGAACTTACAAACTGGATGGCAACAGACCATGGATCCCAGTGATGACTGAGCCTGTTGATATTCTAAACAGAAAGAGTTCTCACCCATGCTTGGAGCTCCATCACTTCGCACTGTCTCAACAGACATCAGAGTGATATTTGAGGTTACTGTTTGTGGTGGCTGTGCTGTTGTGTGTGGGTTATGCTGTACTGAGAGAGTTGTGTGGATTTTTATAAGCGGTTAAAGAGGGGCGCTGTCATGAAGAACTGTGTATTTGGGGTTTTGATGAATGTTGGCTGTGTTGCTGCATGTGGGTTGGGTTGCACTGGGAGAGTTGTGTGGATTCGTGTGGGTGGCAAATGCGGAGTTTGTGCTGCGGTAAGAGGCTATATGTGTTTGGGGTTACTGTGTATGCTGACTGCGTTGTGTGGGTGGTTGCGTTGATTTCTGAGAGTTGGGCCAAGTAATCGATTATCTTTGCAGTCTTCCTCATACAACCAATGAAATCATTGCATGCAGATTAGCTGTAGAGTAAGGGTGGTGTTCGGTTGAGTTACTTCTGCTATCACAAAGGTTTAGGCATTACGTAAATATCTTCCGTACTGTAACCATACAACCCACGGGTGTAATTCACAACATCAAAATGGCTGAGAACTTAAAAACTAGATAGCAACAAACTGCAAATCCCAGTGATGCTTCAACCGGATGATATTCTGAATAAAGAGAGCTCTGTAGCTGCTTCAATCGCTTCACACTGACGGTACAAATATTTTAAGCTTCAGGGAGACACAGAGTGACATTCCTGGAATCTCACTGTATACGTAAAAAAGCACTAATGACCTAGGCTTCCAGTCATTTCACTTAAAGCATCACTTTCCTCCTCTCCTTGTTCATTTTTCTTTTTCTTTTTCTTTCTTTTTTTTTTTTTTTTTACACAATGTACGCTGTTGGGGGCAGACACTGTTTCTTCTTGTGTGTTTGGTAAGTGCTTAGCACATTGAAGATGCTACAGTAAGCTAAGTAATAAATGATACTATAGCAATAACAAAGGGGAAAGTTTCTGGCTTCTCTGTGCACTTCTGTTTGTGCAGGCATCCTGATCTCTGTAAATTAGGCATTGATAAATTAACTGTTTGCATCTAACTAATATTTGTGACCCAGCTTCCTCTTGGTGCCAACTGGCAGAGGGCACAGGGAGTCCATAAAGTTTTACAGGGATCCCCTGGGTCAAATATACGTTTAATAATACACGAAAGGGTGGCATATAAAGTCTCTACCAAGAGCCAGTAGCCAACTGGTTATCATTCTCATTGTGATATGTACATATAGATAATATATAAGAAGTTATCTATCTGTACTAAAAATTATGTTCTTAAGGCTCTGGAATTAGGGCAAGTCACTACAAAGTGATTGACCTCAGGAATGTTCCTTTCAAGCGGGAGGTAACACACTTCTCTCTCCATCTGGTCATGTGTATACTGGGCATTGTGTGTCTCACAATGGATGCATGTTTGCACTCTGAGCCAAAAGCTAATCAAGAGATAGCAAAATCTTTAGGAGAGGAAATTTACAGGCAGAAATAAAAAGCAGGAGGGACTTCTGTTTCCTAGTGAAGACAATGAAAGTTTTGGGGTGCAAATATGGACCCTCAATCTTTCACTAAGAAGGAAAGCTGACTGCATGACTTTTCTAATGAATGAAAGATTCAGCTTCTGTACCAAATGACTGGAGGATAGCTAATGTAATGCCAATTTTAAAAAAGGTCTCCAGAGGTGATCCTGGCAATTACAGGCTAGTAAACCTGACTTCAGTACTGGGCAAACCAGTGGAAACTGTAGTAAAGAACAGAATTGTCAGACACATAGATGAACACAATTTGTTGAGGAAGAGTCAACGTCGTTTTTGTAAAGGGAAATCATACTAGAATTCTTAGAGGGATCAACAAACGTGGACAATGGGGATCCAGTGGCTATACTGTTCTTAGATTTTCAGAAAGTCTTATACAAGGTCCCTCACCAAAGGCTTTTAAGCAAAGTAAGCTGTCATGGGATAAGAAGGAAGGTCCTCTCATGGATTAGTAACTGGTTAAAATATAGGAAATGGTCAGATTTCAGCATGGATAGAGATAAAATAGACCCAAGGGGTCTGTACTGGGACCAGTACTGTTCAACATATTCATAACTGATTTGGAAAAGGAGTAAACAGTGAGGTGGCAAAACTTGCAGATAATACAAAACTACTCAAGATAGTTAAATCCAAAGCAGACTGCAAAGAGCTACAAAGTGATCTCACAAAACCAGGTGACTAGGCAACAAAATGGCAGATTTCAGAGGGGTAGCCGTGTTCGTTTGTATCAGCAAAAACAACGAGAAGCCCTTGTGGCACCTTAGAGACTAACAAATGTATTTGGGCATAAGTTCGTGGTCTATAACCCTCTTCATCAGATACATGGAGTGGAAAATACAGTAGGCAGGTAGTAAAATGGCAGGTGAAATTCAGTTTTGATAAATACAAAGTAATGTACATTGGAAAATATAATCCCAACTATACGTATAAAATTATGGGATCTAAATTAGCTGTTACCACTCAAGAGAGAAATCTTACAGTCATTGTGGCTAGTTCTCTGAAAACAGCCACTCAATGTGCAGCGGCGGTCAAAAAAGCGAACAGAATGTTGGGAATCATTAAGAAAGAGATAATAAAACAGAAAATAGCATATTGCCTCTCTATAAATCCATAGTACACCCACATGTTGAATACTGTGTGCAGATGTGGTTGCCCCATCTCAAAACAGATATATCGGAATTGGAAAAGGTTCAGAAAAGGGCAACAAAAATGATGAGGAGTATAGAACAGCTTCTGTCTGAGGAGAGATTAATAAGATTGGGCCTTTTCAGCTTGGAAAAAAGTGACTAAGGGGGATTATGATAGAGGTCTATAAAATCATGACTGGTGTGGAGACAGTAAATAAGGAAGTGTTATTTACTCCTTTTCATAACACAAGAACTAGGGGTCCCCAAATGAAATTAATAGGCATTAGATTTAAAAAAAGAAAAGGAAGTATTTTTCACACAATGCACAATCAACCTGTAGAATCTTTGTCAGATGATGTTGTGAAGGCCAAGACTATAACAGAGTTCAAAAAAGAACTAAATAGATTTATGGAAGATAGGTCAATCAATGGCTATTAGCCAGGATGGGCAGGGATGGTGTCCCCAGCCTGTTTGCTAGAAGCTGGGAATGGGTGACAGAGGATGCATAACTTGATGATTACCTGTTCTGTTCATTTCCTTTGGGGCACCTGGCATTGGACACTGTTAGAAGACAGGATACTGGGCGAGATGGACCTTTAGTCTGATCTAGCATCACCTTTGTTATGTTCTTAATATCACAGCCAAGTCTGGCTGCAAAATGATGGAGGACTTTGGGGAAGCACTGCTCTATAGGACATGAAAGTATCTAGTTAATTAAGTCTAGGTTGTAAAATGAATGTTATGATTTTATTTTACATGTAACCTTTCGTTTCCAACACTTCTACTTGCTATCACTTGAATCTCTGTTCTTTGTTAAACAAACTTTTACCTGTTTTCACTATTAACTTACCTAAGTGTTGTGTGTTAAGCAGAGCAGTGATCTGAGGTGTAACTGATACTACTTCTTTGGGATCAGCAAACCCATGAATTTCAGTGACTGGTATGTGCTTATCGCTAACCTGTAGAGTGACAGTGGAGTCTGAATAGGCTGAGAGGGAAGAGCTTGCATTGTCTGTGGCTGGGAGAGTCAGGGATCTGACTCTGGTAGGCACAGACAAGGCTTCTGCACACTGAGGCAGATGGCAGAGAAGTGCCGCATAACCCTGGGTATTCCTGGGAAGCATCACAGTGCTCACCACATCTGAAAATAAAGAAAAATTCAAGAACCCCAAACATTTTATCTAGGATACTTACCTGTTCTCCTGATGACCTAGCAATCTCTTAACGTGTTTATCCTCACAACACCTGCATGAGGTAGGGAAATATTATCCCTACTTTAAATATGAGGAACTGAGTTTAAGTGACTCATCTATGATCACAGAGGGGCCCAAGCTAGTGTTCTAATCCCAGGACCATCCTTCCTCCTGTTTACACACCACACTCTGCCATGACAGACACATGAAGCTGCACTGCACAGGGGACTAAACCAGCTAAGGAAGATGCAATGTTAATCAAACTACAGAAAAAAAGCCTGCATTTGTAGCTTGTGGTAACTCAACACACAGTAAATTGACCCTGACCATAATACTTGACCTGATCAGCTCAAGTATTATTCTAAGCAAATGAGATGCAGCCAATACGGTCAGATGCGTACGTTAAAGCAGTATAATCTATGTGGCTACATGAGGAGTGATCCAGTTGTATTGTTACTATTGTTATTAATTTAATATTTGCATTGTGCTAGCCCTTAGGAGTAGAGGAGGCTGGAAAACAAGAATTCTGTTTCTTGAAAAGTTCAGAGGTTTGGCAATCTGTCTGTGTTTCACATTGGAACGAAAGTGAGCCCTTTACACTAGAAACCTGGGGGGGCAAGCCCTTCCCCTGCAGCTAAGGCACTCATCTAACATGTGGGTGACCCAGCTTCAAGTACCTGCTCTAAATCGCACAGAGCAGGGACCTGAACCTTGGATTCCAGGGGACGGCATCGACCACTGGGCTGTTGGCTTTCGTCTGTGTTTGAGATGTCTTCCTGACAAAAGTTTAGTCAAAATCGACTTTTCCACAATGAGATTCAGTTTTGACAAATGGGCATTTTCTGAAGAAAAGATATTTCATCAGAAAATGCCTGAGCAACTCTACTTAGGAGCCCTGGTCATGGGCTGGGACTGCATTTTGCTCAGCACTGGACAAACACAGAACCAAAAGATGGTCAGTCTCTGCACCAAGGAGTTTACAGTCTAAGTACGAGATAAAGGATGACAGGTGGATACAGGCAAACTCAGGGAGCAGTACGAGGAGGCAATGTGACAATACTGGCTAGCACAAAAGGCTGTGGCCTCAGCCGGCCAGGTACCCAACTCTTGTTCTGTGGCTTCAGGTAACTATTTATAGTGACTATGACTTAAGAAGATTTTTTAAAATATGTAATTAACTCTGCACTGGGGTTCAAGTAGTTTTACTGATAGCATTCTCAGTCCCCAAATCATAATACTTTGTACTTCTGAGGATCAAAACTACTTGGTAAACTAAAAGAATTTAGCCTCACAATACCTACCTCCCGGTGTAAGTATTATCCCCATTTTTCAGAGAAGGAAACTGAGGGGCAAAGAGGGTAAGTGACTTACTCCAGGTCACACAACTAGCCTGTGGCAAAGCCAGGGGCAGGGCACAGCTTTTCCACTTTGCAAGCCTGTGCCTAAATCTTCACAGAACCATCCTTCCTTGGTGAACATAAGTAAGCAAAAGCATAGAACAAGCAGGGAATAGACATAATACCAGATTTGAATCCTCACTTGTAAAAGCTAACACATGTTCTGCTGCGGCGTACTGCTGGGTCCAGCTGACTCTAATATATGCAGCCCTCTGCAATCTCCAAATGAATATAAATATTCTTATTTCTCTGCTGATCATACCCTGTTCTCCTTTGGACACTCTCATATTTCATCCTTTTGCAGTACCTCCTGCTCCATATTTCTCCTTGTTGGACACACGTCACATACAGGACCCACATACACAGTTACAACACTTTCTTTTCCTGCCTACCTGACAACAGAAGTGAGACATTTACGAAGAGTTTCAGCCCTAAGCACCTGCATAGCTTCACCCAGGGCAGGGTTCATCTTAGCTTGCCACAAGCATACCTCCCACTGTGGAGATGCACAGGGTATACAACTCTAGGGGTAAAGCTAGAGAGGAAAAAAGGAGGTCTAGCAGCTATTAAGTGTCTGTGCAAGGGGAGGTACTGGAGATAGCCACTCGGAGGAGGGAGTCCTGTGAGAAGAAGCTGTCAGGGGTTTCCTATGAGCAAGGGAAGGTGGCTGTCTGACCAAGATGCCAGACAATATGATCACCTGGTGCAAACTACACTGATTGTCCCTGCTCAGCTCTTAAGTTTTTCACTCCTTGCTTCCTTTTGAACGTTGCCTGTAGTGGGGAGCTTAGGACAGAAGGGTTGTGGCCTTGACTGTCCTCTTTGAAAGGCCCTGGCATCTGTTCCTACAGAGGGTAGAAAACATGAACAACACCTGTGCGTTGTATTACAAACCCTTCTCCCCACTTGCTCCTGGTGGAAGAAACTTCCTTCCCTTCTAGAAGGTTGGGGATAATTTGCTCAAGAGAGGCCAAGTCATGCAGCCTTTATTCAGGCAAGGTTCCTACTAATTTCAATTAGAGTTTTGCCTGAGGTAGTCACGAGGAAGAGATTTGGACCTTTCAGTTAGACACATGCTACACATACCCCTGACAGGAAGTCAGGGCCCTGGAGGGGGATAAAAGGGAAGTCAAGAAGGAAGATTTGTGTCATACAGAGGGAGAGAGAAAGATTTACTGAGGGGTGCAAACATGTGGCAGATACTGTATCTGGCAAAGGGTCCTTTGCATCTAGGTAATTGCCTTGCCAGAAAAGTTGTTCTATTGCATTCTCCTCACAGAGATTGACGGTCTAGGACAGGTGACCAGGCCTTGGGACTGTAAAACCAATAGGATTTATACTCTTGTAAATAAGCAGAATTTGGCCCTGTTGACCAGATCCTTCAGCTTTTGCAGTCTGTTGTGCTATCCTGATTTACACCAGCTAAGGTTATGGCCCATATGTCTTCACTGCAGGATCCAGAAACAGGAGAAGCTAGTTTGTGAAAAGAGAAGGATCTTCTCAAACAATATGCTAATAGAAATACCTTTTCTTAAAATAGAAACCCACTAGCATTGGGCCAAACTTGGCCCTGATTTACACTCTGTCAGAGAAGTATAAATAAGTAATAAGTATAAATAAAGTAAATTGTGATTGTAATAAAAGTTCTCTTCCTTCTTTGGGACCAAAAATTCCTGAAGCTTTTATGCTAACCATGAGAGAAGGGCTTCCTCCCAGGCGAAAAGTTCCCATCATTGTTTTTTTGCTTTTTTTTTAGTTCCATTTTTCAAAAAGTAATTTTGAAATGTTCTGTGAAATGTAGGGGGTGGAGGTGCTAATCAATCATCCCATTCTGATATTGTTTAATTAAAAAAAAATGCTATTAGTCATCCGCTACCCTACCACCAGGACTGACCCGGCAATTTCTTAACACACTGTTAAAAGGGAAATTGAGAGGATTTTCCTCCCGTATTGTTACAGCAGGGGAGCACAAACACAGAATGTAAGAGGCAGTTTTCCCTGCCAGTTTCTGGGAAGGTTAATTCAATGTTTTACATGCAGGTGGTTTTCTCTACATTCCCCTCCCCCTTTTTTAAACACTGGAGCACAGCTATTGTATGAATGATTTTTTCAGCCCCCAAACAGGATCTTTGGTAACTTGCATATTGCTCTTTGCAAAGCTAGTACTCTTTAAAGTGTCCATAGTGGAACCTGAAGCCAGATAGAATCTACCTTCGGTCAGGCTCCATTGTGAAACAGAATCTT
Organism: Chelonoidis abingdonii; assembly: GCF_003597395.2. NCBI lineage: Eukaryota > Metazoa > Chordata > Testudines > Testudinidae > Chelonoidis > Chelonoidis abingdonii. The sequence goes on from NC_133773.1 coordinate 128,967,593, forward strand.
CCTTGGCTGAGATTTATTGAACTTCAGGCTTTATTTAGCCCACCTTCCCCATGGTCATTTCTTTCTAACAGGCCTCATTACATACCTGCTTGCTGGCTGCATTTTATTAGTTGAGGAAACCCTACACCATATGTAATGATGCTGGTTCTAGTAGGACCCGACTGAGAGTTCCTGTTCAGGACAAATTGCTTAAAGCAGGGCACTTACAGCCCAGAGCTGGGGATTTTCCACCTATAAGGCAAACCAAACCAGCCAGACAGAGAGGACTTTGGTTTTACCCCGCTGGCTAACCACAAGTCACACAAGCAAGTCCCTTAGACACTCCAGTTTCCTAGTATCACCACCAGTGCCACTCGTTATGGGGACAATTCGTCACGAAAATCAATACCCCATTAAAAGAAAAAAGGTTCTCGCGATCCCAAAGGACCAAGACCCAGGCCTAGGTCAATATGTTTATTAGAGAATATTTAAATAAAGATGATACACAGAGTTTGGCGTGTCAGTCATTAGTCATCGGGGGCAACATACAGAGTATGGGGGGACGCTGGTATTTGGTTATGGGTTAGCATATAGTACATACAGTCTGTAATGTCCCCAATGCGGGGTGTTCGGTGGATGGGGTCAAAGTATAGTAGGGGAGCAGTGAGGGTACATCGCTCATCTAATGGGTTACACATAGTCATGATTAGAGCAAGCAGGCCGGGTAATGGGGACAGGGTGACCCTCACGAGGTGGAATCCAGATCGGTGGGTTCAGGACTCAGGGGATGTAGTTTAGTAGGGGGGTTGTAAGGGTTTTCCCCTCCCCCCCGTGGGTGCATGGAGCCACATCGGCTCACTCCTAGTACTGGCGGTGGCCGGTGATGTGTTCGGTGTAGATGTCCCTGGACCACCGGATAGTGTCCGAGACCATCAAACGTCTCATGAGTCGCGCATAGCGACGGCCCACCCCACAGGCCCTAAGTACACGTTCGTTACAGGGGTCCCAGGCGCCTAGCGCCCCGACGATCAGGGCGTCGGTGTAAACCTCGTAGCCCTTTGCCCGCAAGGTGTCAGTCAAGGGGGCATTTTTTTCGAGTTTACGGGCTCGGGCTTCGCGGAACGCCGGGGTCCTGTTCTCGAATGGGATCGTCACGTCGACGAGGATGATCTTTTTCCGCTCCGTGTCCGTGACGACGATGTCTGGGCGCAGCGGGCTGTCGGTGCCAGGGATGGTGCGGTTGACTGCAATCTCACCGAGGTGTGGGGCGATGGCCTTCACTAGGCGGTCCTGGACGGCGTTGTGGCGCAGCTGCCAGGCTCTGGCGTGGGGCTTGCAGCTGCACAGGACGTGGGGCAGGGTCTCCAGGGTGTACCCGCACTTCCTGCAGCGCTTGTCCCGGTTCCCGTGACGGATGGCTCCATAGAGCAGGACGCAGTTTAGTCGGGCGCGGTGTATGAACCGCCAGTCGGCGAAGCGGGTGAAGCTGCCCGCGGGGAGGAAGTGGTTGCTGGAGTCCCACTTGCTGGTCACCTCAAAGGCCTTGCCCTGGTGGGGGGTTTTCCGCAGGGTGTCCACGTAGAGCGCGTGGACGGCGGCCTTCAGGGACTTCTCCAGCACGCCTCTGGCTCCGGGGCTGACGGTGATGCTGCCCTCCGTCTCGATCTGCGGCACCAGAACTCCCAGCTCCTGCCGCTCCTCGCTCCATACCCAGCGGCAGCCCAGTCGCTTCCCTAGCCGGAGCGTGGCGTTGCGGGTGCGGGACCACAGCAAGGCGATGTCCCACCTGTCTCGGCCGAATTTGCCGTCCAGGGAGCCGCTCAGGAAAGTGGCTACATCCTGGCCGGAGGGAGGCCTGCCGATTCGCTTCTTGGTGGCAGTGTGCAGGGCGGTTGCTGCGACGCTCTTTACTGTGGTGTCCGGGCACGTCAGGAGGTGGAAGGCGTGCATGATGACCGCGACGTCACAGAGGTCTCCCATGCGGGGGACGTTGGCGCCACTTAAATTAGATCTTACCCATAAATCATGCTGTTGCCAATCCTTTAGAATCTAAAATCTAAAGGTGTATTCATAAAAGGAAAAAGATATAGATGAGAGCTAGAATTGGTTAAATGGAATCAATTACTTACAGTAATGGCAAAGTTCTTGGTTCAGGCTTGTAGCAGAGATAGAATAAACTTCAAGTTCAAATCAAGTCTCTGGAGTACAACCACAGCTGGGATGGGTCATCAGTCCTTTGTTTAGCACTTCCACTTGTAGCAAAGTCCTTCCAAGGGTAAGAAGCAGGACTGAAGAGAAGATGGTGGAGCTGCAGCAGCCTTTCATGGCAAGACAAAACCTCAGAGTTCTGTCTATAGGTGTGTCCCTGTATACCTTGCTGAGTGACAAGGAGTGTCTGCCTTCTCTCAATGGGTCAATTGTATAGCTGATGGTCTTTAATGGGCCATCAATCAGACTAGGCAGAACTGACACCGACTTGTCTGGGGTGTCACCCAGAAGCATAGCACAAGTTTGAAATACAGACAATATAGAGCCAATACTTATAACTTTAAATATAACAATGATACATGCACACAGATAGCATAATCATAACCAGCAAGCCATAACCTTGTCTTAGACACATAATTTGACCCTCTTTATACAAGATTTGGTGCCACTACAGGACCTTGGTTGCAAGAATGATCTATACGGTCCCAGTTCATATTAATAACATCACAACCTGCTTGCTGGCTGCATTTGACTAGTTGAGGAAACCCTGTACCATAGGACTCACAACAGCAGAAATAGTTGAGCCCAGCCTGGGAAGGAGGATGAGGTGGTTTTCAGTTACACTCATCTTCACTTTTGTGTGGTGTCATCCAAGTTATCCAAACCGGAAAAGATTCAGATTCAGGTTTCAAACACTCCAAAATTTGGTGGGGTGGAGCAACAGGGTTAGGCTACAAATTTTGGTTCAGCCCATTTTAAAGATAAAGCCCAGTTGTCAAGTTTGGGTCCAGATTCTGATCCTTCTAAACTCCACTGACGTTGGAAAACTTGTGCCATTTTCAAGTTCAGGTAAACCACGAACTCAATGGATAATGTGGGGGTTAGAGAATGATGTGAAATGAACCTCTCCATGAGAAAGAATGAAAACCACAGTAGCCCTAATCCCAGCCTTCCAATGGCAACTTTAGGCAGTCCCAGGTTTCTAAACAAGGGAGGCAACAATAATGTGGTAGAATGGGCTGCTAGAATTATGATGTACCTCTTTATTTTGGGTCATTGTTCTTCCTTTCAGGTCTCAACCCTAACATGGTTAGTTCTACACACAGAGAGATGGGTTTTGTCATACTGCTTCAGACCATCAGTCTGCTATCCTACCCTCTGAGAGTGGTCAGTATCTGATGCATCTGAGGAAAGTGAACACTATTCATATTAGATCTACCTAAACGTGCACTGCTGGACATAGTGGGAAATCTCTTTTCTGGTTACTACATTGGAGCACTTGATGGGGAAAAAAAATACAAAAAATCACCCTTTATCATGTGGAACTTTTCTCCTTTTGACATAAGCCGCTGGGTCCAAGTCTGATAGTAATCTATGAGCAAATCCACTGTAATAAGTCTTAGTGCATGTGATGAGTGGTTAGGAGGAGGAGAAAGATGCAGAAGATGAATGCCCCACTAAGGGTAGGGATGAGTCGACCTAAGTTATGCAACTCCAGCTATGTGAATAACGTAGTTGGAGCTGACATACTTTAAGTCGACCTATTGCGGTGTCTACACCACACCAGGTCAATGGGAGAAACTCTCTCGTTGACTTACCTTATGCTTCTTGTTCCGGTGGAGTACCAGAGTCAATGGCAGAGCAATTGGCAGTCAATTTAGTGGGTCTTCACTAGATCCCGGGGAATTGATCATCAAACGTCAATCCCCCGATAAGTGGAGACAATCCCTAAATCAAAGTGAAGTTAGTAGTAGTTAGCTTTCCTGGAGCTGGGATGACAATTTCTGTCTAAATCACAGATGGAGTAACTGTACTGGCGCAGTAAATAAAGAAGAATTTGACACCACTCATTCTTGTAAGAATGATTAAAAACCAAAATGGGACCATAAACAAATAACTCTTTTTCTTAGTTGTATGAATCCCAGTCTGGAAGATCCTAACCTTTCTGTTCCTTCGTGCACCTGGCTGCTCCTCAGAGAGGATCTTCATTTTCTCCTGCATAGTTGCTTGTGTTTTGGAGTCTTCTCATCTTCCTTTGTTCTGGTTGCTGCAGAAGCTGGCACACAAGATTCTTGGGCAGATCTTGGAACTGAGTGTCAGGATTAAAGCTACTCAGAGATTTTTCAACAAAACGTGTTGGGGGGGGTCAAAAAAACCCAGTTTGTTAAAAATGATCCCCTCCGCCCCCCCATATCAGTTTTAATGAAAACTTTGTCAGGATTGTTTTGCTGGTCCAGGATGGAATTTCTCATCAAAACCAGAGTGAGAGAGACACACGCATACCAGACTAGCCAGTAGCCCACTGGTTAGGGCATCGAACTGGGATGTGGGAAACTTGTCTACAAGTTTCTCCTTTGACTCAGTCAAAGCAGGGACCTGAACCTGGGTCTCTGACATCTCAGCACCCCAACCACTGGACTGTTGGCTAGCTTGTGAGGAGGTGGTGCCCTCGATTTGAGGGATGTATGTAACCCAGAATGAGATCAAGCTAATTGCAATCATATTATGTGCATTTGGCCATTATGTATTAATGAAATAGAACAGCACATAGATGAGGGTTAGTTTGTAGACAGGCTTTCAAAAGCAAGGTCATAACTACTGGAAGTTTTGCTAATCAGTATGGAAGGAGGGGAGAAAAAAAAGTAAATAACTGAGAGTGAAAGAAGATATGTGGATGGACAGCCTTGGGTATAGACACCTCTGATTGTCAGTTTATTGAAAGTTAGGAAAAGTGATGACTTAGCAGGGGTCATTATGGCCTATGTGTTTAGTAGAAGTTAGTTATAGAAAGTTCAGCTAATAGAGTGGTTTTTTGGGGGATTCATCCTCGGGAGCTAATCTGGGAGAGATGTTTTCCTGATGCTGACCTGCTGTTGATTACTCAGTACCATCTCAGAATATAGGTAAATATCTGGGACGTTCTAAACCTATTGCTTATGTCTATGTGTGCTTAAATCTTATAAATTGCAGCGTTAGACAAAACTATGCTTACTTGCATCCTTCCTTGATCAGACAGAATTGCTGAGTTCCTGTTGATTCATTCTTTACACCCCCTGGAGTGAAATAGTTAAGTTGCCCCTGTTGTGGGTTCTGATAACCCTGGGTAACGGGGAGGGGCAGAGCTCTTTCTCTGTGGCTTTACTTGCATGCCTATGTGAGACAAAATTGAACAGTCTAGTTTTTGTTCTGATGTTTTTGTTCTGATGTTCTGTTTGCTTTTTTTCCACAAATTGTGCTTCTTGTATTCTGGCCAACCCTAGAACTCAATCGATTAAAGAAGGAAGCAGTCAAGATCTTGACAGAAAATACATTGGTCTGCTATTTGTGTCTCTCTCCCACTATTTGATGCTGAGTTGTAGGTGGCCATATATGTGACCTAACCCTGTTCACACGTCTGAATTGGGAGTGATACAAAAAGACGATATCATTTTACTTCACTAGCATCACCCGTCAAGCCAACCCAGCAGTTAACTTTCAGGTGGAAGCTAGACCAGTCAGCTAAGTGTCACCACAACTATTCAGTCTCCTGAAAGATTATCACTGCCATAGCTAAAAATGATGGATTGTAGTCACTTGTTATTATTATAGCTTAATAGAGGGTTCCATCAATTTATGACCATCATGGTGCCAACTTGAACTATATCATTATGAACAGATTTTATAGCCTACACTCTTTTACATCTGTAAAGCACTGAATCCATTTTAAAACAATCTTTGAAAGATACTGGGTCTGACTATTCATGTTAAAACTTGTAATGGGGCATCATGAATGGCTGAGCCATCCCATTCTCAGTGCAGCACATTCATGCACTGTTGGTATTCAAACTCACCTTTCTTTTCTGGGGTTCTCCTTAATTCTCAATTTAAAAAACAAAACATTAAATGAAACCGGAGATCAGCAGTTCTTAGGGATGTCCCTGCAGAATCTCCTCTGTGCTAGGCCCTAGCTCCCTCTGCCTTTTATACTCCTGAGATGAAATGGGGCTAATAGGGGGCCACTTGGGTAGGATTTGTGGCTAAATCAAGAAAAAATCCCTGCATCTCAGTCGAGGATTCTAACACCTGACCCCAGGGGAGTCAGCAAAAGAGTTTTGCACCTCTGTGCAGAGACCTAATGTAAAGCAGATTGGGAAACAGGGTGCTGGAACAATTTTTATAATGGGGCTACTGCTGACGGAAACCACGGAAATCATGCATTTCCCATTTGTTATTACTACTGCAAGCCAGGGGGTGCGGCAGCATTTCCTGCACCTCTAGTTCCAGCACCACTGTTGGGAAATGTATTTCGTTCTAGTGAAAAATGTGAATGAAGAATGACTTTATTATTATCATTTATTATTAATCACAATTTTTCTTCCAAAGTTTGTGAATTTTAGTCACAAAATTAACCCCCTCCCCTTCTTTTTTCCCAGACAAGGGGATGTTTTGAGTAGAAGCCAGAGCAGGGTGCTCTGGGGAAGACTGGAGCAGCCCTATATGGTGTGTTTTTTTACAATTGCTGCCTGTAAAATTACATAGAAGGAATGCGCAGAGATGTTTGCCAATTCGGTGTCAATGTGGGTTGAACCAGAACCCCTGGAAAAACACCCCTTTCCACCTCAAACAAAGAGACTGACTTGTGTTCAAGCCTGTGTTGCTAGTGGGTTGTTCCCACTCTGTTGCAGCTCTGCTACCGTGAATAGGACCACAACGTAAGGAACCTAGGACAGAATAACTCAGTTGAAAAGGAAGCCTTTTATTTTAAGCATCACATTTCAAAAGGGCCTCAGCACAGCCTCTAAATTGTGCACACTTAGTTTTGCATGCCATGGGTTTTGCACACCCTACGTTTTGTGCATGCAAACACGTGACAACTGCATTCTCATGTGCATATGTCACAATTCCAGATGCAGCCTGTCCACCCACAACTGATCTTTGCATATATAAAGATCGCAGATGCCAAAAAGTCAGTGTTAAAAACTATGGATACTAGTTTGGAGCTCCAGTTCTGAAACTGTTGTCATAAATAAGTCTCCAGCAGAAGCTTTTTGGAAGTGATGATTTCCAAGGGGATTTTGTTGTTACTTAACCAACTTATTACTTAACTCTGAATTACAAAACTGGGAAAAGATAAAATTATGCTGTATGTTTATTTTTCCTTTTCATTTGTTATAATATTTAGTTTGCACTGTTCATAATCATGGCTATAAAGAAATGAGACATGAATCAGCTGGATATAGGCTAAAAATGATGGTGCTAATGTTATATTCATATGGGAATGTTAATTAAGATTTAGCTTTAGTTACACTATCATCATCACCAAGTGGCCTAGAAATACATATGCTTTACTGACATATGGGATAGTAGAATGACAGTCAGTAAAAATGCTGCTAACTCTTGTATGGACAAGCACTTGATGAATTTCAAGTGCTCCCGGAGTGTCCTTCCAAAAGGTATCAGTCATCGCCCTTCACAGAAACTTTTGAAAACAAGGCTACATTTTGCATTTCTGGGTTTAACAAAGATTGCACAGCAGGCAATGTACTATCAGCATTTTAGGAGAAAAAAATAAACATGTGGCTAACCTCAAAGTCTCCACTAACAACAGAACAAATGTTAGGCGCAATGAAAGATGGACGTTTGGAGGAGGATTAATTATATATGAGATAATTCAGGGAGTTTCTGAGCCTGATACAAAACTAGGGCGGCATGCTATGTGCTTTCATTTGTATAATGGTTGCCTCTTGCCACTCTGTGCAATCTCTGACCCTGCTGGCACATGGCTTTCTTCTGAATGACATTGTTATTGCTGTTCATCTGGCAGAGGTGTGCAAAGTCTATGTCCACTGCAATCCCTCCTCCCTCAAAAACAGGCTTGGAGAAGGAAAACAGAGAAAATCTGCTATGAGTCTGTCTTCCCAGCAATCACAATGTGATGATAACAAGAGAATGAGCTACAGAAAACTCTCCATCTCTCGTGGCAGAGAGCTGCGACCTGAATTGCCTTTTTCACAGGACCTCAGGAGAATACACTGTCATAGCACTTCTTTCGAAAGCGTCTCAGATAATTGATAAAAATGCACAAGGATCCTCATTATGAAGTTCAGATCTGGATCCTACTCCTTAAAACTCTCCTTTACTGTGATACCTACAAAAGAACTTGACAATAGTTGGTGTGCAGAGACCACGGACGATAATACTGATCAGTATTGTCTCATTGTTTCCTTGTGGCCTCTGCCTTTCTGTCTGTATCCACCATTTGTCTCTTGTCTGATATGTAGATGTAGACTGTAAGCTTTCTGAGGCACAGACACAGCCAATGACTGGGCTCCTAGGTGCTACCTCAATACAAATATTTAATAATAACTATTAACTTTTCAGGGTGCACAGGTCCAGGTTTTTGGTTTGGTCCACAAAAAGATGGGAGTTGATAAAGGAATTCAAGTTTGAATCTGAACTTCTTTAAAGCTCAAAGATACTCTCTCTCAATACCTGGATCCGGCTTGTCTCTAAATAAAAACACTTACACACAACTATTGCTGGTCAGGAAGCAAAATTTTTACCCCACAGGAAATTTTGACATTTTTCAAAATTGGTTTCTGGAACTAATGTTGAAACTGGAACATAATGTTGAAAAATTTCCCAAAACGAAATATCTCAAAAAAGAAATGATTGAAACGAAAGGGTCAATATTTTTGTTTGAAACTAAACAATCTTACTTGTCAAAATGATATTTTTCATTTCCAATCAACATTTCACAATGGAAAATTTCATTTTGTTTCAAAATGTTGATTGAAATCAACTTGTGCATTTTGATTCTTCCAACTGGAAAATCTGAAAATTTTAACTAAAATTAAATTTTGATTTTGAGAAAATTTTGATTTTGACAAAAATACATTGTCCAATGGTAACCTTTTTTATGTGACAAATTTCAACGTTAACGCCATTGACACCCACCTACTGACAATACAAGAGAAGGATTCTCATGTTATTAGATGACAGGAGGTCATTCTTTGGGTGGACAAAACTATTTCTTAGGTAACAACTGTTGTCTTTAGTTACCTTAATTCAATAATGGAGGCTCTGCATACACTGCAACCAGCTCATAAAATAAATGTGTATAAGTTATGGAAATTGTTAGGGTCAAATCTTGGCAGAATTCAACTCAGACCATGCCGATGGTGACTCAGGGGGTGTTTAGTTAGGTGAGGGATATATCTCTCCCTTCTGTACTTCCATGACTTGCTGTAACATCAGCTTCTTTTACAATTTACAGCTGCTTTTCCTGATTCTCCTTCTTACTAAAAGTATCAAAAGGTTCTAGACCACACATCCTTTCATGATGCTGATTGGTGAGGAACTGCTCTGCCATCAGTCAACTTCCACTGGAAATAGCCCCCGCCTTTTTGGGGTTCGGGTTGACTTCTTTTCTGAATTCCCTTAAAGGTGCCATAGCCTTTAGGGTGTTCATCACACATGATATCTAAAATGGGTCACAAGGGGGACCATTAGCCTAACAGGCTTCTGATGTCCCACTGAAATATTTTCTCAGAGACTTATAAATCACCTCAGATGCCTGAGATATCCTTTAAGATGCGATGCTGATTTCCACTGGCCCTGCAATGAAGTACCTCAGTAAATTATATCTCTTTGGAAAGAAATACCATGTAAGATACTGGGGCAGATCAAAATAGGGCTGGTTCTGATTGGTTTCATATGTGAATGGAGGAGGAAAAAGCACAAATAATGGGAGAGTTGGTGTCAAAGTTAGACTCAGGACTCACAGTTTGTCAGACCACTCTGTTTTATTAGCACAGCGCTCTGCCAATAACATCCAGATAATGTGAGCACCATGCAAGACACAAACTATCTTATTTATACAGATAAAAGAGCGGGAATTAGACAAAGGAACAAAGAAAGCAAACGTAATGCACCCTGGGGCACAGCATGCATATCCACTTCTTACGTAATTCTATAAATCTAAGGAATATACTTCACCAATTGCCCTTAAACGTGCAAATGTTCTATGTTAATGTCTGTATTTCTGACACCTGGGGATTGCACATTCCAACAATTTTGCTTAAAGTACAGACAGATTTTTTAATCCTTTCTTATTTTCACATATAAATTTATTCTACGTTCACAATCCTCCTTTTGGCAAAGCGCACGCCATGACCAAAATTACTGGGTTCCACAAATTAACCATTCTTTATCTCTTTTCATCAGCGATATCAAAATCATATTAGCACTCTGTTTTTGGGGCAGTCACCTAGGTGACACAATCTGGATACAACAGGAAATAACTGAGAAGCAACAAAATCACTAAGATTCCAAACAGGAATAGATAGACTCCCGAAACAACCAGTTTCCTATGCCGAGAAATTGAACAGGTTACTTAGCCACTTCCATAAAGAACTGGATCTCATGGGAAGATACAGATTTGCTCTAAGTGGCTAGCGCGGCATCTATTACCTATTGGTATCGTCAGTATAAACGACAACATTGTTTTCGCAATGAGAGCACAGTCCCTCCTTTGGCCGCCAGCACTATGTCCAATGCCTGATGGTTCTGGAGGCCACCTGTCAGTCGCCCTGTTTCTTGCCAAGGCTCTTAAACTTTCTCCGGTTTATTTGCCATTATTTTAACTACTGCTTGTAACCTCAGGAGCCTTTTTGTCTGGTGTATTACCCCCAAGTGGATCAAGGAACTGCCAATAGCCTCTTCCAGTGTTATTACTGCTCCATATTGGATAAAGGACAAGGTCCTCCAGTGAGTCGGGGAATTGAATGGGTAGCCAGGACGGAACACCAGTTTGAGAGTGGCGGATGTGGCTGCAGACCTAGCATTTAGAAATATAGGGTCTAGCTATCCACACTGTGCTGGATAAAAGAATTTCATTGTAGACTCTCCAGACCTTAAGACCACAAACACCGAGGAACAGGCACCACCAGGGTGCAGTGGAGGCCGGCCCTTCTGGTTTCTGACAACCTCAAATGAGGGACTACAGTCACGTTTTATGTCCACCAGGCAGCAGGCGCTAGACTCACTACTGTTCTTCTTGGCCTTGCTTAATGTAGTCATTGCTTACGAGAGCGTAGATTGTAAGATATTGCAGGCTGTTCCTCTACGTCTTCTTCTGGAGTCAAAATTACTCTGCGGGTCCTGAGGTAGATTGGTTCACCTGGGGTGGTGCATTCTACACTGCGAAGCATGTATCCATCTGAGCATGCCAGATAATTAACAGCCGTCAGGGTAGTAAGCAGTGCCTGATGATTCTTTGATGTTTTTAAGTCTCTTACTACTTCTTCCTGACTCTGGCTTATAACAAGGCCTCACACCTTATCTTTTCCTGATGCATTCATCTCATTCACCAAACAGATTGAGAATACAGAACAGTAGATATTACATCGAGCAAAAAAAGCATGCAAATTAAACCTTGCTAATTTACAATTAATAACCAAGACAATTACATTGAGACCCGGCCTTCAATGTTTCTTAATTTACTTAACATAAACATAATAGAGAATCCTGTCTCTTAGTACCTAAATCTTAAAAACAAGAGTTACAGAGGCCAATTTGTAATGCATACGGAATCTTATAGCCTAGGGGGTAATTTCTTGCTTGTAAAAAAGGTGGCTAGCAGATGAAATCAAATTGTACGTTAATTCTGATAGTACATTATAAAATCCAGCTCCTACATATCCCCTTTTGACACTAAGATTATTAATCGCCAGTGTCACTTCTTATTTAGTCCACGTAATAGAAAATACTGGGAGGTGATTTGGGCCTGTGGCTTTAGCTTTACATACATTTGTTTAATCCACCATTTTAAACATTTCAATTAAACACATACAATTAAAACCAAAACAATTAGGGGTAGTAACATTAGTATGCCAGTAGTTGTGGGAGACAATCCGAAAATAGTTATACCAATGGTAAGCTTTATGTTTTTCTGCAGTGACAATTCTTAACATGTCCCCATTTGCGTGTAGAAGATGAATGGTCCGGTTTTCCAATTTTTTTCTAGGAACTAGTTACATTTTACCTTTTAACAGATGATTGGTACTGTTGCCATTCAATGTCAAGATTGATAGAGAACTCAGCTAAATCAGTGCTTACAGTAAGCTGAGGGCTGGGCTACATTGCAAGTTGCAGCGCTGGCGGGGGTTACAGCGCTGCACTTAGCAGGTGTCTACACTAAAAGCTCAGCCAGCGCTGCAACTCCCTGTTTGCAGCGCTGGCTGTACACCTGGGTTTGCTTCCGGTGTAGCGAGACAGCGCTGGTGATGCAGCGCTGGTCATCAGGTGTGGACACTCACAGCATTTTTATTGGCCTCCAGGGTATTAGACTTATCCCAGCATTCCTTTCTCAGCCTCTCTGGTCATCGCTTCGCACTCCACTGCCCTGGGTCAGAGCCTGGAGAGAGGGGGAAGTTTAGAGGAACCCTAGAGGGAGGCTACTGAGGTGTTTGGAGACTCCCAGGAGTCATGCAGGCAGAGCTATTTTCCAGCCAGGAAGAAGCTAGCCAGTCGCAGCTGCTGGACTTGGTAGTGAGGAACAGCAGAGGACCTGTTCGGGTAAGAAGCTTTATATAAGGTTGCAAATGTTTTGGGAGCAGGAGGACTATGGCTGCCTGCAAGCATGCCTAGATGTGGAATAGCCCATTGATTTCCCTGTAGCTACTCTTTGCTTTCCACAAGCCACAGAAACCCCATGGCTTCCAGAGTGAAGCAACCCCCACCCTTCCCAGGTGAGCTGCGTGTGCAAGATGGCACTGAGAGTAGCTGCTGTGGCAGATGTGGTGAAGGGTTCAGTGTTATTTCCCTGTAGCTGCTCTTTGCTTTCCACAAGTCACAGAAACCCCATGGCTTCCAGAGTGAAGCAACCCACCCTTCCCAGGTGAGCTGCGTGTGCAAGATGGCTCTGAGAGTAGCTGCTGTGGCAGATGTGGGTGTAGGGTTCAGTGTTATTTCCCTGTAGCTGCTCTTTGCTTCCACAAGCCACAGAAACCCCATGGCTTCCAGAGTGAAGCACCCCACCCCTCCCAGGTGAGCTGCATGTGCAAGATGGCACTGAGAGTAGCTGCTGGGCAGATGTGGTGTAGGTTCAGTGTTATTTCCCTGTAGCTGCTCTTTGCTTTCCACAGTCACAGAAACCCCATGGCTTCCACAGTGAAGCAACCCCCACTCCCACCCCTTCCCAGGTGAGCCACGTGGCAGCCCCCCCTTCCACTATGAGCCGCGTGTGGGAAACTCGCCATCCTCTCTGCAGCTGCGGCCTCTCTGTGCTATGCTCAGAATGTGTAAATGATGCTACAAAACTCTTAAAACATGCAGGCTCTGTATTACAGTTTATCTCTCTGTTTTTTTTAAAGTGACTGAATACTGCTCCATCAGTGCAGACTTCTGAAAGACTGCAAAGCTTAAGAAAAAAACCAAGGAAGACTAAGAAGAGATGGTGAAAGCAGTTATGATTCTGTATTCCACAGAAAATAAAAAGTTGCAAGACTGGAGGGATAAGGAAACCATGAAAAAGGAACAGGCTGCCAATAAAGGAGAAGGCTGCCAGAGAAAGGAATTGACTACCAAGAGAAGCACAGATCGGCAGGGATGACTTAAAAAAAAAGCCTCTCATTTCTTTCATGTATTTACTTTCCATAACTATATGAATAATAAAATTATATACATTGCGTCATATATGCTGTTGATTGGTTATTAATGACTGCTGTTTCACTGTGTGGGTCCCCACACTCCCTGGGGGTGTGCACATGTGTTGGTTCCAGCTGCTCCTGCAGGTTAATGCCCTGGAACTGCAGGCAGCAGTGGACATGGGGCTGGCTGAAGGCAGGGCAGGGGCTGACTGGAGGTAGGGTCTGGCTGCAGGTAGGCAAGGGATGTGGGGCTGGTTGGAGACAAGGGTGTGGGGCGGGCTGGCTTCAGGCAGTGGGGTGCAGCAGGGGTTGACTGGAAACAGGGAAGGGGTGCGGGCTGGGCAGAGTGTGCAGAGCTGGTGCGGCAGCAGTGTGTGTGGGGGGCTGGCTGCTTGGGCAGGGCTGCAGGGGTGTGTGGCAGGGTTGGCTGGAGACAGGACAGGGTGTTTGGCAGAGGTGGCTGCGGGCACGGGGTGCAGAGCTGCTGCAGGCAGGGGGGCCAGACTGGTGTGGCAGGTCATGGGGTGCAGCAGAGGCAGCTGGAACCCCAGCCTTTAAGTAGCCCCCAAACCCCTTCTACTCCGGGACCTCTTAAATAGCCGGGGAGCGCTGGGAATGCAAGAGGGAGATGGGCTCCGGCGGCTATTTGAAGACCAGGGGGCAGAGGCACTGAGCCCCAGGACTTTTTAAATACCCCCCTTACTGCCCGGGCTCAGGGAGGCTATTTAAAGGGCCCAGAGCTCCAGCCGGGGTCACGGGCTTGCCGCGCTTGACCAGAGCTCCAGACGGGAGAGCGGGCCTTGCAGCTCCGCCGGAGCTGCCAGCCTTGCGCGCTCTAGCCGGAGCGCGCAAGCTCCGCGACTCCGCGCCGGCTGGAGCCCCGGTCAGAGCGCGGCAAGCTCCGTGACTCCGCTCTCCTGGCCGGAGCGCGACAAAGCCCGCTGCCCCATCTCATGGCTGGAGCCCCGCCGGAGTGCCGCAAGCCCCGCACCCGGCTGGAGCTCTAGCTGGAGAGCGGGGCATGCTGCGCTCCCCGGCGCTCACTCAAAGGAGCGGGACCATGGAGCAGACCGCAGCTGGGGACAGGGTAAGTTTTAAAAAAAAAAAAAAAAAAGGTGCCTAAGGTGCGGGCCTCTTAGGCGTGGTCCGATTCCCTGGCAGCACAGGTCGTTGGAACAGTAAGCGAATGTCCCGCACCCTTCCATCCCTTTCCACAACCCACAGCGACAAAATGGGACGAGGTGCTCTGTGGGATAGCTGCCCACAATGCACCACTCACAACACGCGCTGCAACTGGTGCAAGTGTGACCACACTGCAGCGCTGGTCGCTGTCAGTGTGGACACACTGCAGCTCTGGCCGTACACACGCTGTACGACCACAGCTATACTGCCAGCGCGCAAACACTGTAGTGTAGACAAAGCCTGAGACTTTTTGTTGTTGTTGTGCAGAAATAGTAAATGTGATTATTGTAAACACGGTACTTACATTACATTTACATTTGTCTTCTGGTGGTTGCTAACACTTTTTAAACACTTTTCCCCAAGAATTAACATACACATAGCCCATTATACAGTACTTGGATTATCTGAAAGACAAAAATAACCTTTTTTATACCTTTTGGGGTGGCATTGATTATTGGTTAAAGATTCCGTTCTTTTACAAAGACCTGTTTTGTTTTATAGGCAGGCCAGGTTTTAATGGCCTCTACATTTTAAGGTTATGGAAGTTATTCCACTGTTAGTTATTAAATTCATGAGGTGGTGTACCTCAAGTTTTTCCTCTTTATATAGCAGACCAAGTGGTAATGTTTTTTTTCTGCTGTGTTAAGCTTTAAGTTTATTACAGGTAAAGCTGAGAAGCTGCATTACCATATTACTTTAAAGGATTTTTCCAAAATTAACACACTGTAAGTTGTTACAGGGGTACTTACTAACATTAAATTTATTTTAATGTTTAATATTAACAAAAAAATTAGCATCAAATTTATTAAGGTATCTTTGTTATACCATGCCTTTTATGTAGCAATTTGTTGCATGACCAGGTATGTTCTTTATTTTGCAGCTTCTTGTGTGCTGCAGTTCTCTCTTCTTATCATTAGGTAATTTGCATCAACACAGGCTTGGCTTTTGGATTCAAAGCCATCGCAGAGTTCAGAGACTCTGTACAACACACAGGGATCTGAAAAGAAAACACAGCCTATTGCGGCTCTTTTTGGAGCCCTAATAGGGTTAATTCAGCAGCACTTCATTTGCATTTTTTTTTACCTTTTTACATATACACTGCACATGTTCTAGGGAAAATGCACATTCTTTCATACTATAACTTTTTAAAACATTAGCCCTATTAATTTTTACATAAGCTGTAACTGTTTCTTTTGTTCTTACAGAGTTTTCATGTACCCTTATCAAAGTGATAGTCTGATTACACAGAGCTATTTTAAGGCTCAGTGTTTTTAACATTGCTTCTTTTTGTTTTGTGCACCTCACCTCTGCTGTTGCTTCAGGGGGTCACTGTTAATTTTTATTCTTTCATTACAGCTCTTATCTGCTATTGTTACCAAAAAACCAACCAAACAAAAAGACTCCAGATCTCTACCTATTTCTCCTGATTTTGACTGCCCTATTGCAGCCATGACTTGGTCTTTATTTAGACACATTTTATTTTTGTAAAGAATCAAGTTACCCTTAAGGTTAAATGCTAATCCCAAGCCAAACAGCACTAATTATCTGTGTCTTGCAAAAGGTCTGTCAGTTTTGCAACTTTGAATTAAAGAGTTAAATGAATTTTGTGGCATTAAAAACAAAAAACAAAATCATGTTTTGGGATCCCTTTGGATTAGCCTAGACCATTTTTCCAGAAATTTCAGGGGAGCTGGACCTTTATAGGAGTCCGGACCCATCCTAATACGTAAAATGAGCCGGCGTTCATTTAGGGAACTGTCCCGACTTGTCTGGTTACCAATACAGGAGGACTTCACACACCAATTCACACAAGAAGGAAATTTGGGTTCGTCAGAGCCGATGCCCAGTGCAACCACACAAAGGAGCCCACAGGCTACTGCCTCAATCGCCCTTGCTTCACACCAGGATTTTACCCAAAGTGCGGTGTGGCTGCGATTGTGCAGATTCCACTCACTCAGACGGTTGGGGACAGGAACCCCTTGGTCGGCCTATCCCCGGACAGAACGGCACCCAGACTCAAACATTCCACAAGAGGTGGATAGACACAGGACAGGACAGTCCTCAGTCCAGACAAAACACGGGAAATTACCTGACCAGATTCCTGATGTCAGATCCTGGGATCCCTACCAGAACAGAATGGGAACCAACTGGTTCGATGGCGTAGACTTCACTTGTGGTTGTGCGCCTTTCCGTTCTAGTGGAGGGCTGCTTGGGCCAATGCCAGGTGCCAGCTGCCACGGTCATCCTACAAAAACGGTGAGGAATCACACGGTCCCAGTGAAGACGGTTGCCATCTCGTGTGGGACCTCCAATTGTCAAAGTTAGACTCAGGACTCACGTTTGTCAGAACACTCTGTTTTATTAGCACAGCGCTCTGCCAATAACATCCAGATAATGTGAGCACATGCAGACACAAACATTTTATTTATACAGATAAAAGAGCGGGATTAGATAAGGAACAAAGAAAGCAAAACAGTAAAATTCATCTGGGCACGCATGCATATCCTACTTCCATATTAACTCTTATCGATCTAAGGCTAATACTTCACCAATTGCCCTTAATGGTGCAATGTTTCTATGTTAATGTCTGTATTCCTGACACCTGGATGTAGCATTCCAACATTTGCTTAAAGGAACAGACAGTATTTTTTTATCCTTTCTATTTTCACATATATAATTTCTATTTCACATTGGTCAACGGATATAGAGCCAAATTCACTCAAACTGGACTCATATGAGGCCAGTTCATAGAATATCACGGTTGAAGGACCTCAGGGGGTCATCGAGTTCAACCCCTGCTCAAAGCAAGACCAATTCTCAACTAAATCATCCCAGCCAGGGCTTTGGCAAGCCTGGCCTTAAAAACCTCTGAGGAAGGAGATTCCACCACCTCCCTAGGTAACCCATTTCCAGTCCTTCACTATTCTCTGAGTGAAAAAGTTTTTCCTAACATCCAACCTAAACCTCCCCCACTGCAACTTGAGACCATTACTCCTTGTTCTATCATCGGGTACTACTAAGAACAGTCTAGATCCATCCTCTTTGGAACCCCCTTTCAGGTAGTTGAAAGCAGCTATCAAATCCCCCCTCATTCTTCTCTTCTGCAGACTAAACAATCCCAGTTCGTTCAGGAAGTGGAACTCCATTGGCACCAGGGATTAATGTGGCCCTTTATTTCTATAGGGCAAAACACACAAGAGTAATCTTTTAATAGGACGTTGCTGCTACAGTGTTGGTGTGCTGTGGCACTGGTAACATGCATGAAAAGGTTGTTATCTGCAGTGTTGTTGTAGCCATGTTGGTCCCAGCATATTATAGAGACAAGGTGGATGAGGTACAGTAATATCTTTTATTGGATCAACTTCTGTTGGTGAGAGAGACAAGCTTTTGAGCTATACAGAGCTCAAGGGGAGGTGGCTTAGGGCATAATTTTGATTTCCCTCTCTTGAAACCAGCCAGGAAGTGAGCCAGCGGACTCAGCGTCTGGCATCAATACACTACTATTATGTGGGGGTGGATCCCACTCACCCCCTCTGTTATTGCCTCATAGTCGTTCTCTTAACATATGACATTCCCTATCCTTGGCATATCCCACCTTTCACATCAATCAGAAACGACATTCAGGTCCTTCTTTCTCAAGAGCAATTTATTTTTTTAAGATTATTTCTTGTTGCTGTCATTTTCCCACTATTAAATTCTCTATCGACTTTAATTAAACATTCCTTGGTCTTGAGAATTTGAAAAAGCTTCTTTTTTTTTTAAATGCACGAGAAGCCATCAAGCAGGTTTTCCTAATCTCTTACCACTGTAAATTGAGCTTTCATTATACCAATAAATAAGCTTCCAAGTTTTAATTAATTTTTCTGCTTGCAAAAGCATAACAAAATTAGTCATATTGGCCAATAAATTGTACCTTCCAACTTGGTTTTAATTAAATTAGTGTCACTACATTCAGCTGGATGATATATTTTCTACCATACAGTCTGTCCAGGCAATGCTTTCTCCTTTCTCCCCCACCACATTCACTTGATTCCTTGTTAAATGCATGGGTGGATTTAAAGCGGGGCACACCAGATGAACTTACTAACCAGTCATTCTGAAACTGGTTACTACAGTTCAAACCTTGGTAGTCCTTTAGACAAGCCATACATTCGTGTTTGTCACATAACAAAGAAGAATGAGAAGATTGTGAAACAAGAAACCACACGTCAATAAGGAAATATTATACCCCCATGTTTCGAACAATATTGCTCAATTTTTGAGACAATTTGGGAAATAGAATAGAAATCTCATCTTACACCATTAACGCAATAATCATAGAATCATAGAAATGTAGGACTGGAAGGAACCTCGATAGGTCAGCTAGTACAGTACCCTGCACTTAGGCAGGGCTAAGTATTATCTAGACCATCCATGACAGATGTTTTTCTAACCTGTTCTTAAAAACCTTGAATGACAGAGATTCCACTGCCTCTGCAGGTAATTTGTTGCAGTGTTTAACTACCCTCAGAGTTAGGAAGTTTTTCCGAATGTCTAACCTAAATCTCCCTTGCTGCAATTTAAGCCCATTACTTCTTGTCCAGTCCTCAGTGGTTAAGAAGAACCATTTATTACACTCCTCTTTATATCAATGTTTTATGTAGTTGATGGCTGTTATGATAGACTCAGTCAGTAAAATACTAGCCTAATAAAATAAGATTAATGTGTTTAGTAATTGCTATACCAATTATATTCCACAACATTCTTCAGAGTTAATAAATAATAGCAATGGGAAGAGAGAAATTATGATGCATAGGCAAGGGGCAAAGGGTAGGGTGCTTGTATTATTGTGCTATTAGAGGTTATCGCCAAAGAATTGTCCTTGGAAAATATCAACTGAAATTTAAAAATGCTTTAGACTAACTGCAGCCAGTGCAGGATGCATTAAAGTTTGAATAACAGTTGTGATGTTCTTCTTATTGAGACACAAAGAGCATGTATTTAACAACTAAATTATGTGTATTTAAATATCACATATCTCAGCAATAAGAGCCTTTTGTAAAGGTCAGCAGCCAATCTGTTCCGTCTCTTGCCATTCATAAATCTGCCTTTCAAAACAGAGGATGACCTTCAGTATCTGCAGCCACCTCCCACATAACTGATTACAGTACTTGACACCCACACAACAATGCACCATTGATTTATTGAAAACACGAGTTGCTATGTGTTTTTGTATACATAAGCTAGAGGAGGAATATTTTGTCCCAATGAGAATATCCATGAAGGCACCGATCCTGCAACTGATGCTGCTCACTTAGTTTGTAAATAATTTGGGACCATATTTTTGTTCTGTATTTGTACAGCATTTAGCCCAATGGAATCCAGATCCATGACTGGGGCTCTCAGGGTTTACTGCAATTAGAGTGACCAGATGTCCCGATTTTATAGGGACAATTCAGATTTTTGGGTCTTTTTCTAATATAGGCTCCTATTACCCCTCACCCCGTCCCGATTTTTCACATTTGCTGTCTGGTCACCCTAACTGCAAAACAAATAATTAATAAATATTCACAATAATTGTAACTGACTCTGTATGGGGAGACCCCTCTATCAGTGCACAGCCCTTCTGCCATCAGCAAGGTTCTGCACAGGTGCCAGGGGTCTCACCTACCCAGAGTCAGTATTAGTGACATAGTCCGTCACTGGCATGTTAGCACAGCCAGGCTGGGTCCCCAGAATAACAACACTGACACAATTTCAATGAGCAACAGATCTATTACAGGAAGAGGGTGCAAAGGCAGCTTCCGTCCTCCTGTCGGTGTCACTGTGAAAAATGTTTAGCTTTTTCCCCAGACACAGTGTTTAATTTGTGCCAGAGCTTGCAGGGGTTGAGCTTGGTCGTTCATACTCCCGACACCTCTGGCCTTGCAGCCTCAGTTATAAAAGTAAAAACATTACTTGAGCCCTGATAACTAACTGCTTGAGTCCTGACGCTTCTTTCATTACAAATTAAGCACTCCTCAGGCAGGAAACCCACCTCTTCCTGAAGTTCCTCACCACATTACTTCCTGAGACCATCTGCGATGAGCCATACCCTAGAAGGTCTGTCTGTGGGAGTGCCAAGAAACACTCACTCACCCAGCCTACATGCTGACTTTCCAATTCATCACACAGGTGGGCAAGAGGCTACCACAATCCCAGTGTTTGGGTTCCTCAAGTGCCAAGTGCTCAGGAGTCCTAATGCAGGGCATAGTACTGTACACCTCAAAGGGGCTTGGCAGGGTGAGTTTACGGCAAGTGCCCTGTCTCCCAGTGCACAAGTGAGTGTTGTAAGGCTGGTGACAGGAGGAGTGCATTCTCCACCTTTGGCTGGGAGACAGTAGCTACCTTGTTTGCTCTTTGCCCAAGCAACTCTGCATTGCAAAGGCAGAAAGTTTGACCACTGCAGCCCAGAGCCACAGCCTGACTGGTGATTCTGAAGTTGGGTTGAATACAGAACACCACCAAAATTTCATGATTAAACCCTAAATTCAATCCAGTTTGGCTGAAAGGTCTGTGGTTCACTTAGAAGCCCAAACTGAAGTTGGAACAGAACCTGGTGCAATACGCTGTTATGGATTGCCTATTAGGCATAGCTCATGCATGTCTTGCCCAAGAAGAGTTATTGGGGTATAAGCACCCAAGACGAAATACTCATAGAAAGAGTTAGGATGCCATGTAGTAATCACACCCAGAGAGTAATAAGGTATTGTGTGGGTTAAAGCACTCTTCTTTCTCTTAACAGCTGAAGCTCTGGGGTTTCTTTATATTGCAAAAGGAAGGTAGATGCCCAGTTTTGCCTTTCCAGGCCATGTGGTCACCATGAGCAGTCTTGGACTAGGACCTTCCCAGGTGAAAGCTGCAGAGGCTAAGGGAGGGAAAGCGGCACACAGTAAGCAGTTAGACTTCTGGGAGGCCTTGATGAGAAAGCATAACACAGTTGCTTTCCAGTAGCCTGACCTGTGATTTCTGCAAGAGGAAGTTAGTTTCCTATGTGCAGTTTGTTACTGACCTTGTTCAAGGAAACAGGACTTATATACTGTCAGGGCTGAATTCCCAATCTGGCACTTCAAGTGCAGAAGGTGGGGGCCCGCGAGGATTCTAAAAATTAATATTTGCCATTCCAGGCTTGTATTAAATTCCCAAGGTCTGACCTTGGCTTGGTAAACACTGCCACCACCCAAATGCAAAAAAGAACCCTTGGACCTAGGAAAGGCCACTTGGGAATTCCTCCTTGTGGGGTACCCTCAAGCCCTTTCACTTCCCTCCACCCCCACCCCCACCCCACTCTGGGGAAGAGCTGAGAAAGAAAGCAAAGGAAATTAGCAGTTGCCACCAGCTAATTAAACAACATATGCACAAACCTCTTAGGGCACCAAAAATCCAATCCTGTTCTTAAAGAAGGTAAATTTTATTAAAAACAAAAAGAAAGAAAATACATCTGGAACTTAGGCTTTTCCTAGATTTTAAAAGAGTAATTCCAAAAATTAAGCACCCCAAATACCTTTCTTAGGGGGGCAGCTTAAAGGTTACATGTAAACAAAAGCATCTGGGTTTAGCACATAGGATTCCACAAGCCTTTCAGAAATAAAAGAAAATAACCTAATCACATCTTTCTAAACATTTTTGATCTACACATTTGGGGTTTTAGATAAGTAGGTTTGAGGTATGAATTGATAGGTTTTCATACCTAGTTTTAAAGCTGCTTGCAGCATAACTTCAGCTCTGTCCCCTCTCTCCAGAAAAAAACAACAGACAAAGGGAAGTTTATTCTCAATTTTAAAAAGTTCTAGCCCTCCCATTGGCTCTTTTGGTCGGGTGCCCACTCCTTTTTTATTTTAACCTGGGGGACTTTTTAACCCTTTACTCCCAAAGCAAGCAGAGTATAGCTACCAAGAGGGATTTTACAGCTAACTGGCCACCTGGGTGTCCATCAAAGGGAACTCCCCCCGCCCCCTTCATCTATTACATATACATGCAGTAAATAAACAAATACATCAGTCTTCATCACCAGTTTTGATCCCAAACAAGAAAATGACCTGTAAGGCCCTGAATTCTGCTACCGCTTGGCAAAGGGGCAACATTACAGCTGATGGTGGAATCCAGGAAAAATGTGATGATTTTTCAGGGTTTGTACCAGAAACTCAAAAGCTGAGTTTCACTTTTGTGTTTGGGACTCAAATCCATTTGAATTGAAACTGGACTAAAGAGACCAGATCTCATGCTGAGGCAAGCCTGCAAAGTTCCAGTGAAGTCAAATGTCTACACAGCAATTAAACAGCCTCTTAACCTGAGCCCCATGAGCCCAAGTCAGCTGGCATGGACCAGCCGTGGGTGTTTAATTGCAGTGTAGAAATACTCTAAGTCTACTAGAGATACTGTGAGAGCTGCCAGTTTGGCTGACACACTGGGTTTGAAACGGAGTTGGCTCTCTAGCTGTGTCCATAACAGACTCACACTCTGCAGATCAGGCACCGAGAGGGACCCGTAACACACTATACAATGCAGTATTAAAGAAATAGGATGACTGAAAAGGATAACTTAGCTGTAAGATCTGCTAATAATTTATGTCCAAAATGTACTAGATATCAACAAGAGCAAACATTAGATTGTGTTGTGAAAGGCAGTGAGGAGGAATGGATCTGAGTAGCAAATTTCAGAGCAGGAATCTATAAGTGATAGAAATTTCCATGGTGCACTTCACTGGAAGCTATTTTCTTGTAAAAAGATCAAGCAAACTTGAAGTATTTAGTTGTGATGAGTCAAAGATTGAGAGTATTACTGAGATAGCTGATAAATTAACCAAGTAGGGCCTAATTCTGCTCTCAGTTACACTGGTTTAAATTGGGAGCAGCTGAGTAGAAACCAGTGTATTTCAACCAACCCAAAAATAGTGCAAGCAAGATTAGAATCAGAGCAAAAAACATTAGAGAGGAGTTATATTTAATGTTAGAGTAAATGAGGTGGGAGGAAGGTAGCCAGAGATAGATACAATGATGTCTAGGGAGATAACTTGCCTAGAGGAAATTTAGGATTGTGATGTTTGGTGTATATTATTTGCTAATAGTTGAAATGAGTTCATGAGTGGGATCTTGCAGGTGAATGAGAGGCTGGCCAGTTCATGCTGGTAAGAAAAGCTGAGGTTTTCAGACAGTTGGAGCTATTGTGGAAAAAGAGCAGAGTGGTATAGGAAAGATTAATAATAATATCTTTGATAGTTCAGATTAGCTGCTGACATGGAAAATTATCTCACCAGGTTGTTTTAGATAAGTAATATGGGAAATGAAAAATTTGGAGAGACTGCCAAGATCCCAGGTAATATATCCACTGGCTAATACTGTAGAAGAGATCATGAGAAAGGAAAACAATGGAAGTGTAAATGCTTAAGGCCCAGACAGTTCTGTTTTTATAGTGCTTAGCATGATGAGGGGGGCCTGTTTCATGACTTGAACCTGTATTGAGCTACCACAATATAGATAATAACTAATAACAATTTACCACAAGGCTGTTTTATATCATTCTGGCAGTAAAAAAGGACCATAAACTAGGCATAAATTACATTTACACTCATTTTAAAACCTCTTTACATTGTCAGAGTGGTGTGAAGTAGCTTTCGTGCAAATGAGAATCAGACCCTAAATATCTGAAACTAAATATCTCCTAAGAAAAAACGCCATGATTTTTTGAACACTCCAGAAGTTGGTAAATGGAGTAAATCAATTTTAGGTAGGATACATCAGTCTAGAAATAGTTTTGAACCTAGGCAATGATCCAGAATTGAAAATGGCAATGAACTGAATTTACCGAAAGGAGAGGGAAAAATAACCTGTGGAATTCACTGGTACAGAATATAATTATTAATAATAATAATAATTATTATTATTATTATTTTATTATCATTTAGTATTTGTATTACCATAGCACCTAGGCGTCCTAGTCATGGAACAGGATTCCCTTGTGCTAGATGCTGTACAAACACAGGACAAAAAAGAGGTCCCTGCCTCAAATTGCTCACAATCTAAGTATAAAACAAAAGCCAGCAGATGTACACAGATAGGCAGATGGAGGCATACAAAGAAACGAGACAGTATTAGTCAGCATGTCAGATTGTGCTCTCAGCACACCAGCAGCCTAACCATTGTCAATTTTTTTTTTGTAGGCCTCATAGAAATGGAGAGTTTTAAGGAGGAATCTGAAGGAGAATAATGTAGTAGCTTTGCGTGTGTCTAAAGGGAGCTCCTCCCAAGCCCAAAGGGCACTATGGGAGAAAGCACAAATGTACATGTTTGAACATTTATCAAGTAGGCAGTGGAAGCTGGCATCATGGGCCAGTCAGAGGCAGGGCCAGCTTTAGGCAGATTTGTCTGATTCCCTGGAACCAGGCCCTATGCCTAAGAGGGCCCTGCACCTTAGGCGCCTTTTGAATTTTTTTTTTTAACTCACCAGGCAGTGGTCCCCTCTGGGGTCTTCAGCGGCATTTCATTGGGGGGGGTCCGCTGTGGGGGTCTTTGGCAGCATTTCAGTGGCGGGGGGTCTGCTCCGGGATTCTTTGGCAGCATTTTGGTGGCAGGGGGTCCGCTCCGGGGGTCTTCAGCGATGGGGAGGTCCTTCGGTGCTGCGGATGACCTGGAGTGGACCCCCCCGCTGCTGAAGTGCTGCCAAAGCCCCGGACCACCACCAGGTATTCGAATCGGGCCCCACAGTTAATAAAGTCGGCCCTGGTCAGAGGTGGGAGTCAACACCTTGATAGTGAATGAGAGAGGATAGGTAAGGTGGAGATAGGCCATTGTGGGCATGAAAGTGATGACAAGTAGCTCATGTTTGATGTGCTAGAGAAGAAGGAGACAGTGGAAGGATGCAAAGAGAGGAGTGACATAGGCAAAGCAATGGGCTAGGAGAATGACCTTTGCAGCAGCATTCTTAAAGGATATGAGTGAGGCAGAACTGCATTTGGAGAGGCCAGAGAGAAGAATGTTGCAGTAACTGAGATGCAAGATGATGAGATCTTGGACAAGAGTTTTATCTGTGTGGAGGGATATAAAAGGCCAGATCTTAGAGCTGTTATGCAGAAAGACTCTGCAAGATTTATACATACCCTTGATGTGAGGACCTAGAAAGAAAGCTGAGTCAAAGACAACCAGCCAGGTTATGGGCCTGAGTGACAGGCAAGATCCTGCTGTTGACCACAGTGCTAGAGAAAGGAGGAAGTAGGGAAGGCTTGGGGAGGAAGAATAAGAACTCTTTCTTAGACAAGGTGAGCTTGAGCTGATGTCTAGTCGTCCATGAGGAGATGTCAGAGAGGCAGGCCAATATTTTGTTTGGACAGAAGGCAAGAGGCGATCTGAGAGCCATCAGCACACAGTTGGTAGTTGAATTTGTCTTTGTGGATGAGAACACCCACAGATAAAGTGTAGAGGAAGAAGAGATGGGGACCAGGGACAGAGCCCTGGGGAACCCTGCACAGAAAGTTGGAGGGGGGATGACAAAGACTTTCTGAAGGACATGCTGAAGAGGTAGTTAGAGAGGTAGGAGGAGAACCAAGAGAGGATAGAGTCACAGAATCCAAAGGAGGACAAAGTTTAAAGAAGAAGATCATGGTCAACAGGGTCAAAGATGGCTCACAGGTCAAGGAGGATGAGGATAGAGTACTGGTTCTCAGTTTTGGCTAGGAAGAGGTCATAGAGACTTTGGTGCCAGTGATTTTAGTGGAGCTCAAGGGGAACAAATGTTGCCAAGGATTAGTCACATTCAATAGGATTAACAATGCCAATGGGCCAGATTCTCAGCTGGAGTAAACTGGCAGAGCTCCATTGACTTCAGTTTGCACCAGCTGAAGATTTGTCCCATTCTGTATAATTGTCCTATCTAGGGTACAATGTAAATGCTGCTAACTTTCCTACTTTAGATCACAAGCTGATCACCATTGTACCTCAGGATCAGTAATGAAATTTACTTCATGGGGACTTATGTGCATTATGGAGATATAATGTGAAGCATCTGTCAGTGACAAAATACAGGACTGTTCCAGTAGCCCAGTCCAATATGGTAGTAAGTTACATTCTTAACTGTGCAAAAACTATGGTGAGGAGCACATTGCTTAGAGGTGTGCTGTGCTCTATGAAGAACTGCTCTGGAATTACTTGTAGCCAAGGAAATGAGCCAAATATGATAAATATGGTAGGCTAAAATTGTGGGGAGCCTCTAGAATCAAATGATAACAATTTCATTCAATCAAAAATACTCTAATGAAAGAGAGACAAAGAGTCCTGTGGCACCTTATAGACTAACAGAAGTATCGGAGCATAAGCTTCCGTGGGTGAATACCCGTGAATACCCACTGTATTCACCCATGAAAGCTTATGCTCCAATACTTCTGTTAGTCTATAAGGTGCCACAGGACTCTTTGCTGCTTTTTACAGATCCAAACTAACATGGATACCCCTCTGATACTTGACTCTCATGAAAGAGAAGCCCTGGAAAAAGCCTAGCACTTTTAGAAGTGGCTTGGAGAGAATAGGAAATGTCTTCAAGAATTCTGATTGAGCTCAGACTGTTTTGGAAATGTCCTGTGGAGAAAGAAATCCAGAGCAGTTGAAGAGAAGCTTAACGAGCCAGCAAATGCTAATGTAGCTAATGGGTGATAAACACTCTGGGATAGGGGCTGTGTCTTACTACACATTAGAAAAGCACTTATCAGGCTGCGAGAACGCTAACCACAATTAAAAATAAGTGATAATTGTTGTCAGTTGTTGGCTGCATGTGTGTTCTCACTGTGTGTTGCACCAACTCTGCACAGGTAGCTGACACAGGAGATCTCGATCGAACTGCCTAAGAAAACCACAGAATCAGTTCAGTTGTGAAGGCACTTGGGCAGATTTACTGTCAATGAAGCATGGTCCTAGTATCCTGGAGACTCTGCAGTACCACTAACACATGTTTGTCCATTACAGTGGACCAGCTCAGTGAACAGTGGGACTTTCCGTTCCCCCCTTGGCCAGACAAAGATACCCCCTTTTTTATACACTTATACAAACAAGCTACATCTTGCCCCTCTGACGTGATTAGTTACCATCCTTTACATTGTACCCGTTGATTCGATCAAAACATAACTATCCATCACTCTGTCATCCTGCCTTATCTTTAAGGGGGTCAGTGGTCCCTCTATCATCTTTGGGGAGTGTGTTTACACCACATCTTGCTATTGGGATGTTCTGGCACAATCCTTCTGGAATGTGTTTATGCAAGTGTCCAGTGCCTAGCCCTTCTTAGGAGTGTTTGTGTTTCTGCAATATCAGTCCTGTTCTTGCCAAGTTCATGTATTGAAGAGTGAACCTGCAAGCAGGCCTCTGCTTTGTAACAGGACCACTGGACTCTTGCTAACTTTGCTTTGTCTTAGCAGGGCCTCACTTTAGTTCAGGCCTTAAGCCTTACACCAGGCCACTTATACCAGGCCTCATGTCTTAGGTTCTCTCTTTCTACTGCAGTAATCATGAGTAAGGTGACCACATATTCAAAATAAAATACTGGAGTGGTGACATTTTTAGGATCACAAAATAGTTACTTGTGTGGATAGACAGAAAAGGCCAGATCTTAGAGCTGGTATGCAGAAAGAACCTTTTATTTTTATTTATTCATTTGTTAACAAGAAAGCATGCGCTGCTGACGCTGTTCCCAGGTTCTGACTCAACAGCAACTTGTGTGTATTTCTCAGAGTGGAAAATTCTTTACTTGTAACATAGGATTCTGAATGAGTCCATTATGAAACACTGAAGAAGTTCCATTAACATTAACTCCGAGCAAAAGAACAACTTTGATAGTGGTTGACTCATTTGACTTTTCACTTTCCCCCACAAACACTGTTCTTCCCACATGGTATTCAGTATGGAATATGGTTTGTAGCTATTAAAAAAAATTGATCAGATTAAAAACTGGGTCATGTCAGGTGTCTTGAAATAATTTCCTGGGACACTGGGACATCATATATAAAATTAAGACTGTCTCAGAGAAACTGACACATACAGTCACCCCCTTTCCCTACCTTGCCTCAGTCTTGGCTCCTGCCAGTCACCATCTAGCCCCTGCTCACTGGGTGGACTGCAGCATAATTGCCACTCATCATTGGCAAGGAGGGTTTGGACCTGCTGCCTCTGCCTACCCTTGGGCTGCCCCTCTGCAACCCCAGTACCCTTCTTGGCCTTTAACAAGGCCTGCAGCCCGGGGGCTTTCCAGGCCAGAGCTCTCCAGCTCCTCTGGCCTTTCCCCAGCCCTGCTTCACTTTAGGTACCCTGCTCAGTTCCCAGCAGCCAGGCCCATCCCTCTCAACCTTTAGAGAGAGATTCTCATGGCTTCTGGCCCCAGCCCTCTTATAAGGGCCAGCAGGGCCCTGATTAAGCTGACCGCAGCTGTGGTCAGCTACCCACTCAGCTTCCCCAGCCATTCTTAATCCCTTTTACCCTGCTGCAGCCCTCTGCAGGGCTGCTTTTACACTTCCAGGGCCTGAGCCGGGTGATCACCCCGCTACACCCTTGTATGTTTAATGTTTCAAAGTTGGTTTAGTTTTGTTACTGCTTATTTCCATTAACTGCTTTAAATAGCAGGAACAAATGACGTGAGAAGATGCTGAAATCACTTCTAGTTGCAGAAACCCTCCAAAGACCTTTAGAACATTTTTTATTATTGAGAATTAATAAAGACATAACATCTGTGCTGCACCAGATGGCCAAGTGAGATGGCAGCTGAAGTACTGCATTGCTTCTTTACAGCTGTCTCTTCTCACATGGGGAATAATGAAAGGCAGGATATTGGGGTGAACAACTTCCCATTAACCTCGCCTGAGACTGCATATGGAAGTTGCATGAGGGAGCCACTGCTGTCCTGCCCTGCTCCTTTAAGGTATTTGGCTAGCACGGACTGTGAAATTAGTGACTGAGAGGTATGTGAGTGGCATACTTTGCTCAGTGACACTTTGGCTATGTCTACATTTGGAGCTAAGGGTGTGATTCTCAGCTTGTATAGACATAACCGTGCTGGCGGTCATCTAGTTAGGGTGCTAAAAATAGTGGTGAATCTGTGATAACATGGGCAGTGGTGAGCAGAGTCATGGGCTAGCTGCCTCTAGTACAAACTCCATGGTTAAGTCCTCAGGGCAGCTAGCTCATGCTACTGCTCATTGCTGCCTGTGCTGCTGCAGCTACACTACTATTTACAACGCCCTAGCTAGTTGACAGCACGTCTGTCACACCCCCTAGCTCAAAGTGTAGACGTAGCCTTTGAAAACATGCATCTTGGATCCTTTCGTTTCTAGGCAGGCCTTGATTAGTGGCATTGTTTATTCCTGTCTGATTAGGTGGGCTACATTTTTCTATAATTAAGGCCACATTTTCATAAGAAAGGTGCTAAATGTCACAAGTTTCAAACTGGAGATGGAGTGTGTGCCCCACACAGGCTCCAGAGGGGCTAATGTGGGCCTGAGAGGGCAATTAACATACCAGTCTGCAGTCTGCACCTGAAGCGTAGACCAGGCTCAAGTGAGGATGAAGCCCAGCCAGGGAGGGGCTGGGAGAAGATTATAAATAGATGAAGTTGAGAGAAGAAGTGAGCTGTGGGAAGAGAGTCTGAAGTCACTTTTTGGGACTAGAGAGAGTAGAGATACCAGGAGGACCCAGCAGGAAGCCTGGGGATAGAGTAAGCCATGGAACTCTCTCTTGAACAGAGAAGTCTGGCAGGAGGCCAGAAAAGACATGAAACAGTTGCTGGGAGTGGAGCAGGCACCAGTGGTAAGTCCTTATAAAAGGAAGAGAGTCCTTGGAGGTGTTCCATGGAGGAACAGCAAGGGGAATTTAAGAGGCATGAAAGGCCAAGCTGAATTTTGTATCTGAACCCCTGTGAGGAAGACTAAGGAAGCTAAATAACAGCAAAGGTAAAGT
The DNA here is from genome assembly GCF_003597395.2 of Chelonoidis abingdonii. Lineage (NCBI taxonomy): Eukaryota > Metazoa > Chordata > Testudines > Testudinidae > Chelonoidis > Chelonoidis abingdonii. The sequence goes on from NC_133773.1 coordinate 128,998,536, forward strand.
TTCTTCTCCTCACTCTTTCACAGAGCTCACTTTCTTTTTGTCCTCCTTCTCTCTCCCTATCCTCCTTCCAGTGGTGCATCTTGGGAATTATGGTTTTTGGACCCAAGATGACAGGAACCACCCAGGAACAAACCGACAAATGCAAACCAGTGCAGCTAGCTGCGCCTAGCTAGATACAACACATCCTTCACCCTTCACTTTCAAACCATCACTTAAATCCTGTAACAAAGTCCTCCAAACTTTTAGGGAGTCTCCTTTGTTTTAGTCTTCTCTTTATACCTGGAGAGGTAGGAAAGAAAGCAGGCCATGGAGTAATTCCCACTGCTGTAGATTGTCCATTATCACTATCCAAGTCACTGATGTTCTCTGGTCCAAGGTGGAAATCAGCATTCTCTTCTTCAGCTGCTGGCGGAATAGTTGTAAACAATCTTGAAGTATTCCATTTCTTTCCTTTTATTAATACAGCAAAGGGTATGTCTATAGTGTATTGTAACTCCAGGGTTCCGATTCAGGCTCAAGTCTAACCTACACAAATCTACACACAAACTGTGCTAATACAGGACCCCAAGGTGGTGGAGAGTCCGAGCTTGAGTCAAGATGAGTCCCAGGGTTCAAGTCCTATTGCTTTGCAGTGTAAATGCAGCCTCACTGGACTTACGCTCTGGGAGTCTGTGAAAAGTATCTCACAATCCCATGGGCAGAATTTCTTTGTCCTCTGGACAGTCAAGTTTTCTCACACTGCACCACGAACAAAGGGTTAGAGCAAACACATTTTGAGAGGACACTAGGAAGTCTAGGATGTGGGAGGTAGGACTTGGGCCCACATAATGTAGTGTAGACGCTGGAGCTCTAGGCTGGGATCCATGGTCCAACAGTTCCTAACCTGGGGTTACAAATTAATGTAGATGCTCAAGCCCTAGGTTAATAAACCCCGGTCTGTTGAGTTCTATTAGCCCTGCTCTTACATTGCAACATAGATCCATCCAGAATCTCCTTGGATTTCTGTCATTTGGAAAGAATGTGAATGACATAAACATCCTTTTTTGACTCTGTATGACACCTTCAAATGAACAAAATCTCCAGTTTGAAACTTGTGACATTTAGCACCTTTCTTATGATTTACATACATTCTGTATTGCTCGTCTTGTTTCATAGCACTTTCATGAATGGTTTCATTGGAAGGTTTGGTTGCACAAGGAAAACATGTAAGCTGTTGACAATAGTAAGTCATGTATTGGCCCTGCACCCTCTTAACACATCAAAGGGTGATACCACTGTTGTGAAGTATAAAGTGGTGCTATAAGCAAATCATGTTTCCTGTAAAGCTTCTTTTCATGGTCTTTCTTGCAAACTTTCTTTCACCAGCCCGTTCATTCTCTCAACTAGACCATTAGCCCTCAGATGGTATAAGGAAATTGTTCTGTGCGTGATACCATTTCTACTGAAGTATTGCTGCATTTCAGCAGAGGTTAATTGCATTCCATTCTCAGTTACCAGTTCCTTGGGGAATCCTTCTCAGCAAAAGGTTGATGACATGAACTTAATCACTGTCTTAGTGGTAACCTTCTCAGTGAATATAATTTCTGGCCACTTTGAATAATAGTTTACCATTATTATGCCAAATCTTTGTGTAACAGAAGGATCTTCAAAGTGTTCCATTATGTCAAGGGCTAGTTTCTCCCATGGACAGTTGGGATAGTCAACTGGAGTGAGAAGAAAGCTGAAGGTTTTCTGTGACTCACACAAGCTATGCAATTTGTGATTGCTTCCTCAACTTGCTTGTCTATTTCTGTCCTCCAGGAATCTTGTCATAATTATCTTTTGGTTAGACTATCCTCAGACTTCCTTCCTGTGCCAGGTGAATCAATCATGCTGTCACAAGTGTAGGCACAACAAGATGATCCATTCTCAAATCCATTCATTTACAAGGGACAGCTCATATGATGTATCTACATGTTTGCATGTGTTCTGGAATCAGCGTCTTGTAAGGTCATCCATTAATTATATAACTTTTTGGTCCTGAAGTACCTTGTCTTCGCTCATAGATGTTGTCCAGACTGTGATCACTTATTCAGTTGTAGCAGAGATTTGTGCAATGACAATCTCTTCATCATTTTTCTCCGTTGCACCCTCTTGATAAGGTATGGGCAAGTGAGACAGACAATCTGCAGTGGTGTTCTTGGCACCTAGAAGATACACCATCTGAAGGTCAAAGTCTATTACTTTGGTGGCCCACTTGGCAATTGCTCAGCCAGAACCTTGAATGATGAATAAAGTTGAAAGAGGTTGAGGCGCTCTTAAGATAAATCTCCTACCGGGTCTGAAGTAAGATCTGAAGTGTCTTGCTTCCCAGAAACAGGCCAGAGCTCCTTTCTTAGTCACCGAATAACATTTTTTCCAGATCAGTCAGGGCTCTGGGTGTGAATGCAATAGTACCTTCTCATTTATTTTTTAGCTGAGACAAAACAGCGGCAAGACTGTCACAACAGATGCTTGTGAGTACAATTGCTTAGCTTCTCAGAATATAAAGGGCTAAGAGCTGGGCTTGTCAAAATTGAATGTTTTACCCCATTAAAGCTGTTCTTGCATGCTTCATCCCATTCAAACATCACCGTTTTTTAGGAGAGGATGCAAAGGTACTACTTTCATAGCAAATTGCTGTACAAACTCTGAATGCTATTTGCACAATCCCAAGAAGGATCAGTTTGTCCTTGTTGTCCAGCTCTGATTCTTATGAATGACTTTCACTAGGTCTGGTTTTGGCTATATGACATTCCAAGAGATAGTATGTCCTAGATATACCACTGATTTGGTATGGAATTAACATTTCTTTTTGCTAATAGTAAATCCATCTCATCAAAGCTTTTTGAGTACTTTTTATTAGGATGACATGTTCAGACTCATCTTTGCCATACGCTAGAATGTCATCTTGTAAGTAAGCAATACCTCTTGTCTCTCCAAAGACCATATGCATCATTCTCTGGAATATGGATGCTGCAAAGGCTAACCCAAATGGCATCTGTTTGAATTGGCACAAACCTTCAGGAGTGATGAAACCTGTGAACTTGTGGGTTTCTTCTATTAAGGGGATCTGGTGGTAAGCTGAGGATAAATTAAGGGTCCTAAAGACTCTTGCTTCCTTTAAGGTGAGCAGCTTTTCATTGTTGTCAGGTAGAGGATGAAAATCCACCACAATGTTGGAGTATAGGTTTCTCAAGTCCACACACATGTGAATGGCACCGTTAGGCTTCCTGGTGAGAACAATAAGAGTAATTCTGATGAAACAACCAGTTCAATGATATCTGCTTTGTGTAGTTTCAGATTTGAGTGGTTGTCTCAGGGCAATTTATACATTTCACACTTTATACTATACAGGCATCACTTTGTTTTTCAGTTGGATTGTGTGTTTGATTTTTTTTGCAACATCTGTGGTATCTGTGAAAACTTCCAGAAACTCAGCAATGATTCCTGGTTATAGCCTATCCCAGGGGTCAGCAATCTATGGCACATGTGCCAAAGGCAGCATGCAAGCTGATTTTCAGTGGCACTCTGATGCCAGCCTGGGGTTCCATCTGCCAGCCCTGCTCAGTCTGCTGCCAGCCTGGGGTTCCGGCCACCGGCCCCCTCTTACCCAGGGTCCCAGCCACCGGGGGGGATCCGCTGCTGGTCTGTGGTCCTGGCCGCCAGCCCCGCTCAATTTGTTGCTGGTCTGGGATTCTGGCCACTGGCCCCTTCCCAGCCAAGGTCCTGGCAGCTGGCCCTGATCAGGCCGCTGCCAGCCTGGGGTCCTGGCCTCTGGCCCAGGTCTCTGCTCCTGGCCTTTGCCTGGCGCTCTGCAGCCTCCCCCAGGTGTGGCCCACTGACCCCAGTCTGGTGCAGTGAGGGGTCCAGAAAGGGAAAAAAGGGGGTGCAGCTGAGCACCCCACTTTAAAAATTGTTCCAATGCCACTGGGATATTTTTGCTGTCCTGATTTGCTGCTTATACCATGCCACGTGGAACAGTGCACTGCATTTGATGTTGTGTCTGTCATCTGTCACAATTTTTTTTCTGCTGTGAGTTGAGGGGTACAAATGCCAGCTCCTAAGAAAGCAAACTTAGATGTCCATTCGTTTCAGCCTTCTTGGACAAACACATTTGGATTTATTCAACAGAAGGACCGCACTGTTTGTGCTTTCTGTTGTGAAAGTGTTGTTTGTCACACATCAGGTGTTCAACAACATTTCGAAATAAAACACAAGAAAAACTTTCTTGATAAAGCAGACAAGACTGAATCGATCAAAAAGGCAGTAGCAGGATATGAGAAGTAAAGCAGTGTTTTTAAATGCTTAAGTGTAAGTAAAAATCAAGCTACAGAAAGAAGTTACAAGATTGCACAGTGCACTGCAAAAACCAGAAAGCCATTTATAGATGGGGAATATATAAAATAAGTTTTTTCTCAGTAGTTCGGAAGTTTTGTTCAATGATTTGCCAAATAAAGATACTATCATGTCTAGAATAAAAGAACTGCCTGTCTCTGCCAGAACAGTTGAGATACACGTAAGCGAAATGGCAGAAAACATTAACGAAAAGCAGATGACTGTATTAAAAGACATAACAGTGTTTAGCGTTGCAGTTGATGACAGTGTGGATATAAATGACGTTCCGTATTTGGCAGTTGTTGCAAGATATTGTGCATCCGATGAAATTCAAGAGGAACTTTGTTGCCTAAAACCCCGCATGGCACAACAAAGGGGAAAGATATAGTGAAAAGTTTTGTAAACCATTTTGAAAAATGAGGAGTTGACATCAGAAAAATATTTTGTGTGACAACAGATGGTGCTCCTGCCATAGCTGGAAAACAGAAGGGATTTGTAAAGTTACTTGAAGATCAAATTGGCAGCCCGACAGTCACATTTCACTGTATCATCCATCAAGAAAATCTGTATGTTAAAATTTCTAATTCAGAGCTTAATAATGTGATGAATACAATGGTGTGAATTGTGAATTTCCTCATTGCTCGATCCGCTTTGACTCACAGACAGTTTAAAACACTTCTAGAAGAGTGCTTATGACATTCCACTTCACAGCAACATTCGATGGCTAAGTCGTGGCAAGGTTTTGGTGCGCTTTGTAAACTGTTTTGATACAATTAAGGCAAGAAGCACAAAACTACCCTGAACTGAATGATGACAAATGGCTGTGTAAGCTCATGTTTCTAATTGACATCACCGCTCACCTAAACAAACTCAACCTCTATCTCCAGGATGCAGGGCAAACAGTTCTGGATCTTTATGAAACTGGAAGGCATTTGTTGTAAAACTAGCAGTTTTTTCTTGGAGTATTCAAACTTCCACTTTCCACACATAAAAGAGCTATCAACTCATTGCACTGTCAGTGTCAACGAGATTGGAATGTACATGCAAGAACTGGAATCAGAATTTTCTAACAGATTTCAAGATTTCCAGCTATTTGGCCCGATGCTTTTTTTCTAATTAAACCTAAAAAGTTCAATGAAAGCGACTTGGATTTGTCTGTATTTCAGTGGATGGGTATTGAAGATTTTGAAATGCAGCTCATTCATTTAAAAAGCTCAGAATTGGAGGCATCAAAGTTTGTTGATCTGCGGAGCATACTTGAAGCTACCAAGAGAGAACATGGGGCCTTTATTCTGACCTGCTAGACGTCCCTGCCACTGAAATTTAACTGTTTGAAGAAAATTGCGTTTGCAATGGTTTCAGCATTTGGCTCCACATACCTGTGTGAACAGGTATTTTCACACATGAAATCTGTCCTCTGTCCCTCTTGAAGTTGGTTAACAACTGATCACTCAGAAGCCTGTGTGCAGCTTAAAGTATCCAAATACGTGCCAGATATTGGACAACTCAGCAAAGAAAAGCAAGGGCAAGGATCACACTAAACTGATAAGATCTGCATTTTAATTTAATTTTAAATGAAGCTTCTTAAACATTTTAAAAACCTTATTTACTTTACATACAATAGTTTAGTTATATAATATTGACTTATAGAGAGAGACAGTCTAAAAAGGTTAACGTATTACTGGCATGCAAAACCTTAAATTAGAGTGAATAAATGAAGACTTGGCACATCACTTCTGAAAGGTTGCCGACCCCTGGCCTATCCTATGTTTGCAAGACAGGTTCAGTACTATTTTAATCTAATATCATCTGAAGATCCCGCTGATGATTCCATTCTAAAATAGAAACATTATTTTGTGCTACATAGATTTTTCTTTTGGGTGGTTTGGCCTTTATACTCTATGGTAGCTGTAAAATGGCCATTGATGGGGAGTAGCAATCCACCATACCCTCCAGGGTGTGTATCTGGAGGATGCCACACAGGGTGAGGACTGGCAAATAGCACAGTGTAGAGCTGGTTGAGAATGATAGTTTAAGGCAACGCAAAATCTGCTAACAGCCTCATTTCGTGGTTGTTGACATGCACTTGGCAGGGCTGAGTAGTGTGATGATCTCCTGTCACATTCCGGACACTGTTGGGATTCAGTCTGCCGTCATCCTCATCCATGAGAACTCCCAGTAAACATTGACTGCAGACTTACAAGCTTTAACAAATGTCCTTTTTTTGCTGCACTTCTTGCATACTGATTTCTTTGTGGGACACCCTTGATAGTCTGGCTTGTGACCAGTGTCACCACGTCTGTAGCATTGGGAGCAATGTGGTCTGTGGGAAGGTGAAGGCATCATGCACGTTGACTTAGGAGCCTTGTGGGTTGCAGCCTCATATCAGGCAGCATTAAGCTGTGGAGGTTAAAGAAACTCTGGTGTCGCAGAGAGTGACATAGCACAGTCCCTGGCACTTTCCATGTGTCAGGTGGTTTCTAGGGTTTTCTCCAAGGTCAGGCCTTGTATCATTAGGAGTTGTTCACGAATTTTGGAACTGTTAGTCTTTACAACAACTAGATCCCTGATCATTTCATTTGTGAAACTGGCAAATTCAGAAGTTGCACTCAACTTGTGTAATGCAGCTATGTAGCAGTCAATGGGCTTGTGAGGCATCAGCACATAGGAACTCAACTTGACGTTCGGCAACAACATTTAGTAGAGGATTAAAATGAAGAGCAGCATCATATGGAGTTGCATCTTGTGGTAAGTTGGTAACAGAAGGGATACACTTGAAAACTCATTGCCTTTCAGGACCATTACTGTTGGCCAGATGGCCACTGACCTTTACATGGGTGTCCCCTCATGCATTATAGGGCAGGGATAACTGCTGTCCTATAAAAAGAATGAGGAGTACCTGTGACACCTTAGAGACTAATAAATTTATTTGCGATAAGCTTTTGTGGGCTAAAACCCACTTCATCAGATGTATGCAGTGGAAAATACAGTAGGAAGATATATATATATATAGATAGATATATATAGATATATATACAGAGAACATGAAAAAATGGGGGTTGCCATACCAATTCTAACTAGACTAATCAATTAGGTGAGCTATTATCAGCAGGAGAAAAAAACTTTTGTAGTGATAATCAGGATGGTCCATTTCAAACAGTTGACAAGAAGGTGTGAGTAACAGTAGGGGAAAAGGTTTCAGAGTGGTAGCCATGTTAGTCTATATCAGCAAAAACAACAAGGAGTCCCTGTGGCACCCCAGAGACCAACAAATCCACTTGGGCATAAGCTCTCACAGGTCAGAACCCACCCCACCAGACACCCGAAGTGGAAAACACAGGAGCAGGCACAAATACACGAAAAGATGGGAGCCGCCCCACCAAGCACGAGGTCAGTCCAACAAGACAACCCACTCAACAGCAGGACACCAAGGGAGGAAAGACAACCCCCGAAGTGTCAATGAGAGTGGTCCATCCCAGACAGCCGACAGCTGTCATATAGTTCTCAGAGTTTCCGGAACTATTGTTTCCGTTTGGTGTGCAAATTGTCCCATAGGGGCCAGGGAAATTGAAGTGTTATGAATTCTCCTCAAATCCAGCACTGGCTGGCTGTGAAGGGGAGTTATCCAGCACCTTCCTAGGGATAGTGCAGCATGTTCTCTCCATCTGCTTCCCAGGGAAATCAAGGAGGTATCATGCTTTCTGAGGCACAATCCATTCTGAAGCTCTTCTCAAAGTGGTCTGGATCTGTCCTGCATTCAGTGTGGGCTTATAATTGAATACCACAATCAGAATGTTAACACAGGCACTGCAATTTTCTTTTGCCCCCTGTTAGTACATACAATGGCATATAATTAGCAGTGCCTTTGAGTTTAATGTTCTATTGCACTCTCATTATATATAAAAAATCATTCCTTCAAGATAATGTGTCCTAATTGCTAAGCCCCAGGATGTCTACTGATTGTGTCAGGGTCTGCTTGAGGTACAGCCCAGCCCTGGACAGAATTGTTTCTACTGCTGGTTTTAGTTAGTCTGTACACATTAGGACAGAATAGTTGAGCCTCTTCAATTTGATTTTTAAAACAAACAATTCAAAAGAATCTGCTCTATCCAATGACATGACTCATAGGTCAAAATCTTCAGGAAAATAAAACACCATAATTACAAAATGAGAGTTCACTCAAATCATTAGAACAAACTGCTATTTCTCCAAGACCATGAGCTGATAACCCTAATTCCTGGTAAAAGTCAACCAAACAGAAAAAAAAATGTATTCATGTTGGCTGAGGAGTTCTCTGGCCCACTGAAGTTCATTTTTAATAAATATTGGAATACCAGGAGGAATTCCAGAAGACTGGAAGAGTGCTAATGGTATTCCAATATTCAAAGAATAATGGGACCTGAAAAGAGCTCTGTGTAAGTTCAAAAGCTTGTCTCTCTCACTAACAGACATGGTTTTACGGAAAATAGGTCTTGTCAAACAAACTGGATTTCATCCTTTTAGGAGATTACAAATCTGATTGGTAAAGGTATCTCAGTAGATGTTGTTATATACTTATGACTTGGTACTGAATGACATTCTGAGGTAAAAAAATGTGCACTGTACATTATCAATTAAGTACAGGAGTGACAGGTGCAGGGTTTACTGGTGGTACTGCCTAGTGGTTAGTTCACTGGTCCCAACTCTCCCTCTTGTCAGCCAGCAATCACTCTAATACTATAGCGGTTTGCCTTTCGGTAGACAGCAATTCAGTCCTCCAGCTGACTCACCAATTAAGTTCATCCTCCATGCTGGGGTAACAAAGTCTAACAAAATATATTCTGTCCAATATCCCCACAAAAGAAAGGGTATTCAGCTGACCTCCAAGGGATGGCATGCCATTGACTCATGAATTTACAGTGTCTCTATCCTCTTCAAGGGGATGGGGACAAGATTTTATGTTTCTTCTTCGAGAAGGGCCTTTCCTCTCCACTGGGCACCGGCCAAGGGCCTTACGAGAAGCAAATGCCCCAGAGTGCTTCAAGGCTGCCATTGGACCACTTCCTATTACTCTCTTCCCACAAGGTCTCAAAGTCCTTCACTTAAAGTCCAGCAGAAAATAGCAAAAACAACTGAATCTTCAGCCCCACTGAGCTCAGCTGGTATCCTCCTTCCTTGAAAATTAGCTCCAGCTTCACAATGATCCAAGCTCCTGGGTTGCACCCTTCCTCCCCCACTTAAGGAGGACGCAGCAAGTGGTGGCTACCTACAAGGTCCCTGGGTCGGGACCTGGAGTAGTTGGCAGGCCTGGGTCCTTCACACCTCTACTCGCCACTGAGGAAGTAGCTGGACTGAGGGACTGCAATACTGTCCCCCAGAAGCGGGGAATGCAGAGAGTTGCATGGCCGGAGGGCTGTGTCACGAAGAGGATGCTGTGATCCTGGGAGTGATGTGGGTTCCTGGAGCAGAAGTGATGGCGGGAAGACCACCAGAGAAGGGCGCACTGGCATACAGAGCTAATCCCCAGGACAGCCAGCAGGAGGCGCTGCAGCGGTGAATCGAAGCCTGTCACAGCTTCCCATGTAGTTACGTACAGACTAATCAAGTCACCTCTTAACTTTTTTCTTGTTAAGATAAATAGAGTGAGTTCCTTAAGTTTATCACTATAAGGCATGTTTTCTAATCCTTTAATCATTCTCATGGTTCTTCTCTGCACTCTCTGCAATTTATCGACCTCCTTCTTGAAGTGTGGGCACCAGAACTGGACACAGCATTCCAGCAGTGATTGCACCAGTGCCGAATATAGAAGTAAAATAACCTCTCTGCTCCTACTCAAGATTCCTCTGTCTATGCATTCCAGGATCACATCAACTTTTTTGGCCTCAGAGCCACAGTCGGAACTCATGTTTAGCTGATTATTCACCATGACCCCCATGGGTCTGAGTCACTGCTTCCAAGGATAGAGTCTCCTATCCTATAAATATGGCCTATATTCTTTCTTCACAGATTTATGTTTATCTGTATTGAAACACATATTGTTTGCTTGCCCCCAGTTTACCAAGCGATCTAAATTGCTCTGAATCAGGCACCTACACTATTTCATTCAGCCCTTCACATTATTCATCACTCCTCCAATTTTTATGTAATCAGTGATGATTTTATGTTTTCTTCCAGGTCATTAATACAGATGTTAAATAGTGTAGTGCCAAGAACTGATCCCTGGGGCACCCCTCTGGAAGCACACTTTTGTTCCTTTGTTTAAAGTTTAGACAATTGATGGAAGACTGGAAGAAATATCCCTCAGTACACCTACCTGAAGGCTTTAGGTGATGATTTCTATAGATATCCTAAACTTCTTCATAAACCTTTGGATTATTCCTAATATGTGCAGAGATAAAACTTCATGGGCCCTGATTCTGTTGTGTGGGAATTTTGTCTTCAGCTTAAATGTTTTGGCCTGTTATTATCAGTCATCTTTGTTTTGCATTAAAGTCTTAGCAAGAAATATGTCTCTGTTTCTACTGTCACTTGTGGACTTTCTTGTGTCTTTCAGGGTAAAAGGCCCTTGTTGAACACATCTGAAGTAAGATCACGAGGACACTCATGCATAAGGAAGTGATTCATAACTACAAAAATAAATAATGATGAGAAAATCTGTCAATGAGAGGGAGAATGAGAAAGTTTAGGCCACCCAACCAGTCCTGGGATCTACTACAAAGATAAGCAGGCTGTACAGTTGAACCCCAAAGGAAATCTAGCCATTGGAAGAAGTAGGAGGCCATCCAGCTAGTGCCCTGCCTACAGAATGTAGTGGGCATAGCCGCCAGGAAGGAGACCCAGTATGAAGAGTTATGACCAGCGGGGAGGAGTCGGCCACCTGGCCAGCCCTCTGAAGAGGAGATCTGCCAAAAGGAAAGGAGAAGACTGATCAGATGGATCCTGAAAGAGGAGATCTGGCAAGGCAGTAAGAAGAGCAGGCCGCTCTGAAGAGTGGCACAGAGATTTACCTGGTCAACTATGAAGAGGTGACCTGAGGAGATGGGAGGAGTGGGACACCTGACCAGAATCCAGCTCCTCAGTAAGGATATCAGGTGTTGTGTAAGAGGCCTGGGCAGAGGTGAGGGGAAGGCTCCCATCAAGTTTTGGTCACTTGAACTCTGAGTAAGCATCCAAATATCAGAGAAGCTTATCCAAAGCTTCATAATACTAAATGTCAGCACAGACTCGGGTTTGTTCTTGAAAGACCCCAAAGAGGTGGAGGGAGTTGGCCTCTGTCCAATCCCCAAGATGTTTCTGGTTTCCAAGTACATGTCCAAATTACGAGTGACAAAAGGCAAAACTCAAATTGTGGCCTGTGGAATGAATGTGGGAGAAACAGGATTTTGGATCTTCAAAGAGTTACAGGCCTCTCATCCTCACCCCAAACCTGTGTCACACACATCCTCCATTGGAAAAGCTGGGATTCCTAGAGTGTGTGCACACAATAGTGTGCCTCATGCAGAAATACGCTCTTGTCCCCAACTCATCCAAAAGAACAAGAAGAAAATCAGTAAGTGAACTTGAGGCTCCTTCGTGGCTGTGGATGTTTGTATTGAGCAGAAGGATAACTAGATTCAATATTAGCGAATTTTGTTACCCAAAAACCTGCCAGCAGAACTTATTTAGCCAAAGCAGAGTGTGAGCTAAAAATCTAAATCAAACATTTATTATATTAATTAGACTAAGATTTCTTGTATATCTCCTGCAGTTAAATTCTTTGAATCCTCTTCTCTACGTTGGTTTGCATAATTAAATATACTTTAGTGACATGAACCATTTCCCATTTCCAAGTGCACATGTTGAGTATTGCATTATATCATACAGTCTTACACTCTTTGATATATGAGAGCATAGATCTATAGGCTACCTTTCAGCTAGATTCAAGGCACTGAGAGTTTTGCATTTAAGGGAGCTCACAGGATAGTGATTATATGTCTCCTGCTTGGTTTGAAATCTTCACGTTGCAATATACTTTGCCAACTCTTAGACAGTGATTTATACCAGGTCTTAAAATACCCAGGGGCCACATTTGGCTGTCAGTCACACCAGTGCAACTCCAGAAACCATGATGAAAGTACACCTGATTTACATTGACATAACTGAGAACCAAATCTGGCCTCCAAATTTTTCAGTACTTGGGTAAAATTTTGTCAGATTCACTGACCTTTTGAATTTTAGATTAGCAGCAAAACACTTTCTACTTTCTCTGACCACAGCAGTGGGAGTGACAGTCTGATAAGTTTTAAGTGGTGGACATCTACATTAGAAAACTCTGAGACCTACAGAATGTTGACAGCAACCCTAGTCAGTGCCTCACCCTCGTTTTCACCACTTCTGTTTCATTTTTATTCATTGGTGAATGCAGTACTCCTGAGAGTGTGTGACTTGGCAGTGCTAAAGAATGGAGTTCTCTATTTATCCACTCAACAGGTACAGTCCAGATTGGATAGACACTAGCAAATGACTTCATTACTGCTTTGGTGAACTGCATAGCACTCTGAGGTGCAGAGTGTAGCTGCCTACCATTGGGCCCTGGTCCAAAACCTGGTGGAGAAGATGGGACCAGGCTCCCCTACCCACTTCTAGAGAGGACAGGATATTTCCATATCCATGCTGATTGTGCTCAAGATCTTTCTGCTGAGACTGCTGGAAAGGATGCTGTCCACTGCCAATTGTGGTGGTAATTTTCAGGTTATGGCCACTGTTCCACTAGGAACTGGGTAACAGTAATGGACACTGCCTGCTCCTATTGAAAGGTAAAAAGAGGGTTCGCAAAGGGGAACTCCCTCTTATTATCAGCTCAAAAGAGGTAAATGAATCAGGCCCTAAGAAACTTCATTTTATTTTTCCAATAGAACAGTCTTCTAGATTGTAACAGTCTTGCTGTAGGTAAAAGGACAACAAGTTAGGTGCTGTCAAGTTTAGGAAGAACTGTCACCCAGCTGGTACTTTTTGGCAGTTATTTTCTGAAAAGATAAGTTAAAAAATATCCCAGAGATCCTGGAAAATTGCATGTATAGCTTCAATCTCAGATGGGTCGGAACACAATAATCTCTCAGGCTCTAAAACTCTTCTTCAGCCCGGATCAAAACACTCTTTGCTTCTTTCTAAGCAAGCTCTCTTTCAAGAACCAGCATTTCCCAAAAAGCTTTCTTTTTTTGAAGGTTCCCAGGACAAAGCTGAGACTAACCAGCATTGTCCTCCTTTTAGGCAAGTGAGGTTGCCTTTTTCTCCTCTGGATAAACCCTTATAATCCCTGGTTGTGCACATCCATTGAGGTTAAGGCATCTGTTTGCCAAAGTACTTAAGCTTAATTTTAAGCACCTGCATTAAGTCCCAATGGAACTTGAGGAAATTTCTGATTCAATTTGCTCAATGCACTGCAGTTTGTTTGAGAGAGAATCACACAGGCAGTAAAAGGTTATATAATATGTCTCCCTAATAAGCCTCAATTCCCCAAGCATAAACCCTCAGTAACTATGTTGGCCTTACACAGTATCCTGATTGGCAAACAAAGCAGGTATAGCTACCAGTCCTAGATGGAGACTTATTTCCTTCTTTTATTTTCCCCTCTCGAGTACTTGGCCTGTCAAATATCCCCCAAAGCAAGGTCTTGGTTACCCCGAGGCCTTCTGGTTCAAAAGTCCTACAAAAGTCTGTCATAGCAGGGTCTTGGCTATCCTGAGACCCTTTGTCCTACAGCATCACAGGCCTCTTCAGATGTTAACTGAGGAACTAACAAAGTAATTTACTCTGCTTAGCATTTATACCTCTTGTTCTCAAAGGAGTCACATGTCCCAGAAAATATACCCTGTGGGCATTCCGTTACTGTTTTTTTGAATTAATATTTTAGATGGGACTGCAAAACAAGAGACCAAAGATCAGTCAACATTTACCCTCTCATCAATCATTCACTTTTTCTTAGTGTGGTGTTATCCTAAAGAGTCATTTTGACCTGGGTCAGCCTGTGCCAACCTCACTGATGGTGTGTTTTTGCGTTTTCTTTACTTGGTGAGTTGGCCCCAGGGTGATATGATCAAAGTTCTATGTTGAAAACACACACACACAGATAGAGCCTCTAATCACTATCAGTAAATTTCCATACCAGCTGTCAGATACTAAGAGAACCCTGCTCCCAGAATCCTCTAGCAAATTCAGACGTACCAAACTCATGTTCATCACATTTATTCATATCAATCACAACAATTCATAATAATTTGACACTGTCCCAACACATTCTAGAGGACATGTTTTTAAAAAGGGAAGCTGAGCTCTTGATATTGATCTATCACTCAGCTCTCCTGCTCTGTCACTGCACTATGACAGAAATCAGGAACAAACGTTCAAGGGACACCTCGCGGTGATTTGAAAATCTTCCCTGAGGAGGGGAGCTATTGCCTTCCCTTAGTGATCTCCCACCAGGAAATCCCGAAATAGCTCCCATGTTTTCTGTTGTTAATTTCCATCTGATAGAACCATTTCAACCATAACTGCATGGTTTTCAACTTTTGCTTTTTGTGAGGGAATTGGTGCCAGAAGATTTGGAACGTTCCTATCTTTAGTGCTTTATTAAAGAGCAAAAATATAAAACCAGTATAGCAGTGAGGGAAAGTTCACCACAAGCCACCATATGAAGACCAGATATCCTGGCAATGCTAAGGCTATTTGGAAAAAATCATTTAGACTGTACAGAATGTTCTTAAAGACATCTATAAAATTCACTTTATAGCAGCAAGCTGCCTTTTTATTAATACTTGTACTATTTAAAAATCTTAAAATTGTCTCAGCTGACCTACCTAATTTATCTCTTGGTATTTCTAATGCACCTATCACTATAGTACCCCTGGTCATTCAAGCACCAGATGGGATAAGCTTTGTGAGTTTGCAATGTCCTCTTGCAATGGCCTGGATGCAATTTTGGATCCTCTCTGGAATCCAGGAATTCCAGGAACCATGAAGGACACTTTAAAAACTTTGTGCCTGGCCATCAGTTGGTGTAAATCCAAATCAATGGAGCTGCATTGATTGCACGTGTTGATGAGTTGACCCTTTAATTCTACTTATAGAGCAAATCTTTTAAGGATTCAAATCTGAACAGAGGAGACTTAGTCCTCAAATCAATCCAAGATTTTGTGATACACTGAAGTGCACCACACTTTTAAAGTGATGCAGCCGTTGTTACCGTCCAGTCAAAGGGTTGACAATTAGCCATCTACTTAGTTCTGCCATTTCACAGAAAATAAGATCATATAGAGAAAGACCTTGACCTGAGCACACTTGTATAGTGGGAACTGTTGAAAATAAGAAATTAAAACATTAAACATGGCAGGACCGAATCCCTAAGCAAACTCTTCGTAGGATTTGAACTTGAATTCAAAGCATAGAAATAATAAACCCCTGTGTGGTATAACAAGTGAGGAGTGTTCTCATTAATGTGATGCTGTGCATATAATTAGATAGTGGCTGCTTCATCTGATTCTAAAATGTCAAGAATAATTAATACTGTATTGATTTCTCCATGGTAATCTTGGAAGTTGGATTATTTTTGGCCTTCTTCAAAAGGTTGTGCACTACTTTGAAGGAAATGAGTGGGTCTATCTACTATTGACCTAGGCAGTCTAGAGTATTTATCTTTCACATCTTGTCTTACTAGGTCTCTTTCTCAAATGAATGATCAGCTTTATTCTCCTGTCAAAGGCTTTTTTTTACTTTTAAATTTCCATTATAGAACTATACCAAATCCCTTCCCCCAATAGGAGATTGTGACCAAGGCTGAGGGATGGGTGGTCCCACTTCCATCTGTCATATTTCTAAGGAGCCCGTCACCTAACCATAAGTACCTGCCCATGAATTGTCTCTCTGCAGCACTTTCTGTTCAGAAGACAGAAAATGTGGCTTCCTCTAGCCCACCTGTTAACACCGCTCCATAGATCAGCCAGTAAAGAAGACACAAGCACACTTGCTATACCCCTTTCATGCCTTTGAACACAGAGGTGCCTCTACACTCATCACGAGAGTAGGTATTCTGTTTTTCACCTTATTACAACATGTTGATGCTTTGGCATTGCAGTGTTATTTCTAGTTGTGTCATCTTGCTGAATTTCTGGGAAGGAGCTGAGCAGGCTGTTTCATTTCTGAGTAGACGGAGCTCATAGTTAGGAACCAGGACATGCTGAGCTCTAATCCATTAACTCACTATTTAATCTTGAGCAGGCCTTTAAACGTCTCTGTGCCTCAATTTCTCCACATGATAATGATAGTACTTACTAACCAACTTCATACGGATACTCTGACGCTTAATCTGTCATTGTTTGTACAGTGCTTTGAAAAAATAAAATACTACATAAGTATTATTGGTCAAAGTGCAAGATGCTTAGAGTTACATCTCTGTAATTAAGGTTGCAGAAGTCTATGGAATCATAGTCTTTTGTCAACAAGAATGATTTGTTAAACACAAAAAAACTGTATAAAACAGTCACTAACAAACAGTCTTCTTCACTGCTTGAGTTCCCATTTTATCTCACTTGCTTACCAGGAAACAGAACCTGTGTGGAGCTCCATACAGCCCATAGACTTTTGGTGGCTGAATAATATACTGTGAGAAAACTTATCATTACAACAGGTATATCATAAAAGAATCATATTCTCTACTGCCTGTATTTAGATGTTTAGTAAATCTAGCTAATTGTTTGGTAAAGAATAAGAAATGTAGCCCCTTCTTGCAACAGGCCAACTTAATAATTGCTAATGATTTCATTGTTTATCTTGGTCTAGAGCAGGAAGTTGTGTACTAAACAAATATGGCTTTTAGCCTGTTAGAAAGCTAACTGGTGAGTACTTTGTATTTGTCCAAAATGTCTCAATAAGATATAGGACAATCTGTGGAATTGACAGAGTTCAGCCAGATAGACATGTTCCTTCAGGCCATAATAAATCATGGATCACTGAATTGCTGAGGGGAAGAAAGAGGTCTAAAGAATTACAATAAAATTTATTCTGGTCAGTGTGACCATATGCAGATGTACAGCTATGAGGTCAGATGAGAACAGTTAACTGTACTGTAACTGCTTGGGTTCTCATACTGCAGGGCTATAACAATCTTCTGGTAGGTCCAAACACACTCAAACTCCAGAATTCAACAGGAGTTGACATTAATGGGTAAATCACAAGTTTAGGCACTAAATATGCTGGTACCACTATAATTTCAAGGATCTTCATAAAGTGAAAAGCTCTATTTCTTCTTCCCTGTCCATCCCTGAGAATTTGTATCTGGAGCCCATGGGCCAAGCTCTGAAGCAAACAGAATGTAAACATTTTTTAAAAAATCAGACAAATGGGATAAATGTTTTCCTTCCAGAAGTAGGGGGTCTGGTATGTGCTAGGGGAGAATGGGCACTGGGGGACTGGGAAAGGAAAATCGAAGGAATGGGGATCAGTGGAATGTCAGACAAGGTGGAGTCAGTCAAAGCAGAACTGGAGGTCAGGGCAAAGAAATTAGAGGCTGCAGGGCCGGCTTTAGGGCACTTCACCTGATTCCCCCGAATTGGGCCCCGCGCCCCTAAGGACCTTCCGCCGACTTGCCACTGAAGGCATCGGCAGCCAATAGAGCTGCCACCGAAGTCCCACCACTGTCTTCAGCGGCAGCTCGATCACTGCCGCGGCAGAAGGACCCTCTGCCGATGTGCCACTGCTGTCTTCGGTGGCAACTCTTTTGAATCGGTCCCAGCAGTGCCTAAAGCCAGCCCTGAGAGGCTGGGGTCAAGGGAAAGAAAAATGTTCTGGCTGAGAGAAGAGTAGGAACGAAGCGGGATAGAAGTTGGCAAAAAAGTGAAGAGAGGATGAAAGATCTCAAAAAGTTCACATAAGACTTAAGTTTCAGCACAGCCTTAACCTACCCACTGTTTATTGCACCCACAGTTTTGTGGGCATAATTTCAGTGGAATTACTCACAGTGCATATGGATAAGCACATGCATAAGTCTGGGTAGGACTGAGGCCTAAGCAATCCGGTAAAGCAGCCTTTTCAATTTAACTATATGTTTTATGACTAAATGCTCTATTAATTTTGGTAGGTCCCAAGGAGCTGGCCAGATGGAAAATGAGTTGCACAGCCGTGATCTTATACTGTAGTTCAATTTTGGATCAGGTCCTTGGTCACAAACCTGCTGGTATTTACAGTAAAATAGGAAGAAGCTCCTTTCATTCTATTATATTTGAACCCAGGCCTCTTGCAGGAGTCCAGTTGTTGTCAGTGATTTAAATAAAGGTTTGAAGATTTGGGTGTTTATCCAAACTGCGTCGACCCAATTTATAAACCATTTTGAGGTTCAGCTGCTCTGGCTGATACATCAATCAGAAGTTCAGACAGAGAGGGCTTGGCAGGATCAGACCGAAGTGTCTCATTTTAAAGTTGGCTTCGTAAACACAATATCAAACCCAACTGTATGTGGTGCAGCATCCTTCACATGGATGCAATGCCAGATTATGTCTTTCACTAAGGAACTGAGCCGCACACACTGTTTTACTTAAAATCTCTTAAAGCACCATCAAAAATATGGATGGTGCTTTATGCTCTGGGAACTTCCAAATGGTGAACCCACAACCATGTAGAGGGCTAGTACAAGGTATATGCACCACATAAGCTTTCCATATCGGGGTTAAGTGAGATGTAAGTGGCACATAGTCCTTGTGCTAGCAATCTGAACATGGATGAATTTCATCTACAGCTTCATCCTACAATGGAAGCTTTGCCATTGACTTCAGTGGGTGCAGGATCATGCTGCTGAAGAACACTCGATCATCTCTTATGCCTGTTGCTAGGGAGTAATTTATACTGTTATCTGGGTGGTGAAAAAATATGTTAAGTGAGACTCTGACTTATAAGTAGGGGTTGGTGATCCTCAGAAATCTGAAAGTTCAGATATGCAGCCAAACACATACAAACTAGGAGAACCACTTGGGTTTAAAACTGTGGTTCGCAACCTATTTACCATTGTGGGCCACATATGCAGCTCTCTATGTGGTATGTGGGCCGCATCCACACAATATATCTACTATCTGTATGGCCCTGAGGCTGTGACATGGGCTGCAGCTGTGTACTGATTGGGCCACAAGAAGCCAGCGAGCTGTGGGCTGAGAACCACTGGTCTAAAAAAATTGAGCTGGAGATCTCACAAGAGTATTTTGCATATCCGGCAGGCTAGATGTATGCGTAAGATATATTTTATAATATATTCTTGTGATAGTTCAACACTTCCACTTAGAATCATAGGAAATCTCTGACTGGAAGAGACCCAGGATCCATCCACTCCAGTATCCATTTCAGTCCTGAAGCTCAAGGTTTAATATCCCTTCCAAAAAGTTTTTGTGTCATTAGCTATGTAAGCCCTGTGGCCTGAAGCCCTAGACAGTAGGGAGCTCACTATTGGTGAACAGAAGTCCTCTGTTTGAGAACTCCACAAGGACAGGGCTCCAGAAGAAAGGAAGCTCTTGGTAAGCAAGGGAAAGTGACCCAAAATGGGGGGAGGGATAGCTTAGTGGTTTGAGCATTGGCCTGCTAAACCCAGGGTTGTGAGTTTAATCCTTGAGGGGGCCACTTGGGGATCTGGGGCAAAATCAGTACTTGGTCCTGCTAGTGAAGGCAGGGGACTGGACTCAATGACCTTTCAAAGTCCATTCAAGTTTTAGGAGATAGGATATCTCCAAAAAAAATGGGCCACATCTCATTTCCATTTGAGTTAAAATACAGTTAAGCTTTGAATTTGGGGCCCATAAAATGCTATTATCCTTGTTGAGAAATGAAAGGACAAGAGCACAAAACCAGTGCCTGGAGTGAGGGATCAATCACTCTGCCCAACATCTGAGTCAGGCACAGTTGGGTGAGGGACCCTGGCTAGGAAAAAAGGAAGTCAGAAAGGGGCTTCTACCTTCTGCTAGGAGAGTCAGTGAAGGGTCCTATATGCTATTTGTTTATCTCTGAAGACTTTGCACAGAGCTAAAGTGGTGGGTAGAGTTGTGTTGGGGTAGTTTCAGGAAAGCAGACTAAGCTGGGGCATGCAGAGCACAGAGGCAGTATTGGAGTGGCTTGGACTGAAGCCACAGAGAGCAGCAGCTCAGCTGAGGGGCTGTGATGCAGGCCCCCCTACCCAGCAGTCAAATCTGTATCCACTTCACCTGGGTCAGGTGGTAGAGTCCCTAGAGCAGCCTAAGCAGCACCTCCCTCAGGGCCTGAAGACAGACACCAGAATCCTTGGACTCCAGCAACACTGAACAACAAACAGTGAGTGAAGAGCGTAATGAGGAACATTCTGTGCCTGTCCTCTGACACCGCAGAAACCTCTCACTCTGCCAGTAGGTGACATCATCATGTGAATTTGTTTATACTCCATCACCAACACAGCCTCATGCAGCAAACTATATATAGGGTCTCTGGCCCTTTCCCACAGGGCCAAGGAGGAACAGGGGTCTCCCTTCTTTCAGATCTCCAGACACACTGGGCTTAGCCATCCCAAGTCATCCCTGCTCACTTCCTTCCTGTGTCTTCTTTTATACCTCTCAGGGGATGGCTCACTGGTTCATCAGTCTTCCCAGCTTGATCAGCTAATTAGCTGCATATTCCCAAACAATCTTTTCCAGGGGAATGGATCAGTGACTAAATGAACAGTGCTGGCTCACCTGTTATCTCCCAAAACCCTGTCATACAAACATCACCTGGTCAGACACTGACGTTTCCTTTGCTCCCCTCCTTTAGAGGAAGCACCAGGTACCTGTTTTCCACAGTTCCCCCCAGATGGTTATCCTATCTCCTGTCTGCCTCTTGTTCTGCTAGTCCTACCAACATATCTTGGGGATCCTCCTCCTGAGGCCCTAGTAGTGAACCTTCTGTAGACAGCCCCCTCATCCCCCCTGACATTTTTGGGCTTCCTTTTTCCCTTAGTGCCCTCTTGGCCAGTTATTTCTTTCCCTCATTTTCTCTGTGGAAATTTTCATTTCCCCCTTTTGCCCCCTGCCTTTGCCCTACTGTCTGGAGTTCTCCTGTTCCGCTGCTTCAAGCCCCTTCTCTGCCTTCCCTGATGGCTCAATTCTCTTTGGGCATGCACCCTAGATGCCTACTTTCTTCCTAAAGGGGGAGGGGTTCCAGTCCATCTTTAACACCACCAGATGGGACAATCTATCCACAACCCCAACCCCTTTCCATCTGAACTTTCCCCAGACCTCCAGGGGTATCTTGGCCTCTGGGCAGAGTCTTCCCTCCCCATGGATGCACTCCAAACTCAGCCTTTCCCCTGGCCGGATCCAATATGGCTTTACCACATCTGTCCTTGCCAGTAAACATTCTGATACGGTGTCCACTAGGCTGCTCTCTTGTCTCCTCCTCACCTTCACTGAGATGGATGGCATTTTTCTCTGCCACACCCCCACAGTCCCAGTCCAGCCACAAAATTCAGCTGTGACGTTGTCTAATTAAAATATAACCATGCAAATCATTACTGCTGCCAAGGTTATATAATTTCAACAAATCTTATACAAAATATAAATCATGGCCAGAAAGGGTTAAACAGCTTGCAGGCTCAATGACCTAAAGTCAACCTTTAAAGTCATGTTTGAAAGTATGCAAATTGTAATGAGAGGCATTCAAACGCTAGATAAGCTCGAACTTTGAAATGCAAACCTATATTGTTAGAAGTGATACTGTGTGTATCTTAAATGCTACCCATGTAAACAAACAGTTCCTCCTGTCACTATAAGTATTGATTCAGAGATCAAAAGGGAATATTAACATTTAGAAGAATCTTGGGTAAAATAATGTCATTGTCTATATATCTCTCTGAAGTTTGTGATAGACTGCCTAATGGATAAATTGCCCTATGTTAATTTGTGTAACTAATTACCAGGGGAATGGATCAGTGACTAAATGAACAAAAGATTACAAATAACAAAAGATTACATCAAAAGCCTATTGTTTACCCAGAACTGTATGGTCAAGTGGCTGCGAGAAAACTATATAAAAGACCGTTGGGTCCCAATTCTGTCATCTCAGATCTGCTGGATGCTTCAATGCAGGAGAAGCTTAAGCCACAAGATTGGGATCCCAGTGCTGACTGGTTCACCCTGAATATGATATTGGACATTGGACGATAACCTATGAACTAAATTCTAAATGACCTCTTTGCAACTACAAAGCTCACCATCTCTGCTATGTATCTGAACTTCAGGAATTGAACTCATATCTGTATGTATATCGAGCTTTTAGCCATAATCTCTCTTTTCTTTTTTAATAAATTTTAGTTTAGTTAATAAGAATTGGCTGTAGTGTGTATTTGGGTAAGTTCTGGAATATTCAATAACCTCGGAGGTAATGTGTTCGATCCTTTGGGATTGGTAGAACCTTTTCTTTCATATGATGAAATAAGATGTTCAGAAAGCTTCTTCAGATCTGAGTTGGGTACTTGGATGAAGGCCGGAGGCTAGGTTGTTTTAATGGAACTGTGTTGTTGGTTTTTGGGCAACCAATAAGGTAATAAAGAAGCTATTTTATGCTGGCTTGGTAAATCAAAGTATTGAGTTGTCCACCACGTTTGGGGTTTGTCTGCCCCATTCTCTGCAGTGCACCCTAACTGGGTAACTTCAGCTGGCCCCCATTGGGACCCCGGTCACAGCAGCCCTCCCACAGTCTGTATGGGGTCGCCTTTTTTTATGTGGCCCAGTCTCCCATCTTAGTAGCAGGTAGTTTCCCACCTCCCTGAAGAAGTTCTTCTGCTTTCCTTCCTTTTCTTTTCTGCAGGCTTTACACCTGCCAATTCTCCAAACTTCTTTCCCAGCTCTGGTCTATTAAGGGGTTGGCACCACCATGTTGCGTGAAGGACACTTGACAAAATTACCCGTACTTAGTGACGGACATTGAAGGGGAGGGGTTATGTCATTCAGTTTTTTTGAAAAATTACCATGCGCCTCAAAATTTTTACAGACACTTGTGTCTGTGTAAGGACACATTGCTGACCCTTGAAAACCAAAGCATCGCCTTTTGGGGAAAATCTCCTTCCTCAAACTCCTCTGTGAGTTTGACCGCCACCTCCAGAGTTGGTGGGCTGATGCCTCCTGACCTGCACGCAGGTGTTCTCAAGGAGGCTTTGTAGAAATTGCTCCAGAATTATGGAGTCCATAATTTCACTCACACTCTGCATATCTGGGTTTAACCAACAGGTAGCCCAATCCATTAATCTTTAAACACATGCCCTGAGCCATTCATCTCCAGCCTATCTAGTGGCCCAAAACTTCTGCCAGTACTTTTCTGTAGCCTGGTCCATCCGGTTTAGTATGGCTGACTTAACATCATAGTCTCTGGACTGTCTGTTGCTCAACACCATGTAAACCACTTGTGCCTCCCTGCACCAAATAGGATGTTAACTGGAGGGCCCACATTCCTCTGTCACAGCAGACCCCTAATTGTCTTACCTAATAGATATTGTTAATTTATTAATTGTTGGTTTCCCCAAGTTTATTCAGTGTCCCTTCCCCTCTTCTGCCCCTGCCCCACCCCACCCAACTCCCAAGAAAGTTCTGTTTGTTTTAAACCCTGCACTAGTGCTTGTGAGTGGGGAAATATTGCCTATCTAAAGCATCCAAGGGAAGTAACTTAGTTTCCCAGGGTTCTGCGTGAAGGCTTGAGCTGGCCTCCTATTTTCAGAAGGAACCACTAGATAATTGAACCCCACCCTTTTTGATGTTAAGAACACCCAGCAGAAGGGTTACAGTCATGATAACTCTGGAAAATTTGTGATCTGTATATAAATATTAGCTCCAGCTGGTGCTCAGAAGGGCAGAGGTGTGAAAAAATTAAGAATAAAGAGGGAGAAAAAAGAAGTGAACAGAACTTTTTTTTTTTATCTCAAAGTTTTGAGTGAAGCTTCAGGATGATTCTCATTTCATCCTCCCCTTTACCACAAGAACAAGTGGGCAATGTTAGGAAAATTGTTTTTATGAGCGCTTTGTGTGTGTGTGCATTAATGATTCTTAATGTTCAAGGATTTGCTAAAAGACTTTAAGTGAATCTATTCTCAAGCCAGCTGGTGGGGTAACATGACACTCCTTTCCCTTTTATACCCCCCCTCCCCAGTTCTAATACGATGGAGGTCATCATCACTGCCAGCAAGCCAGGAAAACAAATCAGAATGAAAATGTAGGGAGTAAATTAAAAAATGTCTCCCTTTCATAATTCCAGGCCACAGAGCCTAAAATCAGCACAGAAATAAACCACTAAGGACCAGTTTGATCATTTCTAACAAAGCTATGGTTTTGTGGAGATTTCCAGCTCAGGCTGGGTATCTACTTACAAGGGGATGGCTCATTTCCTATCATTTAACAGCACTAAGAATGGGAAGGAAATGATCCATGAATAAAGACTTGTGTGCTCTTTGCTCTCTCATATATCCTACCTAGAAGGTAAGATTGTTTGGTTTACTTCCTCGGTATTTCCTACACCTGCATTGTGCAGTTCAAGTGTCCTGCCAGTTACATGTTGTCAAAGGCATTTGGGCAGCCAGGCGTGTACCATTAGTAACGTTTGACCAAATAAAGGACACGTTCTCCTGTTAGTGTCTTAGGTAGCATCGTACCATTTATTAGAACAATCGCTACAGTACAGAAGAGAAGAAAATGTCTTGTGGCGGTTTTTGTGATCGGATTCTATTGTTTTTAAGAAAGAATTACAACAGTAATAATAAAAAAAAATTTAAAACAAATTTCTGCTATTTCAAATCGAGGTGCCAAAGGTTAGACACCTAAATTTATGTTTCATAATATTAGCATAAACATTAATAGTTTTCAACAGATACTTTATTTGATGCATAGTTTATTCCATGAATGTGTCTACATGTATAGTGTGTATATGACCAGTCCTAGTTAAGCACCTAAATGATGATTTAGGTGCCTAAATAGGGAATTAAGTGTAACCCTTCTGCCAGGTGAAGTCAGCAGCAACTACTGCCGGGTTCAATATCTCGGGGTTCCTCTTCACAATACAAAACAGAACCAGCTCGAGCCTCCACCCAGTAATCTGCAAAAATTTAACACTACCTCTGAGCACCTCTAAGAGGCAATACTTGCCAGCACAGAGTCTGTGTATAACAAAAGAGAACTTTTATTAAAAGGGA
This sequence comes from Chelonoidis abingdonii, assembly GCF_003597395.2. Taxonomy (NCBI): domain Eukaryota; kingdom Metazoa; phylum Chordata; order Testudines; family Testudinidae; genus Chelonoidis; species Chelonoidis abingdonii. The sequence continues at coordinate 129,024,061 of NC_133773.1, forward strand.
ACCAAGCATTAATTTGGGAAAACACCACCACCTTCAACAGCATGTGACCCTAAGCATGTGACCCCACAGTGCATTGGGCAGTGTCCTTTGCCTCAGTTTTCCATCTTGGGAAAGTCGGATAAACAAATGTCCGTTTACCACATTGCTCCCCTCTCCTGCTGCTGCATGCCACTCCCAGTTGGTTGTCCTTATGTAGCAAAGGCCCAGAGTTCAGAAGTGCATTCGTGGGAGTTCACCTCCCATCCCTGAGGCAGGAAGTCCTCAAACAATGCCTCTGCTGCTTCTGCAACTGGCTCACAGCTACCACGGCCTCTCTGCTGCTGCTGGTCACCGCTGCTTGCTGCTCCCATGATATTACATTCAGAGGTTCCATCACTTAACCCACTCTGGGTGATTTCAGCAAGTAGTGGGGAATCTCACCGCAGGTACAGTCTCTGCGTTGCCTTTCACTGTCCCCATACGAGGTCTAAGGGTTAGCCTAGGCCCTGCTCAGCAGCAGTGTCAGCTCTAGGAAACAAGAACTCTCGACTGAATCTGTTCAGCTCTATCATTAAGTGCTGGAGAAGGGCAGAGCAAATGGTACCTAGGACTCTTTAGGCACAGTCCACACCACCAGGTAGCAATATCCGTTCCCATCCACTCTTATCTTCAATGGTATTTGGCACCTCTGCCCCCAGCTTATCAAGTGAGATTCAGTTTAGGATGCCCCCCTCAATCAGGGCATGCTTAGCACAGTTCTGCTTCCCTTTGCTCATTCAATAAGGATAACGTTTGACTACCGCTGCATTCAAATACTAGAGTGCTTTGTAACCCCAAATCAGCCAAAACTGATCATTTTGGCAAAGCAGTTGCATCTGTGAGCCCCTAGGCAAAGTAGGAGTGTCCAAGCAAACACGGTTGGCTCCTGAAGTCTTTTCCCCCAGCTCATCACTAGAGGTCATGGGAGAACTCATTCAGACCCTGCTTACATCAGTATTTAACATTAGGCACCCGAGTTTGGGATAGATTGTAGCTCCATCAACTTAGCAGCTGTACAAAGAAGAATTGTCATGTTGCACACAGACCTTGATTCTGCCCACTCCTTGCTTCTTTCCACTCATTCCCCATCTGCCGGTTCCCAGAGATGGTGGAGGAAATAGTAGCTAACACATACACAGTGGCTGCTTTCCTCTACATGCCTGAACCCAGAGTTTGGGGACTCCACACCGGCTGTGGGGACTAGAGTTAGTTCACCTTATGCCCTTGCATGAATGTGTAGGATGAGGCACAATTATCTCATGTGAATGTCAGTGCAAATGTCCTTTATTATATACAGTGGAAGGGATTTGAGCTATAGTTTCATAAAGCTTGTAAATTGTTTGGAGATTCTTTGGGATGAAAAATATTATATAAAATAAATGTATTATTCTTACTCTTACTCCAAATCAACCTTGTTAGAATAAAATTGGAGAGACAAAAACTAAATGTGTTCACTTGAAAATCTGTTTTAGCCCTTGGATTTCTAGGATTTTCTTCCCAGTTTGGATACAGTCCATTATTTTTTCCTGTCTCCTAGCCATTTTGCAGTGTATCTGGACAGAAAAGGGTGTAGTTTGGATTCTTCCCTTGCTAGAACCAGTCACCTTCATGGGAGCCAAAGAAGCACGCTGAAGCTACAGCATGGACATTGTGCTCACCTCAGTGCCCTGGCACCTCACTTTGACTCAATTAAATGGAAAAGTATGTTTTTTATTATTTTCTTTATCTCTTCTAAATCCTTCCATTGAGTGCTTCCAGGCCCACTGCAAGTTTGTTCATTAGTTTACACGGCCATGGGTGGAGGTCTGTGAATGTAACTTGTTGAGAACCTTCAAACCATCATGAACTATGTTCATAAACAAAGTTCAACAGATGTTCAGTATCCCGCTTGCATGAAATCTGCCAAGGCTGTGAGTATTAGATGTTGAAGTAATAGCGAACTTTCATAAAGCAGGTCACATCATAAATGTTCATTAATTACTGTTTAAGCTGCTATAAATTGCTCTATTTCAGGTTCCGAGCAATGTCTTTACTGTCCCTTTGGTGGCACTAAAGCTTCATTTTCCACCTCACAACCTTTTGGCAGAACTACTGTGGGGTTTAGCCATTAAGCCATGTCGTCACTCACTTTGTACACAAAAGGTAGAGCCACTAATAGCAACATGGGGCAGTTTGAGTACCCAACTGGGCTTTAGGTTAGACTATGTATAGACAAACAGTGGGTTTCAGAGGGAAAACTCCAACAGCTATAGGAGCACTGAGACTTTATGATGATACAGAGAGATCTTATAAAAGTAAAGTAATCAGAGAAAATGAATAAGGGCCTGATTTTGAGAGGTCCTGAGCACTGTTGCCAACTTCCATGTCGTAAATAAGCAACCTGACTTTCACAATAAGCCAAAAATCAAGCTAATCCCATTTCAAAACAAGCCAATCCCTAAGAACCTCAACACTCTATGTTAGTAGATTCCCCCTGGGGTGCAGTCTGGGACCCTGGTGGGCCCGCTGTGCACCCCTGAGTCTCTCCATTCCTTGTCCTGGCTTGCCCCTTGTCCTGGCTTGCCTCTTGCCCCTGCTTTCCGGGAGCCAATTGAAAAAAAAAAGCAATAAGCTACAAGCAACAAGCCAAACAAGCAACAAGCTACAAGCCAAAAACTAGCCAACAAGCAACTCACAAGCCAATTAAGTCAAAAACAAGCCCAATTTCTGCATTTTTTTTTTCATGGGTTTGGCATGTCTGGTCCTAAGCCCTTGCCTCCCATGGAGTTGTGGGTGCCCAGCACTTCTGAAAATCAGGGATATGGTGTTTAGCTTCTTTTTATTCTCCCTTGTATACGAGTAATTTCAGATCTGATACTTTCACACATGCTGCTCACTCACTTTGCCTCCCTACTTCACAATCAATCCCAAATGCACAGGGTAGTACTGACAGTTGCAAAGAAAAGACAGACATCCAAGATTTTCTCACTGTTCACCTTACCTTCAGATGCCTGCACCTGCCCACATAGCTTCCAGCTATCATCTCTGTGTCAATGAGGAACACATCTCCATACTTGACTTTCCATCTTCCATCCAGGCCCGCATCTCAGCCCACCTGTGTGACATTTTCTCCTGATTGTCTTGCTTTCAACTTAAACTTAAACAGGCCAGAACTGAAATCTTTGACTTCCTTCCCGGGCGACACCAAGAGAAATGGTCACAATTTTCCATTCAAATTAAAAAAAATTTAAAATTAAAAATGGCCTTTTAATAAAAATGACAGTTTTCTCAGAAAATGTTTGTTTTTTTCAAAAAATTCATTTTTTTCAATAAAAAACCCCAAACCTTGATGTTTTTGTGTAGGGTTTTCCCCCTATTTCCCCCTTTTATCCTTCCCTCTTCTCTCTCTTTTCCCTCCCTTTAAAAAAAAACTAATAATAAGGAGAAACTGCAAACCAAATATTTCCCCCCACACCAAAATATACTTACCATTTTCTAACCAGTTCTATGCACCAAACCCCATTTCCCTGGTGGAAATACTACCATACCGCCTCTTATGCAGGCCTGGAGCCTGGGTGCCACTTACTTGGCTTATAAACTCGTTAGGGCTCTTTTTGTTCTGTGTTTGTACAGCATCTAGCACAATGGGGTCCTTTTCTATGACTAGGGCACCTAAGCACTACAGTGAGACATAAACAATAATCATTATTCATAGTAATTGATGCCTTCTTCTCTCTAGACCAACATATCCACATTGTGTCCATCTTGACTGCTCTTATGGAGATGTTCTTCATAACAATTCTGAGAACCAGCTCTTTCACTCTCTCCACAGAGCTAAAACTTTCACCAGACCCTCACTAACTACCATCTGAACTGCTACAACCTCCTCCTCTCTGAATTTTCGGACACCCACTTTCAAAGGACTTCAGACTCTGCTTGCCTCTTTTTAGAGTGCCCTGTTTGAAATCTCTAGGACTGATTTTCTGAGGTACAGGGTACGCCACAACTTCCATTGACTGTAACACCTCTAGTAGGCCTCTGAAGTTTGGCACCCAAAATGAATGGACACTTTTGAACATGTTGGCTTAAGTGACTATCCCAAAGTGGCAGAACTAAGAATAGGATACCAGAATACTGATTCCAGTCCCCTGCTCCAGACACTTGTCTACAACAGTTCCCTGATATAGTACAACAGAAACCCTGTTCTCATCTCTTTGGCAAAGAAGATATGTATCCTCCTTTAAGAGTGCCACATCATTTCACTAACAGTATTCATGCGGTGTCTTACTGTTATCCGTCTGAGGTACAAAATATTCTCCCTGCAAAGCTGCCAGTCCACAAGGCAAGAGAAACAACATCCCCCCTGGATCTCTGTTAGGGCAGTGATATTAGCGGCTGACAAAACAGCTAGCCGGTAGGGGGCCCAGTTCTGCAAGCTGTGAAATGCCCTCAACTACCAGTGACTTCAATGTAAGTTGAAGGAACTCAGCACTTCGTAAGAAATTCTAAGCACCTGGCAGGATTGGGCTCTAACATCTGGAATAAAAGCCCTACCCAACCATGTATCCTATCTAAGGCCTCTAATATATATTTAAAAAATCCTGGCAAAAAAAGAAAAAGAAAATTATAGCAACAGCCAAATCAGAATCTCTTTGTTATTTTCCCCATTCAAATTGGAGCCCTGCGTTAGTTATGACTTTTGGATTCTCCCATCTGTATCTATTTTTGCATTATCCAACATCAGCCTTTGTACAGTGTGCCACTTACTTTATTGCCATTGCTGAACCATCATTCAGGCCCTGAGTGCAAAACAAAGCCGAGAAATTTAGCAAAACCACAACCCTAACCTGCAGAGGAGGCAAGGAGATAACTAGGAGCCAGACAGGATAGCTGATAAAATGTTCTCAGCTGGCTCATTTTTTAATGGACAGGAGAGTTCCTTTGATGAATTCCATCCTCTTTTGTGTCATTTCCAACCATGCAGGTGTTTTTAGAGCTGTAGACTGAGGAAGGCTGCCAGAGGAAGACCTATGGACACTGAAGTCCTCTGTTTATCAACAGTTACAGTGCAACATTCCCCCACACCACCCAACCAATGGCTTCAATCTTCTTCTAGGGGTGAAGAGAGTGACAAGATTCCCCTTCGCATGCTTATTCAGTGCTTGGCTTCTCAGAACATTGCCAATTCTTTAGTGTGATGTGGAAACTGGTCCACTAAAGGAATGTCTGCACTGCAATTGAAGGTGTGATTATAGTATGCGTAGACGCACCCAAGCAAGCTTTGATCTAACTAGTGGATGTACCAATAGCAGTGAAACCATAGCAGCACGACATCAGCATGGCTTGTACAAGTCCTCTGAGACCCTGGGTACTCACTTTGACAGCCAGCACATGTTAAAGTCCAGGCTGTCTCAGCTTCACTATTATCCGTATTCATGCTAGCTAGATTTAAGCTAGATCGGGTATGTCTAGATATGCTTCAATTGCACCTCTGGTTGTAATGTAGATGTACTCTACAACAGAAGGAGGCAATTATTTTTTGTCAAGGTCTAAATTTCTTGGTCAAGCTATCGTCAAGGTCCAGACTCCAGAGAAAAAAATAAAAAAAATAACAATTATGATAATAATAAGTAAATAAAAAGATTTCGGGGTCCATTCAAAAGCATCTGGCGGTCTGGATTTGTCCTGCGGTCTGCTTATTGACTATCCCTGCTCTGCACACTAGACTGGGATCAGCACACTCCTTCCACTTTGGCCACCGAAGAGAAAATCCCACCCAAAAATACCTCATCACTTATCCTGATTAATGCTGAGAAGACCGGCATTTTCCAGGCAGTCAGACAAAGTAACACTTAGGAAGTGCTACACACGCAACATATTGAGAGAAAGACATGTATATCCATATAGCTCTTCCTAAATATTAGTCAGACTGGCAGTTTGGAAAACTCCAGCACTCTATGGTTTGATCGGGGTAAATGCTGGGGCGGCTCACTTGGGGATTAAACATCCAGTTCCTAAGTATAACATAGGAGAACTCTAGTTCGGAAAGAGTTGTACAAAAATATCATGGATGGTTCTTTATTCTGATCACTTTAAGTAAAACATCAGGCCAGAAGGGGGCTTGACACTTACAACCTCTCAGTGTAAAGAAATAATGTCTAGTGCTTAATCTACCTTGCTCTTGCCACTTTTGCACTGGAAAGCACGTACTGCCTGGCTGCGTACTGCACAAAGACCCATAGGATGAATGCCTAGATGTGTAGTGGGCCTCTGGTGCTTATGAGATCCCACTGCCATACAGTGGTTTCCAGATGGTGAAGCAATTGATTATTGGGTTGTGGGCAAGGGGGTAATGATGTATTTACTGCAAGGCCCTGTGATAATTGATCAGAAATGTATCTTTTCTGGGTCTGACTTATACATATATAAGGGCCAGAGCTCACTAAAGTCAGGAGGACTGTCTCCATTCACTCCATTGGGCTTTGGATCAGGCCTATAAAGAGCTGTGACAAGGCTGGGACCATATGGAAATGGTTTTGATTCACAGTAGTAAGAGATAGCATGAAAATATGTTGGCTTATTTTAGCTGGTAAACATACAATCTTGGCAGACTCAGCAAGAGGCCACTGAATAAGGGAGCCTGGAAACTATCCTCTCATCCCTAGAGATGCTTGCTTCAGTTCAGAGTGGAGGCATCCTGGCAAGAGCAATGTGCGGAAGCCCATATGGCTGTGTTTTACCTGTCCTGCGCGTAAACAGAAGTCTCTCTCTCTCTGCCAATCTGAGAGCTAGAACTCATTGTATCAAAACAGACGCATGGAAAAAGACGTATTAAGCTGGCTAAACTGCAGTTATGAAATATAAGTATTACTTAAACCTCTTCTGGTTGTGTTTTGTAACCATCCTCCCCCTTAAAACTATCTGACTTCAAAGCTAATTTGGAACTGACTCCCTACATTGTAATTTACTAGAAGTTTTATTGTCATCACTCCAGTCATAGAGAGAGAAAAATAAGAGCAACAGCCAGCTTTCATCAGTGCTTATTAAAAACAAACGGCTACATATTAAAAATTAGAGTGTGCGCGTACTCCAGAGTTTGCAGAAAAGTCAGTCAGGACAGGCAAAAATGGGTCAGGTCAACAGCCGGCAGCCAGGTTGTTTGTTTCCTCCTAAGGAGAGTCCTTGGAACCCTGGGGATATCCCTTAGGTTTGCTTTTTGCAATTTTTTACTCCTCTGGTTACTGCCAACACAGGCTATCTCCTGTGTCCTTCACAGGAGATTTGCTGTCAGGGATGGTAGTGTGGTGCTGCAAAATGAGGAGCTTACAGATCTGGTGCAGACCTGCAAAGCCAACTCTAACGGGGCAGTGAGAGATGATGGATTTGGGGTTAAGGCTTTAAACTGTGATTTAGGCTTTGTCTACACTACAAAGTTTTGCCAGCAAAGCTATGTGGACTAAGACTGTGAAAAAAATCACACCCCTTAGCCAACATTGGCTATACTGGGAAAAAAACCATGTAGATTCAACTATGCCAACAGAAGAGTGCTTTTGTCAGCTTAACGGATGTCATTCAGAGAGATGGTGTAGCTGTGGAAGCAGAACCCCATAAGCTTGTGCTACATTTCCGTTGCAGGGTTCTGACAGCGCAGTTATTGTGGCATAGATATACAGTAACTCCTCACTTAACATTGCAGTTACGTTCCTGAAAAATGTGACTTTAACTGAAACAATGTTAAGCGAATCTAATTTCCCCATAAGAATTAATGTAAATGGGGGGTAGGTTCCAGGAATTTTTTTTTTCACCAGACAAAAGACTATATTCTATATATACAAACACCGTATACATTTTAAACTAACAATTCAATACTGTAAACATCAATGATGATTTTGAAGGTTGGTTGAGGTGGTGGAGTCGGAGGGTGGAAGAGGGAGGGATATTTCCCAGGGAATGCCTTACCTCTAAATGATGTACTAGCACTCAGCTGAGCCCTCAAAGGTTAACAGATTGTTCTTAATGTAGCCTCACACTCTACTAGACAGCACAAATGAAGAGAGGGGAGACAGCGTGGCAGACAGAGACAGAGATACACACCGTGTGTGTGTGTGTGTGTGTGAGAGAGAGAGAGACACTCATTGCCCCTTTAAGTACTCTGACCCCACTCTAAGTACATTGCCTTTTTAAGTAGATCAGCAAGTTGAGACAGCAGCTGCGGCCAGCAAGCTTCCTCTGTCCTGAGCCCTGTCATATTCCATCCGTCCCCTCCCCCCCACTCTATGGAGATGGGGTCAGTGAGGGGACAGGAGTGGGGGGAGAGGGACACCTTGACATTAGCTCCCACACACACACACTGCACAGCAAGCAGGAGGCTCCCAGGAGCAGCTCAAAGGCAGAGGGCAGGAGCAGTACATGGCAAGGCAGGAGGGACAGCTGAACCACCAGCAACTGAGAGCCTGCTGGGCAGCTGCCACACAGGGAACGTGGGGGAGTTGATGGGGGGCTGTCAGTCCACCCCGGTTCCAAGCCCCACCAGCTAACTGCAACGGGCTGCTCTTCCTGCAAGCAGTGGACAAAGCAGGTGGCTGCTAAACAATGTTACAAGGGAGCATTGCACACCTTTAAATGAGCATGTTCTCTAATTGACCAGTGACATAAACTGAAACGTTAACCAGGATGACTTTAAGTGAGGAGTTACTGTACTGGCAAAAGCTCTGTAATATAACCAAGTCCTTAGCAAATTTGAGTTCAGTTCCAGCTCTGCTCTGGACTTCCTATGTGATCTTGTGCCACTCACTTAGGCCTGGATGAACAAAGCTAGTTAGGTGCTGTGCTGCTCAGTTTCACAGTGCTCTACTTTTAGACACCTGGAAAATTACTGCGATTCACAAAGCCTGAGTTAGGTGCCTAAGCTCCTATACAATGCATGGGGGGAGAGATACACCTTATACAGTGATTTACAAAAACCATCATGTCAGGCAGGAAATTACCTAAGGTGGCTAGTGGAGATACCAATGAAAAGAATGTGTGCTAAACCCCATCCCTCTCACAGAGAGAGGTGCCTAAGTCCAGCCTGCAAGGGGCACCTATCTCTGCTGGCAGCTCACAGCCAGGAACCCTCGTTGGAGTTAGGCCACTATGACACATTTGCAAGAATCTTGGGGGCAGGAGGATGAAGTGGACTTCCCTCCTAACTTTTAGCCCAGTGGTTAGGGTACTCACCTGAGATAGGTGTGTGGCGCAGTAAATCAGGTGCCGACTCTTGCCAAGACTTTAGGCCTCAGCCAAGCACTGACAAATTCATTGCTGGAAACCAGTCTGTTTCACCTGTGTGTCGGTATGGTTAAGATGTGTATGGAACATATAACAATGCGTTTGGTGTTTAGACTCTATGAAAAGCTTGTAAATTGCTGCATGTGTTAATCTCACTTATAATATCTTTATCACGTGCTATAAGGTCATATTTCAGTTTTTGCTTTATAGTTGTAAAAAATATTTGCCCTGAAACTATCAGCCTGTCAGATGGGATTGTCTCTTGCTCATCAGGAAAGATTATTAAAACCAAATGGGACATTGTAGGACAGCACAATACAAAGACTTTGCTAATTGACCCGGTACAGTCTACTTGCAAACAGGCTAGTTCCATCGGCTTCAATTCTGGAAGAAGGAAATAAAGAGAGTGAACAAGACAATTTTTCATCTTTTTTGCTGTTTGGACTTTCAAAAAGCTGGAGCTATGAAACAGAAGCAGAGACACCATCCCCGCCAGGGTCAACCTGGGTTAGCCCTAAAAGTGTTATAACTCTGTCAGTTTTTGGAATCATGGACTGTAAGTCATCTGTGTATCTATGTTGGTCAGATTTAACCTGCAAATAACTCTATCATTTCTTTTCCTAGTTAATAAATCCTCAGCTAGTTTACAGTAGGATTGGCTACAAGCGTTGTCTTTGGTGTGAGATCTGAGGTAGAAATTGATTTGCTGTAAGTGACTGGTCTGAATCTTTTGTGATCTTTGGTGTATGGCAACCGTCAGTAAGTCCAGCTGGCCTGGGTGGCATAATAGACCAAAATGCCCAAGGGGATAGTCTGTGACTCCCTGGTAAGACTGCTTCAGGAGTTCACATTTGTAATTATAGTGCTTCAGGAGTTCACATTTGTAACTCAGTTGGTGAAATCTAATTATAGAACATACCAACGGTTTGACTTTTCAGTGAAAAATTGAAAAATGAAGTCTTTTGGCTGAGAACAAAAATATTTCGAGTCTACAGTGTCACTGAGTTGTCTCATGCTTCCATTCTCCCCAGCAGTCTGGGCTCCCTGGTTAGACTATCTTTCCCATGATACACAATGGTCTCCCTTTTTAGTGTGGGGTGTGAGTACAGCATGGAAGTCCCTGGGTGTGGTGCATCCTGGAAGATGTAGTCTGGCTGGGGAGCCTGGCTCATAGAGGATAATGGGAACATGAGGCAACCAAACTACAACTCTCATGAGGCACCATGACAGCATAGCTGAGAGGAAATATTTTGGGTTTTGGCCAAAAAAAAGTCAGTTTTCACACATTACTTTCTTGACAAAAAATCAAAAGTTTCCATGGAAAGCAAATACTTTTTGCAAAAAATATTGTGTCATCTAAAACCCAATTTTCTGAGGAAAAACAGTTTCAACAGAATTTTTGACCACCCCTTCTAAAGGCCTCAACGAAGATCAGTGCTCCATTGTGCTAGGCACTGTACATACACATAATTAACAGCCAGAACCTGCTCCAAAGAATTTACAATCTAAAGAAAAAAGTCAGACATAGGAAGTATTATTATAATTATTTTACAGATGCATAACTGAGACACCGCAAGATGAAATGACTTGCCTATGGTCACACCAGAAGTTAGTGGTGAATATTAAATCCAGGCTTCCAAGTCCCACTCCAGTACCTTAACCACAAGACCATCATTTTGCAGTAAATAAATATTTTGTCAGTTTGAAACTGCTCTTTTTATCCTGTTGGTGTTTAAGAACTGAATGTTATGTTAACTGTTAACTTTGGATGAGTTTGCAGTCTGAAATCTTATAGCACTTACAGTAGTTTTTGAAGAATTCCATTTTTGGACCCTTCATTTGAGTAGATGAATCTTATTCTTTACTTGGCCTCTTTTTGTGTTTATTTTGGGTCTCAGTGCACCATTTACAAGAAGAATAAGGAAGACCATTCCAAAAAATGAGCAGACTCATAGATAAAAATGTTGAAAAACATACTGTGCCTTTGTAAGGCGTTTGTTTGGTGTTTTTTTTATTTTTATTTTTTAATGCCATAGAGAGTGAACTGTTTGGCAGAAAAAAAATCCATTTACCATATCTAAAAGCTGGCAAATTTGAAAAAAAGAGAGTTAGAGATTGCGAGGGCTTCACACACCATCCTGATACACCAACCTCATGGACAGCACCAAAATTCACTCAACACTTTGAAAAAATATTTTCTTTAGCAGGAGACCAATTACAACAACACTGCTCCCATGTTGCATTCTTTACCTCCCCATTTGACAAATAAGAACTGTTTAATGTGTGTTTAAAAAAAGAAGTAGAAAAGGAATATGCTGGTTTACACTTTGGCTATGGCAAAACAGGCATGAAATTCACTCCATAGAGAAAGGCTTATGCAGCATTTCCGTCCCAGCTGGCGTGTAGTTCATAGGCTTTGTGCTTGCCAATTTTGCCTTCTAATATTTTGTCACATTGCTCCCACTGAAGTCAAAGTAAAACATTCTTACTGGTTTTATTGGAAGCTGGATCAGACCTTCATTTGGAAGTCCCATTCATGTATTTTTACAATTAAGTATTTTTGTCATTTAAAGTGTCCATTCTGGGCTTTGTGGCATATGATGCTAGAAATGACTTACTTCTTTTCTGAGCTGACTGCAGGAGCCGTTTATCAACACGTTATCACATGGTGACGTGGAGAAGAACTGAAGTGCCAGCTTTGCAGTTTGCTGGAGTTCAAGAGTTACGCTAGCCCATGGATACCACCTTTCTCAGACACTTCAGGGAGGTTTTAGAGGGCAGGCTGCATTGAAGATTGCAGTTTCGTAGTGAATAATAGATTGGAGGGGAGGTTTTAACAGAAGAAACCATCAAACATATGGGCTGTGTCGAAAAGACTGATGAAATGTTGAGTTCAGCGCATAGTTTCAGCTGAAGGAAAACAAAAGAAAAGAAAACCACTGTCAAAGAAGTTGAAAGAGATTGTTTTGGACATTTTGAAATAAGACATTTTGACTTCTCATTTTGAAACAGTGGTTCATTTCAAGTTAGCTTTAAAAAAAAAACCATAAAGGGGTGAAAACCACTCAGAAACAACCTGAAATTAAACAAAAAGATGGAGGGTGGGGAGGGAAATTTCAGATCAAATGATCCAAAACCACATTTTTTGTTTTTCGATTTGTCAAAAAAATTCAGTACTGGTTCAAACTGAACCGATTTTTTTTTCAGATGTTTCAGTTCCATCCCCCAACCAACCTCTCCCTCCACCCCCAGTGATTCACACACTTTTAACTCTGGGATCCTCCTCCACACCAAAATGTGGAGTCTATTTGCTGGGCCACCACTTCCTTGGGTGCTCACAGGGAAACCAGGGGTGACATATTGATCCTATTGAAGTCAATAGGAGTTTTGTCATTGATTTCAATGGAACCAGGATTTCACCCCTGGTTATTTTCATCTCAAATAGCCTACTGTAAAAGCAATAGGAACTTATGCATTGTGGATTCTCTTACTGCCCCACTAAAGCATAGAATAACATTATTTAGTTTCTTCTTTTTTTTATTCTTCCTTTAATGGCGCTATTCCCTTAAAAAGAAATGCTTTATGATTCGTATCCAGCATCCAATCCTTCCCAAGGGGCCAGATCATACCGACTGCCTGATGTACTTAGTGCGTGGCAGCTTTGGACCTGACACTAAACTGGGAGGAGTGGTAGATACTCTGGAGGGTAGGAATAGGATACAGCGGGACCTAGACAAATTAGAGGATTGGGCCAAAAGAAATCTGATGAGGTTCAACAAGGACAAGTGCAGAGTCCTGCACTTAGGAAGGAAGAATCCCATGCACTGCTACAGACTAGGGACCG
>NC_133773.1:129037741-129230589 GCF_003597395.2 Chelonoidis abingdonii
GTAGTGAAGCACTGGAATGGGTTACCTAGGGAGGTGGTGGAATCTCCTTCCTTAGAGGCTTTTAAGGTCAGGCTTGACAAAGCCCTGGTTGGGATGATTTAGTTGGGGATTTGTCCTGCTTTGAGCAGGGGGTTGGACTAGATGACCTCCTGAGGTCCCTTCCAACCCTGATATTCTATGATTCTATAAACCTCTGAGAAAAATGGACACTCTGAGTCTGATTTGCCAGCCAAGTTGGTGGAGAAAACTCTATTGGTTTTAATGGGACATGGTTCTCCTATGCCCCTGACTGTGCAAGCAAGTTTACGCATGTGCCATGAGAAATCAGTGTGAATGCAGGTGTCTCAGTGCATAGGCTTGCATGGGCAAAATGCATTTTTCGATGAATAGTAAAATTTTGCCCGCACTAAGTACAATGTATAAATCCTGAAAGAAAAGTGTTGGAGGCTATTGACTTTTTAGAGCAATGTATTATTTGCCTCCATTGCCTGTTCTGTACAAAGTGATGCCCTGCATTTCCCTCACAATCTCTCTTTAGAAAAATGGCAAATATTGTATTAAAATGAAAAAAACACTGATATTTACAGAACATTTCTTAATTCTCGACTGCAGTTTGTGCTAGCCAAAGTCGCCTGACTGACAACCCTGTAGCGTAATATAGCTCCCGAAACAAACAGATAGATCTAGAGAACTGGCCTGATCTAACACACATTGAAATAAATGAATAAATAAATAGATGAGCATGGAATTTGGCTTAATGGTATGGCAGTTCCATGCATTCAAATCCATCTTCCTGTTTATTTTGTCTTTATTTAGTTCTACAGACCGGTACCTCATGCGGAACAAAGATGCAGGTCCACATTCTAAACCGCTCAATAGTTTGCAAAGTTGCAGATGCTACTTATTTGCGGGGGAAGGGGTGGTTGGTGTTTTGTTCCTTAAGTGTGCTTTATGCTTGGATTGATTAATCAAATCCCCCCAATCCGCAATATGGCAGTTAACTTCCATCGCCTCGTTTTATGATTCTATATTGGCTCATGGTTTTATTGATAAAGTTACAGTCTTGCATTTTGAAGTGTGCAGTGCTGTCCTTTGACTTTGCCCTTTTGATTTGGGTCAACTAACACAAGTGGAGGAGTGCTTATGATTAGGGGCCTTGTAAATTACAGAGAAGGGAGACAGGTTTCAGAAAGGGAGCCGTGTTAGTCTGTATCAGCAAAAACAAGGAAGAGTCTGTGTTAGAGAACAACAGATGTATTTGGGCATAAGCTTTCATGGGCTAGAACCCACTTCATCAGATGCATGGAGTGAACAATACAGTAGGCAGGTATATAAATTACAGCACATGAAAGGATGGGAATTGCCTTGCCAAGTGGAGGGTTAGTGCTAATGAGGCCAATTCAAACAGGGTGGATGTAGCCCATTCCTAGCAGTTGGCAAGAAGGTGTGAGTATCAACAGAGGGAAAAGTACTTTTTGTAGTGACCCAATGTCACAGGGTGAGCGCAGGCTCTCTCACTTTTGTGGCTGCACCACTTTTGTGCTTAGGCTGGTTTAATAATGAGTGTCCACAACCTCTTTTGTTGAATCACCCCAGTGTCTTTATTTACACTGCACAGATGCCCCCAACAGTTAATGCCCCACAGACCCTCTTGGCCCTTCAGGCTTCCTTACTGGAAAGAAGACAGAGATACTGCCCTCCTATCTCCTCCCAGGCTAGCTTCCCCACTGAGGTTTGCCCAGGGCTTTTACAGCCTTCTCCTGCCTCAGCCCAGCTGTCACTACTTAGCCTAGCATGTCCATCTGAACCAGCCCTCCTTAGGGCTTGCAACTTGGCTCCCTGCTGAGTACCTGCATCTCTACCCCTGGCCTACCGGCCAGAGAGCAGGCTATAGCCAGCATTTTGGCAGGGCTTTAAAGGGTTTTTACCCCTGCCCTGCCACACCCAGCCACTCCCAGTCTTTATTCAGGCCTAATTTGATAGTGTCAAGTTTGCAAATTAATTCTAGTTCTGTAGTTTCTCATTGAAGTCTGTTTTTGATGGTTTTTTATTGAAGTGTGGCCACTTTTAAGTCTGTTATTGAGTGTCCAGGGAGATTAAAGTGTTCTCCAACTGATTTTTGAATGTTACAATTCTTGATGTCTGATTTGTGTCCATTTACTCTTTTGTGTAGACACTGTCCGGTTTGGTCAATGTACATGGCAGAGAGGCATTGCTGGCACATGATAGTATGTGTGGGAGGGACAGCTCAGTGGTTTGAGCATTGGCTTGCTAAACCCAGGGTTGTGAGTTCAATCCTTGAGGGGGCCACTTAGAGATCTAGGGCAAAAATTGGTCCTGCTAGTGAAGGCAGGGGGCTGGACTCAATGATCTTTCAAGGTCCCTTTCAGTTCTAGGAGATTGGTATAGCTCCAATTATTTATTTAATATATCACATTGGTAGATGTGCAGGTGAATGAGCCCCTGATGGTGCGGCTGATGTGGTTATATCCTATGATGGTGTCCCTTGAATAGACATGCGGACAGAGTTGGCAATGAGGTTTGTTGCAGGGACTGATTCCTGGTTTAGTGTTTTTGTTGTGTTGTATAGTTGCTGGTGAATATTTGCTTCAGGTTCGGGGGCTGTCTGTAAGTGAAGACTGGCCTGTCTCCCAAGATCTGTGAGAGTAAGGGATCGTCCTTCAGGATAGGTTGTAGATCCTTGATGATGCACTGGAGAGGTTTTAGTCGGGGGCTGTTTCTTCACTTCCCTAGGTGGGTATTGCAGTTTAAAGAACTCTTGATAGAGATCCTGTAGGTGTTTGTCTCTGTCTCAGGGATTGGAGCAAATTCGCTTTCTTGACACCATTAATGATTTTATAGACCTCTATCATAACCCCCTTTAATGATCTCTTTTCCAAGCTGACCAGTCCCAGTAGTTTTAATTTCTCCTCATGTGGAAGCTGTTCCATACCCCTAATCGCTTGTGTTGCCCTTCTCTGTATCCTTTCCAACTCGAATGTATTTTTTTTTGAGATGGGGCGACAAGAACTTCATGCACTATTCAAGGTGTAGGCATACCAGGGCTTTATCTAGTGGCATTATGATATTTTCTGTCTTATTATCTGTCCCTTTTCTAATGGCGCCTAACATTCTGTTAGTTTTTTGACAGCTGCTACACATGGAGTGGATGTTTTCAGAGAACTACCCACAATGACTCCAAGACCTCTTTCTTGAATGATAACAGCTAATTTAGACCCCATCATTTTGTATGTATAGTTGGGATTATGTTTTCCAGTATGCATTACTTTGCATTTATCATTATTGAATTTCATCTGCCGTTTTGTTGCCCAGTCAACTAGTTTTGTAAGATCCCTTGGTAACTCTTCACAGTCTTCTTTGGACTTAACTATGTTGAGTAGTTTTGTATCCTCTGCAAACTTTGTCATCTCACTTTTTACCCCTTTTTTCCAGATCTTTTTGGATCAGGCCCCAGGCGAACAGAAGAATTCAGCCTCTAGACTATTAATCTGGTATCTTTCATGAGCACTTAAAAATAAATCTTTTAAAACAAATAACTGGCTTTAAATACATTGGTGTCAGTGGAAATCCTTCTCTGTTCACCTAAACAGTTTATATCCTGATTTCTTTATCTTAGCATTTGGGAGAGAGGAAAGCTTCCAACCAGGATTGATTTCAAACAAAGGAATTCACCATAATGACTTCATTGTGTCATGTTCTAGGACTTACATGGATTACACTATTGAGACATATGTTCCAGCTTTGTAAAAGGAAACTTAATATCGTGTCAGTCCTGAATTATCATCTACCTTGCTGGCAAGTTAATCCTCAATAAGGCTATTGCAAAAGGTATATGCAATAAACTAGAGAAAAAAATCAACATATTTGTGATATTAATAATGATGATGGGCCCCGTGCTGTAAGGTGCTGAACGTCTGTGAGTCCCAAGGATTTCAGTGGGAGATGAGTTTGCACAAAACCTCAGAGGATTTGGCCCAGCAATTATATATATATATATATATATATATATGAACCCAGTAGTTGAAGGCTTTACGTACAGAAAACAGGGCAAAGCCCCACAAAAGAACATAACATAAAAATGGCCATACTGGGTCAGACCAAAGTTCCATCTAGCCCAGTATCCTGTCTGCCAACAGTGGCCAATGCCAGGTGCCCCAGAGGGAATGAACCTAACAGGTAATGATCAAGTGATCTCTCGCCTGCCGTCCGTCACCACCCTCTGACAAACAGAGGCTAGGGACACCATTCCTTATCCATCCTGGCTAATAGCCATGAATGGACTTAACCTCCATGAATTTATCTAGTAAAAAGGCTAAGGTCAGGAGCAAAGAAACCATAATACTCACTTACAGGATCACAGGGATTTACTGAAATACTTCCAGTACCAACTCCAGCTCAGACAGGCAGGAATGGACTTCTTACTAAACTTTTGCAGATCAGATACAATAACATAATGATATACAACACAACTGTTTAACATCTTAAGATAAAGATACAGCATCTTATCATTCCCCGTTCCAGCTGAATGATAATTTAAACAGTAAATCTTAGGAACTGAGGTAGTCTACCATCCAGGCTAGTCTGCAATCCATGCAGGTTTCCAAGCTGATCTGCCTGCTTGAGTCGTATGTCATGGAGACACTCATCCTGGATTCAGATTATCAGCAAATGCAGTGTTCATGTCCTCCAGCTTTGCCCTATCTATTGTGGACATACTGTCTGTTGAAGGCTGCAGTGCATTGAGGTCCCAAGGACACCCCAGCAATTCTTTCTCCACAACTGTTCGCCCATCACAAACCACAGAATCCTGCTGGGATTCCTCCAGATCCTCTTCTGCATCTCTCTGGGATGACTTGAGAATCCTCAGTTTTTGCCCTCCCCTTTCTTTCAAGACATTTGTGTGCTAATTCTCAGTGCACAACAAAGAGACGAGTCTTGCTTTTTGTAACAGCAAGGATAAGTTGTTTAATTTCTCAATTACTGTATAAGGCAGAAGTCCCCAAACTGTGGGGTGTGTCCCTGTAGGTGGGCATGGAGGAACCTTCGGGGGGCATGGCAGGGCCCAGGTCAGCCCCCACAGGGGGCAGGGAGAGAGGGCCACCCAGCCCCTCACCATCCCCAGCTCTGCTCCTGCCCACAGCCCCGTCCTCAACTCCCGGCCACTCGCCAGACCCTGTCCTCAGCCTTGATGTGGCTCTGCTCCCAGCCCCAGCCCCACCCCAGCCTCAGCCACTGGCCACAGCTCCATTCTCGGCCCATGGCTGAGCCTGGGGGAAAGGCCGGAAGCGGAGCAGCACCTGGCTGCCGGCCCTCACTGCAGCCCAGCTGCAGCTCCACTCCCACCTCTGCTGCCACCCTCAGCCCCGCTCCCAGCCCCTGACCCACCCCCAGCTGCAGACTCAGCCTCCGCATCCTTGTTCACATCCCCTGCACCTGAGCTGTGGCCTTGCTTCCAGCCCCAGCTCTGCGAGCTGAGAGGGGACAGACAGGGTGCATGTGTGACCCTCAAAAGTTTGGGGACCACTGGTATAAGATCACTGTGGTGGGGTGTACAAACCTCACACTGGAGAGCAAGGGGTTAAGAAACAGCTCTGGGTCCAGGCAATCCCATCCAGACACACCTGAAAAGCCTGCACAAGCTGGAGGCAGGGCAGTAAAATGGTGGGTAGAGCAGTTCAGAGACGGGCAGTGGAAGGAATCAGATGGCTGCTCTGAGGGGAAAGTACTGGCCAAGATCTCACTGCCTGGGAACTGACGACATGGACCTGTGAAAACACACAAAGGAGAAGCAGGGAAAGGAGTGTGTGGGTGAGAGAGACTTGACTGGAGTGATTTACTGGGGGAAACTGAATGAGACAGGGTTAGGAAGTGGTACCAGGGCAGCGGCTTAGCACACCACAGTGTTAGGTGTAGCTAACTGGACTGGAGCCAAGTGAAGAGGGCAGGACTGGGCTCCCATACCCTCTTTCCCCCCGCCAGGGGACCATACAAGAGCTTTCACCGATGATAAGAGTCCAGCTAGAAAAGATTGTGACTGTTCAAGGGCCCAGCCCTCAAAGCCCCTGTGATAAAGGACTAAAGACCCTTGAGGCTGGGATGCTGAAGGACCGGACTGTGCTTTCAGGGGGAGACACAATGCCGACCCCTGCCTGACCACTAGGCAGAACTGTCAGTGGTTGTGCACCTTCGACAGTCCCCTCCAAAGAGGAGTAAGTTTGGGTTTTTTTCAGGGTGCGTTTTCCAGTTGTGTAGCCATACCTACCCTCCTTCCTGGATGGGCACATCACTCTCCTTTTTCCTGTCATCTTGTGGCTGGCATGCTTGCTTCCAGCTCATCTGTTGCTCCACCTTCTGGAAGGCTGGTCCTCAGCTCACTGGGGCAAGACTCTGCCGCCTCATCCCCCTGTATAGCTTCAGGGGACCTTGCCGGTTTTTCTGCCTGATCTTTAAGTCACAGGAAAGTCTGGATTTGCAGAGTCCAAACACAATCTTGTCAGGAGAGTAATGGATAGCTGGGTGCCGGTCGGTGTTGTATGGAAAGACAACACAACTAGGGCTAGATTGGGCCCTTTTCTTACTGAGTTGAGCAAGATGGTCAGGGGGACTCCAGCCAACCCCCTACTCACATGAGTAAGACCTATTTGCGTCTGAGTCTGGTGCAGCTGGAAGCTTCTGCTCTCCACATACTTACCCCTGAGCGAGGTGGAGACAGCCTCTCCACTTCACCAGCCTACTTGCTGGCAAGTGTAGTTGGCCAACCACAAAGTGGAGAAGTAAGCTGCATCCTCTCCAGAGCTGAGATTGCTCAGGAGAGACTCTAATCTTTCACATACAGCCCCAAGGAAGCTCTGGAAAGGACTCTGACTCCTAGTTTAAAAAAAAAGGAAACAAATGTTGGGATGCATGTGGAATAGTATAATATGGTAATTATACAAATCAATGGTACTCTCTGACCTGGAGTATTGTGTGTGGTATTGGTCACCCCATCTCCAAGAGGAGATAGCAGAAATATAGGTGATTGAGATCAGAGCAACCAGTGCGGCTAGGTTTCAGAATGGTAGCCGTGTTAGTCTGTATCAGCAAAAAGAACGAGGAATACTTGTGGCACCTTAAATTTGTTAGTCTCTAAGGTGGTTAGGGGCATGGAAAAAGTCTTATGTGAATACAGGGAAAAGATTAGGCCTGTGCTTTACAGAGAGGTCTGTGAGAGGGGACATGATAAAAGCATTTAAAATAATGAATGGTCTAGAGAAGGTAGATTGGGAACATCTATTTCTACGTCCCTCAGTGAGCTCCAGAGAACCTGCTGTACTGTCCCTTATCTAACACATCTAGTCCGTGGCTAGCAGAGTCCTGCTTCTTCCCACTCCCTCTGTGGTTATCGTCCCAGGAGCACTAAGAGGGAGCAGTGCCTATGCTCAGGGGAATCCAGGGATTGCAACTGTAATGGAACCTTTTATAAGGATCCAAGGAGATGCCTTTTATGAGAGGAAAGATGGTCCAGTGTTTCGGGGATTAGCCATGGACTCAGGCGACACAGTTCTATTCCTTACTCCACCATAGACTTCCTATGAGACATTGTGGAAATTACTAAGGGTATGTCTATACTACAGGTGTCATTTCCAGAGAGGCTAGACATACCTCAGCTAACATGCTAAAAATGGCAGTGTAGCCAAGACAGCAGGATGCACTAGCCACCTTGGGTTTCAGATGGGATTCTATTTAAGGCAACTAGCATATGCCACTATGGTTACTCTGCTATTTTTTAGTGCAATAGTTTGATCAAAGCTAGCATGGGTATGTCTACTCATGTTGGAAATTACACCTCCTGCTGCAGCTTAGACACACTCTTAGTCTTTCTGTGTGCCGTCTCCCCATCTGTGAAATGGGGGTGATAGCACTGCCCTACCACCCAAGGGTGTTGTGAGGGTAAATACATTACAAAGTGTGACACTCAGATACTACAGCAATGGAGGTCACATCGGTACCTTAGCTACACTTTGCTAAGGTGTTACTTGTTACTTAGAGCAAAATAGAGTAATTACAAATAAGTCACCTATGGAAGGTAATTGTCAAGCTTACCTATAGCTTTAGGCTGCAAGGAAGTACTCACACACGCAAAAATCCAGTTTCTTTAAGCCTGAAAGAAAGGTAAAAAGAAATCTAGAAAGTCTTTCATTCCAGTATCAAGTGGAAAAAAACTGCTTTAAATAACACAAATTGTTTCTCTTGGTCCTTATCAGTTACTGCAGAGCAAAGATGGAAAAAGCTGTATCATCCACCCTTCTGGAATGTGTATTGTTGGGTAACATAACCGTTCCACACAGAAGAATTCTGCCACATTCATATCTTGGCAAGCAGATCCCTTTGTTTCATCCTCAGGGATATTGAGCTGATGCTGACACACAGAGCCAGAGCCGGAGAAGCTGAGAAACTTGGACTCTGTGGAACTTGTGTGATCCTGTTAATCCAGTAAATGAGAATGTGGAAGCAGAATCCAGTGTTGTTGTAGCTGTGTTGGTGTCAGGATATTAGAGAGCCAAAGTGGGCAACGTAATATCTTTTATTGGGCCAACTTCTGTTAATAAGAGAGACGAGCATTTGAGCTTGACTCGCTCACCGACAGAAGTTGGTCCAATAAAAGATACTACCACTCCCAGCTTGATTCTCTAATGTAAAAGCAGCTCTATCATTTTCATGAAGATATCTGTAAATTGTGTGTCCTCTTCAGGTTGTTGCAGCCTGAGGTCTGAATGTTAGCCTGACAAACCAAGTCCTGGATTTGCTGTGGGACTCAATAGAAAAATCGACGCTCGTCAAAGATGTGCAGAAAAGGTCAGCTGCCTAATGAGCGAGTTCATTTTGTAAAAAGGCTGCCTAACATGAGGGCGTCAGAGAGCTAGAAAATGTAGCAGATAACATTCCAAAGGTTGCTATAGTGCTTCAGCCTCTAATCTTACCTACCTGCTGTTGAGGGGATTCTTTAAGTAATATTTGTAAAGTGCTTTGGGCTGTCCCAGCCCCCACTATTGCTGCTTCGTGCAGTTCCAACAGTCCAAAGCAGCCATAAAGCTGGTTTAATTGGCCTCTGGAGGATTCCCTCTGTGTGAGGAAATCCTCAGTTGTTGCAATAATTATAATACCTAGTTCTTCACCCAGAGATCTCAACATGCTTTACAAAGGAGGTTAGGATCATTGTACTAATTTTATAGATGGGAAAAGGGAGGTACAAAGAGAGGAAAATAACTAGCCTCAGGCCAACAGCCAAGCTAGGAATAGAACCAATGTCTCCTTAGTCCTAGTGCTCTCTCCACCAGGCCACACTGCCTCCCATACAACAGTATAAAACCACCCTCTTGGCTTTTACATCAGGGCTGCATCTGAAGGAAAGAGGTGTGGCTGGGGGCCCACTAATCCCTGCCTCTTTGGTACTATACGCAGCTGGGCATTTGAGGAACAGGCTGGATCCAGCCCATACGTCAAGGGATATGAGGTTAGTGTAACACCATCTTGGTCCACCTCTCCCATGCACACACCCAAGTTTGTACTGAGTGTAACTGTACTTAGGTCATGGCTTATGTACTGGAAGGAAAAACTGGTCATTTAAGGTATGTCTACGCTGCCATTAGTCATCCATGGCTGGCACGGGTTTTTAATTGCAGTGTAGCATACCCTCAATTAAAGTGTTTGGAAGTCTAGAGTCTATTCCAAGCTCTTCAACAGATCTGCTGCATGGCCCTGGGTACATGACATCATCAGAGGGTATTTGTGAGAAGTATGCAGTTAGCTGGTTTTTGTAGGTACTTTGAGATTACCAGCGCTAGGCAGGGCTGCCCAAAGGATTCAGGAGGCCTGGGGCAAAGCAATTTGGGGGCCTCTTCCATAAAAAAAGTTGCAATACTATAGAATACTATATTCTCATGGGGGCCCCTGCGGGGCCCGGGGCCTGGGGCAAATTGCCCCACTTGCCCCCCCCCCCCCGGGCAGCCCTGGTGCTAGGTCTTCTTTTCCAGTACAGACCTGCTGATTCCCTTCCCATTAGTGATTTTTAGCATTTGCTATCTCGCCTCTTTACCATTTCATACAGTGAGTTGGAATCAGAAATGCAGCTAACCAAGTTATTAGGCCCAACGTTATTTCTGTCTTTCTTCGAAATTATTTTTATCAACAGTGATTTGGATCAGAGAAATCCAAGGCATTTAATTTGTCCCTAGCTCTGCACATGATTCGGGAGGTACATGAGTGAAAAAACCAAACAAACGTGCTTTTAAAGAGAATTTTTCACAACACCAATCTTTAGGAACACAGAATTTCTCTTACTAAAACAGGCCATTGGTCTAGCAGGGGTCATGATGCTTCAGAGAAAACTGAAAAAAATCCTATACTGTTCCCAGATAAGGCCCTGATCCAGCAAAGCACCTAAGCATGTGCATAGCTTTAAGTGTAAGAAGAGTACCATAGAAATCAATGGGATTACTCATGTCTCTAGAGTTACATATGTGCTTAACTGCTTTGCTCGATTAGGGTCTAATTATACAGCATTGTATATTGGGCATGCATTTCGCTTCCTGACCCCTGTGGTGATCACTTGGTGCTCTGAAGCATAAGATGTGGTTACCTTTAATACAGGCAATGTAAAGCGAGCGCATCTGTTGGTATTTCATAAGGATGTTTAGTGACACCTCTGCACTAATCCTAATGATGGGACATAACATTGCCAGTTCTCTATCAGAACGTTGGTAATGAAGCATTGCTTATTCCTACGTTGGTCATTAACTTCTAGGGAAAGAGCAGTATTGTAATAAACAAATACTGCAGCAGCACCACATCAAGCTTGATATGCAGCAGGCACAGGAAAAAATGGCAATTACATTATATTTCCTTAATTTATTGCTCTACATGGTGCACAATAGCAATAACAATTTCCAGGGACGGCATTTCCTGGAAGCTAATGACCAAATGGGGTAGGGTTTGGGGGCTCTCTGGTCATTTACAACCAGGAAATGCTTTCTGCATCAGTCGTTAATGTTTAGCCCCATGGCTTATTTCTCAGTCATTCTAAAAAATGGGCAAATTCTCTAACATGGAAAGTATCTGAAAATATTGGCCATGGAATAGTTTTTGTATCTTAAAAAAAACACATGCCTTGCTTGTCTTAAACAGAGAAGATGATCTTCCTAGGGGTGAATTTCATCCCTAATGACTCATATTACTTTGCACATATGTAGTGACCAGAAATGATAAAAAAAATGCAGACAATTTTTTCAACATTTTGACTTTTAAATATAAATTGGCAGCAAAACAGCCAAAAAAAAAAGTTTCATAAAATTTTTGAAAACGTGACCATATTCAAAAACCTCAGATAGTGACATATCACCCAGACATGTTGCTTTTCTAATGAAATGCAAAACTCTGAGGCAAGCCTAATACCTCAATAATATCAGCCTATTTTCTCTAATAGAGCTTCAGAGTCTGCTTAAAACCCAGATAGTGGACCAGGATAAAATTACAGCCTTTGAAGAACCAGTAACACTCACATCAATTTAATGTTATTGCACGGTCTATTTCATGGTTTGGAATTAATTGTAACTGGGGCAAGAGAAAAAAAAAAGACTGAAGCCTAAAGTGGGTTGTTGTTTTTTTGGGGGGGGGGGGGAGTTTATTCATAAGGAAATATATATTTTTAATAATAATGTTACTATAAGGTTGGTTTTTGTGTCGTTATCTTCTCTTTTCTTTGTAACAAACCTTTTATTTTCTATCAAATTTCTGTTACTTGTGGGCAAGGACTGTCTGGTGCTTTCATCTTGTGGGAAATTGTTGGCTGGAAGCTGTATCATTTCTGTAATTACCACTTTCATTGAAATATTTCTGGGAAATCCAAAAATACCTTCAAGTATTTGGTCATATGCACCAAGAGTTGGAGGAGCAGCTAATAGCTGATGGTTGTTCCTAAATCCTACAAAAGGTTTTGAAAACTCCTGTCTAAACATCTCAGCACCTCTCCAGAACTAAATGAATTATCTCTGTTGCCTGATTATAATGCAGAATAGCTCTGACCATTACAGCTTTGCTGATGGTGAACCTCCAAAGTCAGGATAATAGCATTGCTTTGCACTTCTGTAAAGCCTCCCCGATGAGGGATTCCAGATGCATTTTATGTGTGGTAATGAATAAAGCCTCACAACACCCATTCACATGATGGATTTTTCACAAATGGGGTTGCTGAAGGCAAAGAGAGATTAAGGGATATATTTTCACTGGGACCACTCCTTTCTTGCCAGAACAATGTGCACCTGCAAAATGCACGTGCCTGTTTTTGAGCACACAAAGGTCATGACTGTGCAAACCTTGCTTATTCTGGTGACTGCTCAAACCCAGGCTTGCACACTCATATCCAACGTGAATTGCAGGTGCAAATAAGTACTTGCACCTCTGCCTGATTTGTGGCATAATGAGGTCGTTAGGGAAGCCAGTTCTCAGATTTTTACCTACAGTTGACTTTCAGGCACAGATTTTGCACATGCAATTGGCACCCTGCTGTTCTGAAAATGATGCCTTATCTGTCTAGCCTGATGCCTGTGACAAGAGCTGGGAGCTCCTAGTTTCCAGTTTCAGTCATGCATCATATTCCATCCCAGAGGTTCAAGGGTGAAATCTTGGCCCTATTGAGCCATTGACTTCAACAAGGCCAGGATTTCACCCCAGTTGTTCCAAGATTATCTGAACTATCCAAGCACTACGAATATCTAACGTTGAGCTGCTTCTGCAACTGGTCCCTGACAAAAATACACTTAAAGCGCGTTAATTATTTACTGAGCACCACACAAGAGCTCAGTGCTGCTAAATATAGAAAGTAGGGGCATATCTCCACTTGGACCTGGAGGTGTGATTCCCAGCTCCAGGAGAAATGTTCATGCTAGACTGATCAACCTAATGGGTGAAAATAGAATGTCACTGTGGCACTGGAAGCAGCAGGATGGGGTAGCTGCCCCACATATATGCCTATGACCTATGGGCATTGCCTTGGGGTGGCTAACCCATCCTACAGCCTGTGCTGCCGTGGCTATGTTCTATTGTTAGTTTGCTAGCTTGTTGAGAGCTAGTGCCTGTAAACCTTCTTGAGCTGGGAATCATAGCCCCAGCTCCAGGAGAAGACATACCCTAAAACACAGCTATTGCCCCCTCGGGTTCACAGTCCAAACACAGCAGCATCCTTCTGATGGTAATTTGGTGCTTCTGGTCCCAGTGAACAGGAAACAAAAGTGCAAAGACGGAGGTGGGGGAAACATATTTGCATTACAATAATAATAATGATGATGATGATGGCCCCAATTCAACAAAGTACTTAAGCACGTACCTAAGCCTAAGGACGGGCATAGCTCCTTTGACAGCAGAGGAAATATTCACGTACTTTAAGTAAGACCCACGCTTGAGCACCTTGCTGAATTGGGGTCAATCTAACTTTGCAAAGATTGGGCTTGTAGAAGTTGACGGAGGCTGGGGATATAAGATGTGGACAGTTCTAATTTTTTCTGAACACATCTGCCATCCCTAATTATTGACACATAAGAACAAACAATACTGTATATTTTTCCTATTTTCTAGATGAAGATGCTCCAAACAATCATGATGTTTTAAGCCGAGACTCCATTCTTTCCATTTAAGAAATGAGCTGCAGTTCTTCTGGCTTTCCCTTTAAAGCAGGGGCCTGTATGTAGCTATTTTCCAGCTCTCTTGTCATTCTTGATAGTTGGGTTTGGCCAGGAGATAAAAACCTTGTCCCAAACCCCTTTTTTGCTGTAGACAATATGTCAGTGAGCTAACTCAGTTTGCCTGTCATTAGCAGGAAAAGCACATTTCCTAAAATAAAGGTTTACATGAGCCAAAAAAAAAGGATGTTAATATTTTGACATTTTAGTCCTTAAATAACACATCACTCTGTGTTCAGGGATAATAATTTATTGTTTTTTTTTCAACTGTAATGTTGCATAGATTAAGCTGGTAAACTAAAAATAGTCCTGTTCAATTAACAAACCCCCTGTCACTGAACTGAAAAAATACCCTCATTCAGGAGTCCTTAGAACAAAGACTCCATGTTTTTGAAGATTGCTTATCTGATCAGGGGCCTAGCCCAAAGTGCAGGCAGGCTGGAGGACAGGAGTTACGTGGGGCTCAGATACTTTTGCATCTGGTACGTATGTGGGGAATGGGAGGGTGATTAAAGACAGCCATCAGGTGGGCTGTTGCAGATGAATCTGAAAGCAGTGGGCCAGATCCTCTGCTGATATAAATCAGTGTTGCTCTATTGAGATTAGTGCAGCAATGCCACTATTGCACCATCTGAGAATTTGGCCCAGTGTCTCCTCCAGAATATGCAAAATCCCATGTCCCTATACACACACAATCCACTGTGTGGGAAAATCTTTTGTGTTCACTCAGTGTCTATATTAACTCTTGGCCCATCAGAATCTTTGTCCTGTCCTGCATTCTAAAGAGAGAATGCTGGCTAACACTGAATGCGGAGGGGAAAGTGGTGAGGGCGGCTCACACAGGCGAGAAATACAGTAGGAAGTTAAGCTGTCAAAGCAAAAATGCACTTCATCCTGCAAATACCAGCAAAAGTGCAGAGCAGGCCATATTGCAAAGAGCCTGAAATCTCTTGTTTCCCTTAAGTTAAAAAATATGGGAAGCCTTCCAGTGCCAACTCTTGCATTGCGGCTGTTTTGACTGTTCAAGCTACTGATCAATGCAGTTGTTCATCTACTGTTGCTGCTACTCACAGGAAGCCAGAGTCCTCCCTGTTAAGAGTCCTTGTCCTTGCCAGCCAAGTTCAGGAGACTTAATTCAAGTCCTCAAGGGCTTGAAGTACTGATAAGCAAATTAACCAAGCAGCACTAATTGCTGTATGGTGCCAAGCTACTCAAGGGAAAGCTGGGAAAGCACATGCCATGAATGAAGACTATACTTTCATTCTCTGAGATATGCTAAGCTGGAAGCATCAAAATACAGTGATGGGCATTCCGGAGATTAAAGAAAAAAGCTAATATCACAATTAGTGCTGCTAGCTAGCCAATTTCTTCCCTAGCTCATACAGGTTTAGTTGTTGCTTCATTTAAAAAAAAAAAAAAAAAAAGGAAGGTTAGGTGAACTAAACAGATTGCATGGGAGTTCACATTGTTTCATTAATAATCCTTTTAATATTAGTGTGTGCCACAAGATACACAGAATCAGAATGCGAGCTGGTTGGAAATTTTTTGTTGAAATGATTTTTCTGAGGGAACATATTCTCTTTGCAAAATTGAAATTTTCTATGTTCAAGTTTTCAAAATAATTTTGGAAATAATTGCACTCCTGCCCTGTGTCTGAAAGTGAAATTGAGAAGAGCCATCCTGGTAGGCAGCTGATAAGCTGATAACTTACATTTCAGGTCTCACAAAATGGATTTTCTTTTCAGAATTTCTGTCCCACGAAGCAATATTGAAGTTTTTTCCTTTTGTCCTAAATCAGGACAATTTTTTTTCCAAAGATCAAAATTTTTCCTAGGACAGAAATTCCATTTTTGGGCCAGCTGTAATCAGAACTGCTTGTCCTTTTATTTCATACACCTTTCAGCGCTAAGCACTCATAGAGATTCTCCTTTAGTTCAGCTATCATTGGCCTGTGTTTTAGAGGCAGAAGGAGTTGAATTTTATCCTCTCTGTAGCCAAGAAGTTCCAACCGGACATGAAGTGCTGCACAGTGAGAACCACAAAGCCTTACATGGCCATTGACTTATTGCAATATCTTAAAAATAAAGACACAATCTGGGATTTTCAATGAGCCAAAGGAAGTTGGATACTCAAATCCCAATGAAATTCAATGGAAGTTGAAAGTCTTTAAGTCACCTTTGCCCCACTTCCTTGGGTCTTGCACTGAGTCTCACACAGACTGCAGGGTCTGGCCCATGATCTTTAATATGAATACCTTATGTTCTCACTAGAGAAGAGCCAAAATGGAACCTCCAAATGTGGGGATTTGGGTTTAAGTGCCCAGATACAAATCTATCCCTACAGTTCTGGCTCCAAGTCAGAAACCTGACTTCTGGGTATGACTTGAAAGCAGCTGAAATCTCTCAAGAATAGCCTCTCTTGTGAGATTCAAGAAGTCTCATGAGAACTTTAAGGATAGTGGAAATCTCATGGGATCAACTGATCTTACAAAAATTCTGTCCTCTTGGGCTTCGCCTTCTGAGGTTTTTACTATATTCAGTCTAAACATGAACTTTAGGCACGATTCAACCCTATTGTGAATCCTGACATCTAGCCTAAATCTAATTCAGGTGCAGATGTGAACAGTCTCTCAGAACAATATGGTCTGACTCACATCCTGTGTTCAACTTTGTATATGAAACCCACTTAACATCTCTTACATATTAATAGAGGTCTAAAGTAGGTCTAAGTAAATCTGAGGTCCATCTTATGCATCAGTTCTGATTTTGGCCCTCTACATTCAAAGGGACTGCTCCAGCTAGTAAGTACTACTTCATGTAAGTAACAGTTACAGAAATGGGCACTCAGCGCTGGCCTACACTAACGCTGTAAGTCGATCTAAGTTATGCTACTTCAGATACGTAAGTTACGTAACTGAAGTCGACATAACTTAGGTTGATTTACAGCAGTGTCCACACCGCACTATGTTAACAGGAGACACACTCCCATCAACTTAGCATGTCTTCACCAGACCCGCTAAACCAACATCATTGCATAAATCACAACAGTTGCAACTTAGCCTGTAGTGTAGACATGGCCCAAGTAGTGGTGACTGGGAATCACTGCTGTATGCAGTGACCACTCAGAATAACATAAAGGACTGAACCCATGATGATCAGTATAAACAGTATATTAATGTCTTCAAATTACAGGAGATAGTGAGGAAATCGCTAAGTGCTAATTATGAAATGTCTTTGTTTAAAATGGACTGATATCCCAAGTAGACTAATGCACTGGCTCTCTCTAGCATTTGAGATAGTATGACTGTCTCCGATGCTATCCCTTAGCTGCATGACAGGAAGATCACAGAGTTCTAAAATGTTCTTCCTTCCCATGGAGGCGAAAGGAGCTCTGAATGCACAGTTAATTTGTCAAGCACACTATATTTAAATATAGCCTCTTTATCTTCTTCTGACTGTTTTCCTTCTCCCATCACTCACAGTTCAACTAGATAATGGGGATAATTATAGGAATAATGTGGTATTTTTGTGTGGATGCTAGAAATGATTGCGTGATTCTGAGTGAACAATTGGTTCATCATATATCATCTGTGTTCTGTCTGTAAACAGATCTTGAGTAACATTTTCAAAAGCACCTAATTCACTTAGCACAACTCCCACTGAAAATCAATGGGACTTGTGCACCTACTTCACTTAGGCTCAGCTCCTCAAAGGTATTTAGGCACCTGTTGGATAAATTGAGATGGAATACATCGGCCAAAGGTGTTAGCATAACCCAGTCACTGTCCAATATTAAACAGTTGGAAACAAGGCCCGGGATTTGGCATACAGAGACCTCTGCCTGCTCATTACTATGGCAAACACACCATTAAAAACCTTTTAAACCTTTTATTAAAGATTAAAAAAACAAGGAAAAACAGGTAAAGCATTTGAAATGTAAAGTGTTAAGTAAGGCTTTCATTCAAACCACATTTCTTGTCTCTTTTCCTTTATCTGGAGAGAGTTTTAGATGGAAAATAACCCTTGTTTGAAAGTCTCTTAGATGGTATTAAAGATGGTAACAACTGTTCTTTTGGGTAAAATAGAAGAAATTAGTTGAAATGAGCCAGAGCTGTTGAAATGAGCCAGTCCCATTTCATCCAAGGTGTTTGGGATTCAACTGGAGCTGGTAGAGATCTCAGTATTAGTGGGACCCCTACCTCTGTCATGGTCTGGCCAGGATATCCCTCAGGATTAGAATGACAAAGGTCCAGGGTCCCAGAAGATGGTGGGGGTGACAACCATGATGGTGAAGGTTGTTCCAGTTGCCTCTGTCTGTTCTTCTATATTTTCCTCCCAAAGTCACTTTCTGTAAGCACCCAAAAAGGGAGTGATGGATGAGATAGCCCATCCCCTTATTATTTGGTCCACCAATTAGTCGTAACATCCCATACACCATTGGTTCATTAATTTCCAGTTCCACATGTTTCTGTTTTTACCAAGCATGATTTTAACATAGTCCTTGAGTTATCTCAATGTGGCCTTTTCATTTAGTCTCTCTGCCTGGGTTCTTTTGCACCTGTTTATAATATTCATTTCTGAAAACAACCTGACCTATTTCCTATCAACATTTATTATTCTAGGTTATTGTAAAATCTTACGAACTTTCATGAGCTTTTTACAACTGAGCTTTCAATTGTGATAATTGGGCTAACAAATGTACCTGAACATCAAATTCTTATTGATATCAATACAAGTTAGACACGGAAATACCTTTTAAGGAGCCTGGGTTTAAGTGCTTATGAAAACCACAGAGTTTCCTCACTATACACTACTCTTACTTTTTATCATTGAGTTCAGTGGTGTTACTTCTGGTATACACAGATGTAAGTGAGAAGAGAGTCAAGACCAATATAGAATGTGTGCACAAATGCACGCATAGGGATAGAGGGAGGCAAACATTTAGACTGCTCATACACTTGTTCAACAAATATGCTTGTTTGTACATGATTATATATTTTCATGAGTGAACAAGCATATGGACATTAATAAGAGCACATCACCAAAAATTTGTGCTCACATGAATGTTCACGGAGAAGCAAAGAAGATGTGAATGTGTTCATGTTGAAAATCACTTCCGAAGTTAGCTATATGTTAGTGGAAAGTTCTTTATGTTTTCGCAGCTCTAATGGTATTGTGAAGCATATATGGACATGATATCATACATCTAACGTCACTCAAAAATGACTACACAGACTTACAATTCTAAATCACCCGTCCTTGTTCTGATTTGGTTTTTAAGTAATTTTAATTATTATTATGATGTCCAAATGACATAGATGACAAAAATATAAGACTTTTCCTTTGCATTAAAAAAGTTATAGAGGTACAGCATTGTCATAAAGCTAATAACTGAAAGCCATTCTAACTGTGAACCCAAATCTAGCCTAAACCTAGCCGTTAATGCTAAAGCTAATAAAAATGTATGAAGCTTCAACCAGGTGTTACATTATTTCATTAAAGTAGCCCCCAGGCATCCTCGTCAGGATCAGGCCCCATTGCGCTAGATGCTCTACAAATACAAATACAAAACACTCAAGGCAGATAATTAACATTAGTGCCACAACAAAATATAAAAGAGACGAGTTGGTCGGGATTTTTCTGCCAAACTGTTTTTTGTTGTTTTGTTGTTTTTTTGTTTTTTTGTTTTTTACCAGAAAATGTGGTTTCTTCAAAAGCAAAATTTTCCACAGGAGCCCCCTCAAACTGAAACTGCTTCAATTTTCAACAACCAAAAAATAATAATTTTTCTGTTTAAAATTTTTGGTTTTCTTTTTTTTAAATGACATTTTTGAGCCATTTTCAAGCATTTTCCATTAAAATCCCATTTCATGGATATTTTTTGACCATTTCTAATGATAATCCTTCTTTTCTCCAACTCTGTCTGTCTTGTATTTTTACATCATAATCTCTTTGGGACAAGGACTGTCTCTCCAGGTACATGTAGACTTATGGCAGCACGTCGAGCACAGACATGGCACATCCAACTAACACAGGCATAAACAACAGTGTTGACCATAAGGTACAATTTAGGCAAGTGAAATAGAGTAGAGTGCCCTACATGCCTGAGCCCTATGGTATATACCCTACATAGCTCTCTACCCATTCAAACAGTGTTTTTCATGTCTATGCTGCTATTTTTAGCAAAATAGTGTCTTGCTGCCTTCTCCCTGCCTGAGCGTTTTCCTATTGCAGTGAAAGACTCTGGCAGTGGGGAAAGGCTGAAGACTTTACCTGCTGCCTCCCCTCTACCAGAGTCTTTCATTGCTGCATTAGCTACAGATCTGTGACGGTTCCAAAAAATTACCGTGACTGCTCCATGATTCCTTATAAAAAAAATGCCATGACGAATCTGTAGCCTTAATAATAATAGGGACATTTACAGTACTTGGAACTTGCAAAAAACTCCAGGGTATCAAACCCACCATAAATGAAGCCCTCAACCTAGCACAAAGCACTTCTTTCCTCCTTTCCCTGTACTTCAAACCTATTCAACCTCTTCCCATCTGTCCCCCCAACTCCTACCCTCAAAACTTTAGGAAAACAGGTGAGACATGCAGCACACCCTCAGAGACACCAGCTCTGTTTGCTCTCATTGAAGACCTGATCCAAAACCCATTGAAGCCAATAGCAGATTCCTGTTGGCTTCCATGAGCTCTGAATCAAGCCCTGCAAATGGCTTGCCATTAGCCCCCTTATTTAAACCAGGGTCAGTTAGCTGGAGCATACTGGCTAATTGTGACAGTCTCAAAAATCACATGAGAAGAGGTGATCTCTGAGGTAAATGGGGGCCCATCCCATATATTAGTCCTCTCTTGATATGTATATCATTCAGAGAGCTGCTTGGGTGACCCACCCGGGGCAAACGAGTCTTTTACATCTGGTATCCATTAGAGGGAAGGCATCTGAAGGAGGTAAGGCATGCTTGACATGGTTTGTTATTTGGGGTGCTTATTGCTCGGTGGTACAAACAGTTGGTGATACTAAAATAGCCAAATGCTGATATTTCCAAAATGCTTGTAATCTGAGCGTTAGTTTGGTTACTGTGGTTTACGCATATAGTTACATGAGTTTAAATATAATATTTATTAAGCTTACTGACAGGAACCCAGTTTATCCTGGCTGAGGCAGAGAGAACATGTTGGGTTTGGAAGTGTGATGTCCTGCAATGTGCACTGATGCTTTCAGATAGCTGGAGCAATGTGTTTTAAATTAGCAACTGAGTTATTTTATTGAACTTGGTCTCGTGTCACTATCCAGTGACCTTGAGCTTGATTGTTCTTAAAGAGATAATATGATCTGATCTAATGCAGAAACCTACAAAACCATTCCTAGAAGTATCGCTGTTTGGTGCCCAATTACAGCCCCCGGTGTAAATTCCTCTATGTTCTGGATGCATATTGTTCATAGACTGCAAAAGTAGTGTTGTGCACCTGTGTTTTGGCTGGCAACAACCCCCTGCTCGTCTCATACGCCAATAATCTGCTCAGGGCCGGCTCCAGGTTTTCTGCTGCCTCAAGCGAAAAAAAAAGGCGGGGGGGACTGCAGCCCCTTGAAAAGTGCCGCCCGCAAAGGGCCAGAATGCCACTCCTTAAAAAGGGCCACCCCAAGCACATGCTTGAACGCTGGTGCCTAGAGCTGGCCCTGAATCTGCTAGCAGTCTGTACCCATTGGGCATTGCCTGATCAAAATGCGTTTATGCAAAATCATGGGGAGCACATCCTTGGTCCTCTCTACAGCTCCTGAGGCAGAGCCTTACTTTCTGTGGAATATGGAATCAGGCAGGTCTGAGGCTGAAAACTTCTTCCCTAGACCAGTTTCTGGAGAGTACCTAGATCTGGCGCCTGACTAGAAAATATCCCCTTTAAGGATTTGCTGAGTAAAGATGTTGGCTTGGTGTATGCTAAGTACATATAATTTTTATTATTGCTTTATTATATAGGAAGTAGGTTATCCCATGGTAGCAATCCATGACCAATTGCTAGCTTGTAACTGGATCTATGCGGCATAAACAGCGTTCCCTAAAGTGAGATGCACTGAAAACTGAACTCTATTTCATCAGATGCATGATAATTCTTCTTGGTGGGTTTTTCCAAAGTCATAAACCAGACTTTTTATTGGAAAGCTCAACTCTTGATTGGCACTGAGTAATACAGAATACAGTCCATGTGAAACCACCATTTTGATACCAAAAGCTTTAAAGACACTGAGGGTCAGGGGAGAGAAAAGGGGAGAAAACAATTCATTTTACTCCTCGGAAACTTTATTTTTAATCAAATCGGCATAAGAGACATTTCCTGAGCCTGCAGATTTGCACTGAAGCTATTGACGGGTTTGTCAGTGAAACTGATGCATTGAAATAATCTTCAGCAATAGTCATTTTCCCTCAGTCAAGTTTAATTACCTCAGAACTGCTCTTTGATTGCAGATCTCACATCAGTGACTGTGGCGACTTCATACAGTGGGTGAACCATTAGGAGGCAGTATGTCTAGTGCCTAAAGCAGAGGAGCCTGCAAGTTAGGAGACATGGATTCTATTCCTAGCTCTGCCACAAAGAATCTTGTCCACCTGTTCAGCATCTATCAGACTGGGGCCCTGATCCAAGTTAGGACTTTTAGGCATTACTATAATACAAATGAATGATTAGCACTGTTTGAAAACTGTTCATCAAACATTTTATTTCAACAACAAATGGCTTTCTAAACAATATCAACGTTTTCACATCAAAAAAATGGAAACAGAAACTGATGGTTGTTGCTTTCAATTCCATTTGATCAGATTACAAACATTGCTTTGAATCATTGTGTCAAAAAAATCAGAACATTTTGAACAATACAAAAATATTCAGTTTGGGTTTTTAGGCTTTGTCCCAGCTTTTTCTCTTTTGCCTCCACACAAATGGAAATATTTTCATTTGGATTTTAATTTTGAATCATTTTCTCAGAAAATCAGAATGTTCTGGGGAAAATTTTCAATTAAATGATATTTTGTTGTTGTTGTTCCAAGCCCTGAGTCAGCAGCATTGCCCCAGTTCCCCAGAATGGTGACAGCAGGTGCTGGGCTGCTGAAGGTGCCATATTTCAAGTGAGGTGGAAAACTGAAATCCTGACCACTTTGGGGTCCTTAACTATACCCTGGCACTTTTTATCCTAGTGTCCTAATCACAGGCCAGCTTAAGTAACTATTAGAGCAACCTGACAAATCCTGGAGGGAGTTGAGGGAATGTTTGAAAATATTCATACAAGCTTCTTCTGAATTTTTTTTGCAGTTCATATATTTACATTCTGCCCAATTAAATTCCCACTGTACTTTCAACTGGGCACAGCATTCTTTGGAGGCTTTGACCAGTGGATCTGTACCATTAGTAACACACCAATCAAGTCCCTACTACTCCCCCAGGCCATCCTAACTTTTCTCTTTGCCTTCTTTTGTGCTGGCACAGCGCACAACTCTGCGGTGTGCAGGACGTACCTCTCAGCACCCTTACTCACCCTTGCAGAGCAGAATTGCTGTAGCTTATTACGTCTTGAGCAGGTTTTTCTCAAGGCAAAAGTGGGATAGGAAGGTTGGATGTGGAAATTCCACAGGGCCAAAATGATAATTGTGCCCAGGTCATGCCCCTCCCTCACCCCACCACAGCCACAGCTCACTATCTGAGCCCGATGGAGCTCCGAGCTAGTATGAAACGGTTTGCTTCCTTTGGTGCTGCTTTGAGTAGGCTTCTCTGAGGAATTTGAAATCACATCCCTGCTTCTTATAGAAAATAATTGATGCACATCATATAGGGACACACATCTGGCGGAGAACATTTCACTGAAATCAGTGCTAGCGAGTCTGATCCTTCCAGAAGGCAGGAGGAATTATACCATCCCAAAGACCTCATTTTGTGTACTCCTGTAAAATGGGTCTACTTTCTCGCTATAGTTTGTTCACATGAGCTATGAGAGGAGGCATTGGCTCTAGCAATCTTAGCTTGAAGTGCTCTTGCCCCCAATGTAAAGGTTAAAAAAAATTACAAATCTAGGAAATATTGCCCATTTGCACCCATTTGCTAATTGCCAGCATCTATTAGTTGTAGATGGCTGAAGTACTCTGCCAGGAGAGATTTTATTGACAGCACAAAATAAAACAACATTGCTCTTAAGTAAGGCAAACAATTTTCTTGTCAATTGCTTTATCATTGCTATAGCCTCTTTGCTAGATTGCCCTTGATTTTCAAAAATACTGTGGTCCCATTCCTGCAGTCAGGGGCGGCTCTAGACATTTCGCCGCCCCAAGCATGGCGGCATGCCAAGGGGACGCTCTGCTGGTCGCCGGTCCCGCAGCTCCGGTGGGTCTCCCGCAGGCGTGCCTGCTGACCCTCCTCAGGCATGCCGCCGAAGGCAACCTGCCTGCCGCCCTCCCGGCGACCGGCAGAGCGCTCCCCTCAGCATGCCACCCCAAGCACGCGCTTGGCTTGCTGGAGCCTGGATCTGCCCCTGCCTGCAGTTCTCACTTAGGGAAAACTGCCAGAGGAAGAATGTCAGCCTAGATCCCCACATAAACACTCCTAAGTCCAAGTAAGAGCACCTAAGAGCTTGATGCCTTACACTTGCCTGACTTTAATATTTTGGGCTGAGATGGGAATTCCCACTTTGCTGAATCTGCTTGTGTGGAGAGTATTCGGGACGTGTTGTATTTATATTATTTTAGGTACGAGGTCTGTGAGAGGTAAAATGTGGGTGGAAGTGACAGAGTGGTTTGAATGTCAGCAGTGGGAGGAAGACCATGCAAAGGAGAATGTGTGGAGACCTGCCAGCTGGAAGTGGTTTGGTCCAGACTGGAGGAGTTGCCAAGAAAGGTCTCTCCAGAGGCCAGAGACTGGCACATCATGGATCATAGGGGTCCAGGCTGCTGAGAGGGTGGCTGTGAAACCACACTGGGAGTACACTGAGCTTTGTGGCTTATGAAAAGGAAGACTTTCCAAGGCTTGAAAAGGACAATGGGCACTTCCCGATGATCATGCCAGAGTTCATGCATAGGTGTTAATTGCAAATAATAAATTACGGGTTAGATAATTCAGTCTGGAATGGAGTTGTAGTGATTGGGCATTTCTGCAGTGGTCTTCAAAGAGCATCGACCATATCTATCAGGGATCCCTGCTCCTGGAAAACAGGTCATTTTAACAAAAGAGCAGAGGAAGGGATGCCCTGAGGTAAAACGTCCAAGTGAGAAGCTTGATAGTGGCAGTAGGTAATCAAGACCAGGTTGTAGAAAACACACGGTCATGATGGCATGTCAGAAATATTCTCTGCAATTTCAAGAAAATAAATAGTTGGAGGACTATCTATCGTGATTGCAGTAGGCATCAATGGTTTATTGTCAAACTTGGGAGAAGTATCTAGTTGGGTCCCACAGGGGTCTGTCCTGGGTCCAATACTATTCAATATTTTAATCAATGGCCTGGATAATGGAGTGGAGAATATATTTCTAAAATATACAGATTACGTCAAGCTGGGAGGGGATGTAAATGCTTTGGAGGACAGGATAAGAATTCAAAACAACTAGGGCTGTCCAACGGATGAAAAAAAGACTAAAAATATTAATGGTGATTAATTGCCAATTGAATCACACTGTTAAACGATAATAGGATACCATTTCTTTAAATATTTTTGGATGTTTTCTATATTTTCACATATATTAATTTCAGTTACAACACAGAATACAAAGGGTACAGCACTCACTTTATATTATTATTTTTATTCCAAATATTTGCACTGTAGAAATGGCCAACAAAAGAAATAGTGTTTTTCAATTCACCTCATACAAGTACTGTCATGCAATCTCTTTATCGTGGAAAGTGTAATTTACAAATGGAGACATTAATTATTATTATTATTGTTTTACATGACTCCCTTCAGCTGGGTGAGCCCTTGTTTTCAAGGAAGGGTGGATTTTACCTCAGGGACTTGGCCTGCACAAGGGAGGAGAGGATGGTGCAGGAATCTGAGTTTACTGGACCCCTGGTCTCTATGGCAGTGTTTCTCAACTTTTTGTGCTGGGGACCCCATTTGGACTTAAAAAAAATTCTGATCTCCCCTAGAAAAAATGGTGGCCCCCTACCTTCAGCCCTGGGAGGCTCTGGGCTTCAGCCTTGCTCACAGCTTCAGCCCCCCTGTGGCCGTGGGGCTCTGGGCTTGAGCCCTTCTCTGTGCTCAGATCTTCAGCTTGTCTCAGAGTGTGGGGGTCAGAACATCAGCCCCCGTTGGGGCTCCAAGCTTTAGCCCGGCCTTGGGGTTCCAGGCTCCAGTCTTTGGCCCCCCTCGGGGCACAGGTCTCCAGGCTTCAGCCTTCCTTGGGACGTGGAGCTCCAGGCTTCAGCTGCTCTTAAGCCTTCAGCCCCACGGAGCTCCAGGATGGGGCTCGAGCCCCCCTGCCTCCAGAGCTTCAAGCTGGGACTTCACCCTCTCCCGCTGCTAATGCGTTAAAAAAAATTAACACATTAATTTTGTTTTCAGTTAATTGTGGGCATTAACTGCAATTAATTGACATCCCTAAAAACAATCTTTACAAATTGGTCTGACAGCAACAAGTTGAAAGTCAATAAAGACAAGTGCAAAGTACTACACTTAGGAAAGCAAAATCAAATGAACAACTGCAAGGCAAGGAGTAACTGGCTAGGTAGCAGTCCTGCTGAAAAGGGTCTGGGGGCTATCGTGGATCACAAATTGAATATGAGCCAACAATGTGACAGGGCTGCAAAAAAGGCTTCTATCATTCTGGGGTGTATTAATGGGAGTGTTAGTTGTAAGAGAGAGGAGTTAATTGTCCCACTCTGTTTGGTACTGGTGAGAGTACTCTATCCAGTCCCAGGCTCTATAAGAAAGATATGGGTGATAATATTAAACACAGATGGAAAGATTACTGTGCCAATCTGTATGCCTCACGAAAGTCACTCAGAATACAGAACGACAGAAAAGAGAGTATGGAGCCAGAGCCCTCAACCCTGCAAGAGGAAGTGGCATGTACTGTTATGAAAATTAAGCCTGGAAAAGCATCAGTGATGCCTACAGAAATGCTTAAAGCCTTTGGTGAACTCAGTATTGATCTTATGTGGAAAATCTGTAATGATGTATGGAAGACTAGAAATTGGCCAAAGGGAATTTTTTTCCTGCCCTTTCCAAAGAAGGCAGACATAACAGAGTGCAGCAACTATCCTACCATCTCCCTGATATCACACACGAACAAAGTTCTGCTCTACATAATTCAAGATAGCTGGAAACGAAGAATAGAAGCATAACTGTTACCCCAACAAGCTGGTTTCGGAGCGATCAAAGAACCCATGACCAAATCGCAAATATGGAAAATGCAGGGAATACAATCATCCATTGATCATGTGCCTCACTGACTACTTAGAAGTGTCCAATGCCATCTGGCACAACCATCTTTGGAGGATCCTAGCAGGCCTAGGGATTCCGAAGCATACCATTGAACTCATTGCAAGTCTCTACCATCACCAGCAAACTCCAATGAAAACAGCAGTAGGTGATAGTGAATGATTTTCCACTGGGCAGGGTGTGAGACAAGGTAGTATTTTGTCCCCAAGCCTCTTTAACATATGCACAGAATTTATTAGGAGACAAGTCTTGGAAGATCATTGCTACGACCACTTCTGCCATGTTCCCTTCCAGTGTGGGAGAGTCATTTGCTCCATTTTTGTGAAGGTTTCCTTTTCGTCTGGGATTATGTAATAAAGGTGGGATGCACATAGGAGTGCAGGGGAGAGACCGAACTATGTCCTGGGATTGACATGGCTCAATGTACAAAAATTAACCCTTTAGGGTATTATCCCTATTATTAATTTGTATTACTGTAGGACCTACAAGCCTCTGTGAGGGTTTAGCCCTACATTGTGCTAGACAGTGTAACCATACCCAACCAAAAGATGATGCCTGTCCCAAGAGTCTTATACAGTATGAGATGTAAGAACAGGAGGTTACAACAGACAGAAGAGGAAAGTCCAGTGGTTAGTGCCAGGTCCATCCCTAGCGCGGTGCGGGGCCCGGGACAAACCCCCACTTCGGCCCAGGCCCCCTCCCCACTCCACCCCTTCCTACCCCTGCCCTGCCCCCACCTGCCTCTTCCTGCCCTTGCTCTGCCCCCTTCCCACTCCACTCCCATTCCACCCCAAATCCCCACCCCACCTCTTTCTGGTTTCCACCCCACTGCCCCCTGAGCGACACTGGGAGCCAGCAGGATGGAGCAGGGCAAGGTGGGGCCAAGTTATTTGCTGCTGCTGGCACAAGACCCCCCCACAAACTCCCAAGGCCACCCTGGATCCTGCATCCCAAAGTGTGGAGTCCCCCAAAGCACAAGGCCTGGGGAAGTTACCCTGGTTTGTCCTATGGATGGGACAGCTCTGGTTAGTGTAATCGTTTAGGATGACGGATACTTGGGTTCAAGTCCATACTCTGAGACAGACTTCCTATGTGACCTTGAAAAACTCTTTTAGTCTCTCTGTGCCTCAGTTCCCCCATCTGTAAAATGGGGATCATAACACTTGTCTCCTTCACAGGGGTGTTGTAAGGATAAATACATTGAAGACAGTGAGGTGCTCAAATACTATGAAAACTGGGCCCACACAAGTACCTAGATGGATGGGAAGGTGACAGTGAGGGTCGCAAGCAGTAGGTAACCACGTAATACATGACAGGGGTTAATACCATTGACCCCCACAGGGCTGCTGTTACACCCTGTTTGCCCAGAGATGCTGCATTTCCCTGTGCCCAGTTATTATAGTGCTTATGTCCTTTGTAAGTTCAGACATTCTTCTGGTTTCTTCTCTCCACTTCACTCCTTTGCTCCTCTGTGATGGGGTGACCACTCCACACAAGACTTGAAGGGGTTAAGGTGGCCAGTGAGCCAATTAATTTCCCAGGCTGCACCTGGAGGAGGAGTCAGGGAACCGGGATTGATTAAATGAGGCTCAGCTGGGCAGGAAGAGGAGGGGCCTGTATAAAGCCCAGGAGATGAGAGCAGAATAGAGTGGTAGGGAAGAAGTCTACAGCCATTCCCTGGGAGAAGGAAGGTGTGTTTATAAAGGGTAGGTGTGTTTATAGAGGAAAGGCTCAGGGGAAAAGCAGCAAGGTATCAACTAGGGCAGACCTTGACTGCTGAAGGGAGGGCCCCTGAGCTGGAGCTGGGAGTAGAGGGCATGCCTGGGTTCCCCACCAGCCACTGGGGAAGTGGCAAAGAGCAGACAGTGGGGAGTGGACTGCTGGTGCTGAAGACTTTGATATCCTGGAAGAGGGAAACATGCATGGTGACCTGGCCAGAGGACCAAGTCATGAAGAAGGAGGACCTGGAGTTGTGGAGATAGGTGGAGAGATCAATAGGAGGTTGCAACACCTGGGAGGAGTTAATCTCCAGGTTTGCCAGAGGGAGGTACCCCAGCAGTGAGTGGACCCTATGACATTCTCATTCATAATTATTCCCCATTTTGGCTCCTGGCGATAATTAAAAAGAGCTCCTGTTGCTAGAAGGAGCCTGCCTTTTTACAAAAGGCAAGTCTAGCACTTTCCGTGGCACTTTCAGAGAAGGTTCCTAGATGATGGTTTGGGCAACACAGAGAGCTTCAGGAAACAGTCTGATGTGCCTGGCTTTGTTACAATTAATCAGCATGTGACATTATGTTGACACTTTGGTTGAAATTGTATGACAAGAGTTGCTGCCCAGCATGTGGTAAGAGATGTGACAGTACGCAGCAGTTTGTTGGATTTGGAGATATGCTACAGGCCAGATCCTCCACTCCAGCTTTGTCCACTTTGCACTTCTCTTCTGTAAAGGGATCAGTAGCTGGGGTAAAGCTGACATAGCCAACTTCAGGTCTCTTCCTCCTCCAGACCACCTAGGTAGTGGGCATTCCAGGTGCTTGCCAAGGATGGGAGGAGACACTGAACTGCAGCATATTTTGTAAAATAATGTAGTCTTGCTAATAGGATCTCTCACAGCAGTGCACTGCAGTTAAAGCTTCCCACAGAAATAGGGTCTGATTTGCATGCTTCCCTGAGACACAGTGCCTCATGGAGAATCCCTGGGACAATGTGGATGCAAACTGCCTCCCTGCTCAGGGAGGTAACTTTAAGCACAATCTGTCCCTTTTTCATACAGGCATTGACAGCTCTCGGGACCTTGCTCTGAGAGGTGTAATATACAGCAGGAGCCATCAAATTTGCATGAATGATTGGGAAAGCCTGGC
This sequence comes from Chelonoidis abingdonii, assembly GCF_003597395.2. Lineage (NCBI taxonomy): Eukaryota > Metazoa > Chordata > Testudines > Testudinidae > Chelonoidis > Chelonoidis abingdonii. The sequence goes on from NC_133773.1 coordinate 129,067,751, forward strand.
TGGGCCTTCCAGAACCCCCCAGCACTCCCATTGGGAGCCTCCCAGAACCAGTCAGGACAGAATCATAGAAGATTAGGGTTGGAAGGGACCTCAGAAGGTTATCTAGTCCAACCCCCTGCTCAAAGCAGGACCAATCCCCAGACAGATTTTTACCCCAGTTCCCTAAATGGCCCCCTCAAGGACTGAACTCACAACCCTGGGTTTAGCAGGCCAATGCTCAAACCACTGAGCTATCCCTCCCCCCAAAATATCTAGCCACAGAGCATCCTGGGATTGAGGTGGGGGATGCCCACACCAACCAGTGCAGGTAATTGCTTGAAAAGCTGCAAACATTCAAAAGAGGCTGGGGATCCCTGTATCCTGCTCCAATCTGGGGTCTCCAGAGATGGTGACTGCCTCATCCAGCCTTGTTGTCATGGCTGTTCTGGGCTTGGGGTGTTCTGGGGGTAGGGATGGAGGAGAGGGCTAGGTTCTATTGGGACAGTTTACATTCCATAAAGATATTGCTGGAACGGAAGCTTCCTAAGTGTAGGCTCAGATTGTAGCACTGGAGATGAGAGCCTCTCCACCCCACCTCCCACCTGCAGAGGAGGCAGCTGTTATCTGGCTGCAAAAGCACTGCCCTAGAGAGGGTGTACTGAGAGGGGGAGGGCATGATTCCCACCACTCTCCCATGTGCCAGCACAGCTAAAGAAAATGCTGGCTCCTCTTCTTCAAACCGTAGCACCAGCTGGCAACCAGGAACTCACTTCCCTGTACTCAGGAGAGAGTACTGCGCTTTATGGAGGCACAGTGCCTCTCTACCACTCTTAGTTGCTCTCTCTTCCTTGCATTCCCCTAGCTGTCAACAGCCCCGAAACATTCATTGTGAAGTCATTCAAACAACTATCGGCTTTTCTACAACGGCTGGGCATCCTGGGACAGACAGACCGGACCACAAAGGCCCCTTTATTACTGATGAAGTGCAGAGGCACGAGTGCTTCCAGATGCCTGACTTGCCAGCAGCAGCCCCTCTTTGAGAGGACTCCGAACCCTTCTGCCAGGCAATGTCTAGCCAGCACTGAAACACTGTCACTCCTAACGCTGCACCCACCCACTGGAGCCAGCTCTCTTTGCCAATCTTGTCCCCTTTCACTCACAGGGGTCTGGCAGTCTGTGGCTAGTAGGCTCCAAAACAAGTGGGAACACTTGACAGGTAGCTTTATCCCACAGAAAATATTCATGGATCACTGCAGTCTCCAAACTGAGACAAACTTGATCCAGATCCATGTTTTAAACAGTTGGAGTAGCAAGGGGAGGAGGATGGTGCTGAATAGTTGGCACTCGAAACTGCATGGAATGTGCTGCCAAGCTTCTCTCAAAAAAGGTACCACTTATTTCCCCTTTCATTCGCTTTTGTTTAGATTCCTTTCGCTCACTACAAAGAACTTTTCTTGAACATTTCTCCTAACAGCTAAGGTCAGCTGCGACCTTGGCCTAAACGTACATATGTATGGAAGGGGCCAGTTTGAAAGGGTTTTGTTGTTGCTGTTCTATTATCAGATGGTTATGTGGGGATTGGAGGAAGCCCAAAGTCCACTGGAAGATGGCAGATGCAGTGCAACGTGAGATGAATTGTGTACATCTCTCAACGGTTCCTCATTAGGTTCGACCTTCCTCTTTAACGCCCTCTACCCTAGACTTGGAGGAGATGTGCTATTCCACTTGTACTTAACAGCAGAAACTGATAAGATACTAGTCGTGGAAAGTATGTCCTTCGACATCTGATGCTTTGCATTCTCAGTTACAGTGGTGATTTATATATTGTAAGCAGGGCTGCCCAGAGGATTGAGGGGGCCCAGGGCAAAGCAATTTCGGGGGCCCCTTCCATAAAAAAAGTTGCAATACTATAGAATACTATATTCTTGTGGTGGCCTGGGGCAAATTGCCCCACTTCCCCCCGCCCAGGCAGCCCTGATTGTAAGTCAGATATTTTTATGCACTAGTGGCTGAAGCAATTCAATGAGAAGTAGTGAGCCTAATACTTCAGTATTTAGAAAAGTAATCCTGTGTTCAGAATTTTTTTCCCCTGGCATGTTTTATCTTGGTGTTACTATTTTGTTCCTTTTTTCTTTTTGCAACATCATTTCAAATAATGTATTTCATAGTATGGCTGAAATTTGAGATGGAAAAGACCTAAGAGAGGGATCTGGCCTCTGTGAGTGGAAGATTGTTCCGAACCATATGTTTCACAGGGTTTGTGGAGTCCAGTTTTCATTGCTTCCAGGGATGGGGCTCCCACTACATTTCTGTGGCCTGATCTCCGCACAAAATTGCTCTGGTTTAACAAAAGTTGGAGGTTAAACTGATTCAGTGAAATAAGTGCAACTTTGTATGTGGACACACACACATTTATTTAAACCTGGCTTATAGCAGTTTAGTTTGCACCTGGAGACAGTTCCACACACAGTCTTATAGGTCAGAGTCCTGATTTCCAGTTGGCCTCTACGGGTGTAGCTCCATTGTAGTGACATTGATGGACTCCAGTAAAAGATTAGGCCCCTGAAGGCTTTCATGAATCTTGTGGAAGTAAATGTAAGTGCACGAACAGACAGGGTCATCGAACAAGCAAACCAACTGTATCTCACTGAATTTGTAGAAGGAATTTAGACAAACAGAATGTAAATACCTGAGTTGACTTAGGTTTCACATTAATTAGAAATAAAATAATGCACACATTTGGATTTGCTACAAATGCATGTATTTTATAAAAAGCCTATTCCATGCCAAAGAGATTGGAAATGAATTTGTTGCGTAGCTGGAATATGTTCTCTTTCAAATATTTCTTTTGATTTCAGGGCAGTTAATGAGGAAAAAAACAACAGAATAAATGAGTATTCAGGTTATTGTAACCTGCATATTATCTTCCCAGGATTTCCTGTTTTGTAAACAGGAAGCATCCTGTAACTTGAAAAGTAATATGTGATAATCTTGACAAATTGTCAGACGGTAAATTATGTAACCACGCTAACATCTAACAGGGAAAACCTACAAGCTGTCAAGAAAACTGTTGGAAGTTTTGTGATATGATCTCTCTGTTCAAGATGAATGCCTGACCACATAGTGAGGCTTTTGTTTATTTTAATTCCATGTCAGAGCTAGGGTGACCAGAAATCCTGATTTTTATAGGGACAGTCCTGATATTTGGGGCTTTGTCTTATATAGGTGCCTATTACCCCCCACCCCTGTCCTGATTTTTCACACTTGTTACTTGGTCACCCTAGTCATAGCAATCATACCTTTGTCTACTGTGGTCCTAGTGTCTTGGCACTCAGATTTATTTCAGAGTTATATGTTGCATTCTATAAGAGAAAGATACTGTTTGGTTATATTTTTGATGTTAAGATTGTTGCCATAGCTGTCCACCTCCCAGTGAGTAGTTGTAATCTGGTCAGTTTCGTCTTCATTTTGTGGCATTTCCAACTGAGATGCGTGGCACTAAGAGAATTTCCAGATGTCATTATTTGTGCTCCTGGACATGATTGACTGGCACTTGTAAACTATTTGCAATGTACATCTTGGGATTTTTCACTTTTGTACTTTTACATTTGGGGGTTTCAATGCTGTATCTTTCTCAACAGCATAATTATTTTTCCCCCATCCAAAAACTCCAAGAAACAATCACAAGGGATACATTCCAATGATTTCATCATAATGGAAATCTAAGTGTAAACTGATGCAGCTCCATTTACTTTTATATAGCTGCACCAGTTTGCACCACCTGAAGACCTGGCCCTGGATTCCTGAGCCTAATTGTTTGTGATGTATCCAACAATAATAATGACCATTCCCTGGTCTTCCTCATTTCCTGTTCTTTAAGGGGCATGTATTTCCTTGAATCCACATGCACACAGAACTCTCAATGACATCAGTAGGAGCTGGGTATGTAGCCCAACTGCAGTATATGGTCCTGAATATTTCTCGTCTTTGGTTTTTCTGTTTTTTCACAAATTAAATAATTACAAATGTAAGTCAGGTGATAAATAGAAAGCCTGGCAGCCACACTGACCTAATGACTTGTGGAGATATGAACCCAAAGCTCAATGACTGGTTACATACAATTGCAATTTGAACGTGAGACATAAGCCCCTCAGGGTGTGTCTGCATTGCAATTAAAAACCCTCAGCTGGCCCGTATCTGCTGACTTGGGCTAAGAGGCTCAGGCTAAAGGGCTATTTAATTGTGGTGTAGACATGTGGCTTCGGGCTAGAGTCTGAGAGTCCCAGAGCTTGGTGTAGACATACCTTTAGTCAGTTAGGTGCTTTTGAAAATTTTGCCCAATATCTACATCTATGTATATATTTATATCTTTCTATCTATTTATATCTGTCACATATGTGTACATAATATGCATACCTGCTCTTCTTCCAATTTCTTTTGCCATGTACTACTGTCACCCGTGATCAGAATCTGCTGAAAAGATGAAGTATGAGTACTCCCCACAGCAACCAAAGCACCTCATTATAATACTTGCTGCTCTAGGACTTTGATTTGTACAGAAGGTCCTCTGAAGGAACTATAGCAAGAAACACAGCATTTCATTGCTTCATTCATTAGCAATACTCCCTCAGGCAAAATCATATTCCAAAAGGATCCTCCTTGAAATAAAATTTCCTTAAAAGGGTGATGACCCCAGTTTTCATCTCAAGATGTTGTTCCACTCTACCAGCACTGTAATGGAAGACCAACGACAAGGAGGGAAAAATCTCCCATCAAGAAGGCAAGCTTCCTAACTGAAACTCAGGGGGAGGGATTCTGGCCCATTTTAATTCCAGCTTCCTCCTCTACTCCCTTTTCCTGGTTCTTCCTGAGACAGCTTGTGTTTGCCAAAGCAAAGGAATCTCAGCACGGAAGAAACAGAGACATAAACAAGTTTCTTAATGCCAGTTGCATGAACCCCAAAACACATGACTTGGCCCAATTTTGTCCGCCCGTGGCAGAAGTATGATTAAAAAATGATGAACCCTAAAAGCTGCCGCATTTTGACAATTTGGGCTGAAAGGCATTTGGCCCTCAGTCAGAATCCAAATTTCCTGCGCTATTTGAATAAAAGCATCCCACTTATCTCCAGATGCTTTAGCTGGTAAACACTTCCTCTGGATGGACCCCAGAAATCCCCAGCTTGACTTAATAATAATACTGCACAGGGCACCGCATTGCACATTTTTGTAAAGTCTTCAAGCATCTTCTGGCATTTCACCAAAGAGAAAGAAAACAAATAATGAGTCAACAGTAAGGTACAATTATAAATATGGCCAAGCTCCATAGGGCCTGTTCCAGAGCTCAACAAACCAGTAGTAGTCTTTCCATGTTCTTCGATGTTTGGATCAGACCCTTAATGAACAAGGAAAGTAAATAAATAGTCTAGATTTGAAAACACTCATCTTCTCTTTCTTGATCATGTTAAATAATCAAGGAGCAATTGAGGAAAAAACATTAATTCAAACCCTATATATTGTATTTTAGGAACACAGAGGGTGGCCTTCAGTAGCAGCATGCTATGAGCATCTAACAAGTAAAGGGAAGATTTTCAAATGCACAGAATGAAATTAGGCACACAACTTCCATCTTCCAACAGGAGATGGGCACCTAAATACCCTTTGTGCCTTTGAAAATCTCCCCCTAACCCTATGGAGTTGAATATTAAAAAGGCCAATGCTGTTAGCTTACAAGGTGCCACGTAACCTAGTGGCTAGAGCACTGGCCCAGGAGACTCTGGGCCAGTGCTCCTGGCTCTGCCACTGGCCCCTTGAGTGACCTAGGGCATGTCACTGCCCCTCTCTGTGCCTCAGTTTCCCTATCTGTTAAATAGGGAGAATGATACTGACCTCCTTTATAAAGCACTTTGAGATCTATGGATGAAAAGATTATCATCGCCTTGTAAGAAAGGAATCTTAGAATAAGAACCTAGTAATCAAACCTGAACATATTTTGGAAGCCAGTTCAGAGAAATCTCAACACTGGTATAACTTATGTGTATATTGAAAATCATCAACCAGAATTCTAGATAAATTGTAACTTAGCTGTAATTTCAAAAGAGACCAGAAAGATTGTGGTAAATGAATTTCAATAATCCATCTGAGATACACTGGACACCTAAATAAAGCTCCTGCAGCAGCAAGGTCAGGGGCATGTTATATTCTGCGAAGTTTTATGATGTAGAAAAAATTGAAAACAATGATATATGGAGATCAAAGATGACCCCAAAGGTGATGGACCTTACTAACAGGCTACACAATACTGCCATCAAAAAGGGATTTCAAAGAATGAAACTACATTCAGAAGTCAGCAAGGTTCAACTAAAATCAACTCCATTTCTCATGACATAATGTTAATGAAATCCACTGCTCCATATGAGCTGTTTGCAAAAAAGCCTAGTCTAATTAGTGACTGAATATGCAGAAAAAATCATATCCTGAAGAAGGCTGGTTATAATACTCCCCTCTACTGGACAGTCACAACTGTATCGGGATTATTTCATTCAGTTCTGGGCACCATAATTACAGGAAAAAGCAACAAAGAGTCCTGTGGCACCTTTAGACTAACAGACGTGTTGGAGCATAAGCTTTCATGGGTGAATACCCACTTCGTCAGACGCATGTGTCTTACAGAAAAGGCACTGACAAATCAGAAGTGTCAGAAGAAGAAAAATGAAATAATTAGGACTAACACGAGGAAAGCTTAAATGTGCCAAATAAATACAATTTAGTAATGGGGTGGGTTGGACAAACATTTGAAAATAGCAGGGCATGGCTACAGGAATTTTTTTAGGACTGGGCATTAAGATCTAACTAGGAGTAACTGGCTGAAAGTAAAAAGGGGAAAAATTTAGGCTGAATGGGGCTAATTCAAAGCCCACTGATGCCAAGGACAGTCTTACCCCTGACTTCAATGGGGTTTGGATCAGGGCCGCCATGAGGAAGTTTTCCTGATTGTGAGATGCACCAGTATTAGGATCCCAGAGAACGTAAGCGGAGCTCTATTGCTCGAGACAATGAAATGTAGATTCCATGAAACACTGGAAGACATGCTGTAGAGAACACTCCTGCACTGACGGAAGGATGGACCAGATGCTCTCAGATATCTTTCCCGTCTTCAATGTCTATGATTCTTTGGCTGTGTCTACACTGCAGCTGGAAGCAATCCTCCCAGCCTGAGTAGATAGACTCATGCTAATTCAGCTCAAACTAACGCACTAAAACTAGCAGTATAGACATTGCAGCACAACCAGCAGCTTGGGCTAGCCACCTGAGCTTGGACCCAGAGGTCAGGTGGGCTTGTACTCAGGTGGCTAGCCTGAGCTGCGGACATGACACAACAACCATGCTGCTATCCTTAGTGCGCTAGGAATCTGTTTACCTGGACTGGGAGGCACGATCCCAGCTGCAGTGTAAACATACCCTGATATCACTGACACTGAACTGAAGTAAAAATTGCTTCCCTATGTCGTCAATCTGGCAAATAAACTTCTATATTATTAGCCTACCTTTAATAAATGAAATTTGTATTCCTCGTGATGGCACCATATGGAAGCAGAAAGGGTGAAAAGCTCACTGAAGTCAATGGCAAAACTTCCATTGACACCAAAGACCAGGATTTCACCCAGGGTGACAGAACACTGTAGATCCAAGAATTGGAGGCTGTGAGACTCCACAGTAAGTTGTGCATTGGACTAGATTGGAAAATATCCACATATAAGGAGGATCCTTTTGCATTGCATGAAATAAGACTAAAATCACTTAAAATGAGGGAGGTTTTCAATGTCTGTCTATTGAGATGAATGGGGCGAGTCACCTGTGCAAAGCTGATCTCATGCCTAAGTGTTTGGAGGGATAGTGCCTAAATAATACCACCATTATGAGCCAGGTAAGTCCCTGTTTTATACAGGGGAAAACTTAGCTGCCGGAATGTTAAGTGACTTGTCCAAGGTCACAGAAAGTGAAGACCAGACCAAAGGAGTCTTGGCTCTTTGTACCTGGGTTAACAAACATGATTTACTAATTTCAGCATTTTATTATTTTAGGCTGGTTTTTTTCTTTTTCTTTCCAGTGAAATGTGCTGTTTTGACAACGAAAAAGAGCTAAGCAGTGTATATTTTAAAATGGCCCATGGTGATCTGCTCTATTTTTCTGTGGTGGCCGGGTGGTTTGGATAAAAACATCGATGAGGCAAGTGGGGTTTTGAAATCAGAAATTACTATGTTGCCTAAAAAGCGTCTCTTTTTTTCTTTCTGTAAAATGTGCTTGTTTAGCTTTATTGTCTTCCAGCTTTTCTGTAAAGAATGTATAATCGAACTGATTTCTGGTTTTGGACATATCAAGATTTATTGTTTGTTAAGGCAAATATTTTTCTTGGTTTCACTTTGGTCCATATTTGGCTCTTAGGTCAATATGAATGAATATTGACCTCAACCACAAGTCACTGTTGGTTTATTATTAGGTTGGCAGCTCAAATCTGTTACACTATTGACTAATGCTACAGGACACTCTTTGACATACGTTACCAAAGCACAAATGTTTTCCCTGTGAAAAATCAGGGAGAGTTATGGATGAATCAGTCTCGTATGGTAAAATGTTAAATTATTCCAAAACCAAAAAGCCTCATTTTAAAACTAGCTAAGATAATTTAATACCAGCAGTGCCATTGCCTATCATGACATTTTCTAAATGCAAGCCATTAAAATCAAGGAAATGAATAGTTAGGAACATCATAAAGCTCGCAGTTCCCATGGAGGGTGAGATTGTGACTCTCCAAGCAGAAACATGAGGAAGGATAAGGTGCTCCCTTACTTTCCTGAGTGAGCTACTAGTGGCACAGATTACAGTACAGTAGAGAGAGTCAATGTTGTCAGCTGTCACTCCCCCATAAATGGGTGGGTGGAACAGGCAGTGGATGGAGACTTAACTCCACTCATTTCCCCAAGGTACTGGCCGACACAGCTGAGTCAGCAATGTGGGGAAAGTAGTCTGAGACAGGGGAAGGTTTGGTGCAAATTACTTTCCCCTGAAGCAGGGGATGGGGGAAACCAGGGCTGAACTGTGATTCTCTGGTCTGCACCCCGTATTCAGGGCTGTTGGAAACTCCACAATCTAGCCCCTAATAAACAAACACATTTGTGATGGGCAGGGGCGTCTCTAACATTTTTGCCACCCCAAGCACAGCAGGGAGGCTGCCTTCAGCGGTGTGCCTGCGAGAGGTCCCAGGCCCCACGGATTCAGCAGCTTGCCTGCGGGAGGTCTGCCAGTCCTGCGGCTTCAGCGTACCCGCCGCCGAATTGTCACTGAATCCGCGGGACCAGTGGACCTCCCACAGGCAAGCCGCTGAAGGCTGCCTGACTTCCACCCTCGCAGGGACCGGCAGACCACCCCCTTTGCAGGTCCAGTGCAAGGATGTTTCGTGCCCTAAGCGAAACTTCCACCTTGCGCCCTTCCCCATCCCCTCACCCTCGCCTTGAGGCCCTCCCCCCGCGGCAGCTCCCCCCCGCCCTGAGGCACCCGCCCCACGGCAGCTCCCCACCCTCTGCCCTGAGGCACCCCCCCGCCCCAGCTCACCCCTGTGTGCACAAGCACGAGCACCCCGGGCATGCCATCACTGCTTCACTTCTCCCGCCTCCCAGGCCTGCCGCATCTAACTTGATTGGCGCCACAAGCCTGGGAGGCAAGAAAAGTGAAGCAGCCACGGCGTGCTAGGGGAGGAGGCAGGGCAGGGGTGAGCTGGGGCGGGGAGTTCCCTTGTGTGCTGGGGCGGGGAGTTCCCTTGTGTGCCGCACCCCCCCTTACTTGCTGCAGGTGGCCCTCCCCACGCTCCCCTGCCCCAACTCCCTCTGCCTAAATGCTGGCGGCGACCAGGGCGGCCGAAAGTCTGGCTGCTGCAGTCGCTGCCGAAGAAAATGCCACCCCCGCAAATCCTAGTGCCCTAGGCAACCGCCTAGGTCACCTAAATGGTTGCACTGGCCCTGCCCTCGTGGCTTGCTGCCCCAGGCATGCGCTTGGAGCATTGGTGCCTGGAGCCACTGCTGGTGATGGGGTTAACAGGAGTCAACCTATTAATTAACCTACCTGGTTGCACCTGGAGGGTGGGCAGGCCTAATTAATGATGAAACCCGGCTGGGGAGGGGCTGAGCAGTGTTATAAATAGAGGCCATTTACAGCAGAAGGAGGCTGCAAGGAGAGTCTCTGCAATCACTCTCCTGGGATTAAGGAGTGAAGAGGCCTGTAGGGAACAGAAAACTCAGGGAAAGTCTTGGTAGGAGAAGTCCAGAGAGATGTTAGCAAGGAATCAGGTGGAATGAACCAGGACTGCCTGCCCTAGGGTCCCTGGACAGGAACCCAGTGCTTGGACTGGGACAAGGTTCCCCTACCAACCACTGGCAAGGTGGTATGACATTGCTGAGATGGGGACATGGACTACTGGAAGCCCTGAGGAAAGAGAGTACAAACCACTGGTCCCAGAACTGAGGGTCACAGACTGGAGGAAATCAGACATTTGTTTTTACTGGACTTTCTGTTACCCTGGAAGGTGTCAGACTAAAGCTTGACCTGGACAGAGGGCAGAGTCCTGAGAAGAGACAGACCAGCACAAGCCTGGAGTGACTGTTGACAGGGATGCTTGAGAGGAGAGAGTCTGAGATGTCACACTCAGCCATGTGGGGGCACCCCAGCAGTGAGTCCACTCTTCTACAGCATTATAGTTACGTATAAGGAAAGGCATATTTCATCACCACACTGAGCTCTGACCCAGGGGTTACTAATATTTTTTTATCTATTTATCTCATCTTGAGTTCTGTAACTAAGTATGTTCAACTTAACAGAATCCCTTAAAAGAAAATACTTAATCAGTTAATACATTTACTAATAGTAGACTTGGTCTTCAGTTGAGAACAATGGTGTCTGTTTTGTGTGTCTCATTCTATTCTCCCCTTCCGCTCGCCTTTCGTTACTCCAGTGTTTTGGGCTAGGTCTTGCATATCCTCCATGAGTGGGAATCCCACTGACTTTCAATGGGAGTTTCTCATGTCGTTCAAGAGATGGGCCCTCTGCCTTTAAGAACTTCAGATCAAACTTCTTTGGTCCACTTCTTTAATTTCTTCCTTGGCTGTTTCTTCTCCCCTCTATATTTTACTTTTAAGGGAGAAAATAGACTGTGTAGCTCAGAGTGAGAGCAGCATAGAGAGCTACCTACATTGGATCTTTGGGAGGCAGAGTTACTGGTCACCGATTCAGCAGTTGAAAGAGGCCATTGCTTGTGGTCTGACTAATTCAGACCAACAGAACATGTTCCCGTGACTGTGCCCGGATGGTAGAAATGTACTATTTGGCATATAGCACAATTCTTGTTTAGGATTAGCATGAAAGCATTTCATGTTTAGTACCGATATGATTATTTAGCACTTACATGTTGTCTTAGGCCATGTCTACACTCCCATGTACGTTGGCAAAACGTATGTTGCTAGGGGTGTGAATAAAACACATTCCTAAGTGACATTCATTTTGTCGGCATCAGTGGCAGTGTGCACAGTGCAATGTCAGTGAGAGAGCTTCTCCTGCCGATAAGCTACCGCCGGTCATTGTGGGGGGGAGTTTATTATGTCAACGAGAGAGCTCTCTCCTGTCTGCACAGTGCGTCTACATGAGCGATCTTACAGCGGCATAGCTGCATCTGTACACAGCTGCACCACTGTAAGATCTCTAGTGTAAACATAGCCTTAAGGTGCTTTATAAATATAGGGCAAGATCTCAACCTTACTGGTGCAAATCTGGAGTGACTCTATAGATGTCTATGGAGTTACACCAGAGTTACACAAGGAAGATCAGAATCTGGCTCTAAATAATCCTCATTTACATAGTGGCACTAGGATGCATGGTGCTTTATTGACTTTGAAAACATTATTCCTACCCTGAGATTTACAATGTAGGCCCTGATCCTGAAAATACGTATATGGACATCAGTAACCCTCAATATCGACAGCCCAAAACATTAAAAATTCATGAGTCAGCCCCCAAAATCATGTGAGTGGTTTAAATATCATGAGATTATATACATTTCGGGTTCTATGGGTTTTTTCCCCCCCTCCTGGCTCTGTGCCATTAGGGTCCCTTGGGATCACATTGTCAAGCTTTTTTCTGTAACTATGGGGGCCAGAAACTTACTGCCTCACTCTCCCTGAAAGCTGAGATTCTCGTGTAATCACTTGCCTCCAGGAGCTGGGGGTTTAAGTAAAACATAAATGTCGGGAGACCTGTGAGAAGTGTGAGCTGGCAACACTGAAATTTACACGAGTCACCCTATCACACTCAGTGGATGTGTTTGCAGGATTGAGGCCTACCTTAGATTGGCACAACAATCAATAACAGAGCATGGTGGGCAGGAGTAGGGATAGAAAAGGAGGCATGAGCACAGAGAGCAAAGAGGAAAGGGAAATGATGTGACACAAACATCCTATATACCATTTGAGATTGTAAACGCACAGCAATAGGTCCCAATTAACATAATACATTTTCCAAAGCCTGGAGGATGTTCATAGCCTGATTTCATTTTTCCTGAAGGCTTCAGCCTGCCTCTGAGAAACACCCCTGGCCCTACAAGGCCCCTGAAAAGATAGACTCAGAACAGGCCTTTATTGTATCCTAGGGCTGAAAGGCCAACTCCTGTTCAAGAGATGAAAGGCAATTAATCTTGAATGTCTGTTTGTACAGTAATTCTCCCCCTTCCCTCCTCCTGGCCTTGATAAGTGGCTTTGTGCTGAATGGACAAGAGCACCATGGAGTCTTTCAGATGGTCTGTAGGCCTCCAATTCCCTGTGGCAGTTCTTGGCCAGAGAAATAACTGTTTAGTACTAAAACTGCAAAGGCCAAATGGTGTTTATGTTCTTGTTATATAGGAAGAATGGAGCCCATACAGATATGATATGTTACTTGCGGGCTGGGTAGAGGGAAGTGGGGGTGGGTATTGAGATGATGGCATAGGAGCTGCAGCTGTCCGCGCTGGCAAGCAAGGCTCTCAGCTTCTGTAGTGACAGCCAGAAAAACATGTCACTCCTTGCAAGTAATGGCTTTTGGACCCTTTTCAAGCCCTTAATATAGCTTTAAGCAATTCAGACACCAAAGCGCATGTTGAGGCTGACAATCTGTGTTTTACTGCAAAGGGAAAACATAGCTAGTGCTTTAACTGCCAGTCAGAGCGATACCACAATGCTGGGCTCCCAGGCAATTAGCTTGCCAGGCCTAGGGGTAAATGGCTTTCAGGGGGTGTGTGTCTCTTTCCGCTTTATGTGTACATTTTCCCTCTTCAGGCCAAATGCTGTGCCTGCCTTCCCTCCCCTCCCCTCCAAACACCACAAAGCCTGAGTAAAAGGGCCTGGCGTAGGATTAAGAGAATAACCTTCACCCCAAGCTGCAGTGGGTCCACAGGACTCCCAGACACCCACTCAGTAGCTGCTCCTACAGCAACCGTGAGTTCTGTGTGCATCTTACACAGGGATATTGGTCCCCATTCCACCCATTCCACCTCTCACCTCCTTCCCCGTGCTTTCATGGGGCTAAAGGTGGATTTACTGCAGAGTAGAGGGTATAGAGCCCTCCTGCCTGGCATGTCCAGGGTACCTGTTGCAGCATGTCCTGGGTCTCTAACATCTGCAGGAGGTGGAGGGTCAGCACTTGGCCTAGAGAAAAATGGAACCCTGGTCCTTGCTCTTGATATCCGTTCCATCTTCTCATGGACTAAACCAGTGCTTCGCAACCAGGAGTGCACATACTCATTCCCTTTCTCACCACAATGCTTGATAATTTTATACAGTTTAGCACTGATATATCTTGACAGATTTGTGGATTTTGTCACCTTTCTATTTCCTGTTTGTTTATTACTAAACTCCCCAAAGAGTGCTCATTTAGCACCTGAACCAAAGCCCATTGACATGACTGAGAATTTTTGCATTCTTTTCACTCAGTTTTGAACCAAGTCCTGCCTGTTGTTTATATACAGTTTAAACTGGAACATCATGAGCTGTTAGCTTTACTGATGTCTGCAAGCCCCAGCATATCCCAACAAGTATTTTTTCAAAACGTCTTTCTGAATATCAATGAGGCAGGAGCCTTAATAAGGGGAGGATATATTAAAATATAAAAACATGGTATACTTAGAATATCCTGGAAGTGCACAGATACTTTGCTACTTCAAAAATGACTGGCTTTTCTCCTGCATGGAAAGGTTACTTGGTATTGTGCTCAGCCACTCTCATTAGTTTTGTTGGTTTTGTAAAAAAAGCATCCCAGTCATGCAAAAGAATGGGAGGTACATCTGACAGAATATCTGAGAGAAATTAATAAATTGTGGGTGATGATGTTAAAGCTGTGCAAATAACTGATTGTTTTGGTTGACTGTTGAATGACATTTTGATTTGGGACTAATGAAATGTCTGACTTGAGCAGAAGCAAAATGTTTCACTTAATTTTTTGAGTTAACTTTTTTAAATAAAATTGAGGTGAAATTCAAAATGAACAGTCATTTCCAGTTACAAAAAAATCAATGTTTCATTAGGAAGATATCAAAATGAAACATTTTCTTTTTCAAAAAATGTTTGTTTTTGACCGAAACAATTTGGTGATTTGACATGAATTCACAAAATGTTTTGGTCAACCCAAATCTGCATATTTCAGTGAAAAAAGTTTTGTCCACAAAATATTGTGTGAGCCGAGGGATGTGCTGGCCGCTGCTTCCCGCCACCCACATTGGCCCGGAGCAGCAAACCATGGCCAGTGGGAGCCATGATCGGCCAAACCTGTGGGTGCGGCAGTAAACAAACCAGCCCGGCCCCCCAAGGTGCTTACCCTGGCGGGCTGATGCCAAAGGTTGCCAGTCCTTGCTCTAGTTGATCTGTGATGTGATGGGAATTCCCTTTAAGGCCCCCAAGGAGCTGTAACTTCATAACCTAATCATTGTGCTAGAAACTTGCATGACCTGTTAGCGGCTGGAGCACTGCCATTCAAATAATTTTGTGTGTGTGTATACGTGATTTACTTCCCACAAGATAGTGCAGGTCTGGTGCTCAGTAACCACCTATTTTGTCCATCTCCACAAAAATTCCTATTTTGTCCATCTCCACTAAATAGATTAGATAGATTGGTAAAAGTGAATCCACATGGCCAACGTCTCCTTTTCACTGACACCACTTTTAAACTGGTGTGACTCCATGGACTTCAATGGACCCGCTCCAGAATTACACTGCTGGGAGTGACAGCAGAATCCAGCTCTGTGTTTCAACTGAAACCAATGATTGTGAATGTTGCTGTTTGCAGCCCTTGCCCAGTGCTAGTGCCTAAGAACAGAGACACAGTGTGCATTACCAGGGTGCTCTCCAGTACTCTCCCTAGCACCAGGTTTGCCCTCATTCCAATCCATTTAACTCCCCTGACCTGTTTATATTTCTACCAGCAATGTTAAATAAATAGACATAAACAATATTCTTCACTTTGCCAGTTGCTGTATTTGGATCATTGGTGACCTGTATTTTACCCAGCACAAGAATGTTAAAAAATAAGAATAACTTCTTTGTTCTGGGATGAGAGAGGAGTGAATGTGCCTGTACTCCAGCCTTCCAAGTTTTATCAACCATATGGGTTGCGGGTGAGATCAAAGTTATAAGAACAGGAGTACTTGTGGCACATTAGAGACTAAAAATTTATTTGAGCATAAGCTTTGGTGGGCTATAGCCCACTTCTTCAGATGCATGTTCTTTTTGCGGTTACAGACTAACACGGCTGCTACTCTGAACCCTATCAAAGTTATAGATACTTTGTCCCCTAAAAATCAAAATAAGAAGGGGTTTCCTTCTAGTAATGGAAAGGAGAATGCTACAAATAAATAAATAAATAAATACGTAAATTTAAAAAGTGGAAATCCTTCTTATTGTATCAATTCTTTCATATTCCAAGGACCAGATCCTCAGATGGTGTAAAACAGAAGTCAATGGAGCTACCCTGATTTAACCCAGATGAGGTAATTTCTTGGACAAACCTTGTGGAATTAAGTTAAACTTTACTGAATTAAGTTCCAGCATCTTTGGAGTTCATTGTATTAAAAATGCAAATATCTGTGAATTATTGTGGAATTATACGTAACATCTCTAGGCAGGAAACCTGACTAATGTAAACTCTGAAGTATTATGAGCTGCAAAGGATTATTTGAAATAATATGAACTTTTTAAAGTTAAGTGGGAAGTTTAAGTTCAGGAAGCTTCTAGGGGGAGATGTATGCAAATATAAACTCTTCAGGTATGCAAGAACTCAGCCATTGAAACTTTAGAGGGAGGAGGGACTTTTTGACTGCTGACCAACCATTATACAAGGACAGATCTAAGAGACCTGAACTGTATAAAGAGACTCTCAGATTCATGGAGTGTGTCTTCTAAACCAAGGCGTTTATGAACTTGTGACCATCGAAAAAAAACCCTGGTGGAGTTTGAAGGACTTTCCACCGGCCAGAGCTGATTGATCTCTGGTAACCTTATTAGCATGCATGTAGGTTTTTATTGTTTTTGATGTTTTCTCTGTAAGGCTTTTATCTTAAGAATAACTGGGCTAGTTTAGAAAGGGCTGTGTGGTAACTTAACTGTGGGTAATTATGCTGTTTACAGACTCTGAGGAGAAGGCACAGTAAGCCTGCTTAGGCAGTCAGACATGTTGCAGGATTCACGGCATAGGCAGGACCTGTACAGCCTGGAAGTACCCTAGTCAGGAGTGATAGAAACGTGTATCTCTGCCCAAGAGCAGTGACAGCTGGGGAGCCAGAAGCATGTCAGTGGGTGCACTTAGTGGACCATAGATGGGGGAATATAGGTGGAGTTGTCCTGAACTGTGAACTGTGTCAAAAATCCATATTGTCTAATTACTGTTTCTTGTGTACTTCCCCTCTATAAATGTCTCTCATGATCTCTGCCAGGGATAAGCAGAGTAGTTCACAGTAGTGTTGGCAACTCCTCCAATTTTATTATGTGTCTTGTAACACTTGGTGGTTTTTCTTAAAGCCCCAGCTCCTGAAGTCAGGTGATTACATGAAACTTTTAAAAAATGAAATCTGAGATTAAGTTTCTAATCCTAATGGTTTCAGAGAAAAGCTTAAAACATTACCTGAATGGACACAAAAGGCTCAAAAAACAGAATGATAAGAAGCAAAAATGCTTTTTTTAAAAAGAAGCATGATGTTTAAGCCAGTCTCGTTATTTGGGGAAGGGTCAGAGCTAAGGCTTCTCATTCAATAGTCTCTTAATATTGACATTTCCTGCCTTCCGAGACTTTAATTGACTAATTATTCTTCACATCATTTTTTTGCATTAATATGCTGAACTGCATAACATTCCTCTTTTCTAAAAAAAGCTAAATGCAATGGTTTAAGCAAGTTAGCAAGTCATGAGTTTAGTGTCAGTAATTTTACCATAGACTGATAATGTCCAAGGTGCAAGGCTGCCTTTTCTAGATCTTTGATGAGAAGGCTAACAGCTAGGAAAGAGATGACCAGATTCTGACAATCGAAGCGCTTCTTGGAAAATCACCTGTTAGCATATTATTTACACTGATGGAACACCATAAATTACAAAGGAGTTTCTCCTGATTGATGCTGGTGCAAGTGGAAGGAGAAATGAGCCTTGTTTTGCATAACGAATCACAAACTAGTTAAACAAAACTGCCTTCTCTCAGTATAGGGCTGAGACAGTTAAGGTCCATCTATTACGATTACAACTAAGTCAGAGGGCCAAGTTATAAGGCTCCAATGTGTAGTGTAGATGATCCTTAATCATACTTCATAAGACAGATTAAAGCTATGAAGACTTACTTGTGCCAAAGAAAACCTTTCACAAAACTTTTCTGTTAGTCATACACTAGAAAAGTATTATAATACATGCATCACTCTGAAAAGTAATTTCCCAGTGATGCTGGTGCAACTCTATTAGGCCTAATCTACACTAGGGAGGATCAATCTAAGTTACGCAACTTCAGCTATGTGACTAACGTAGCTGAAGTCGACGTACTTAGATCTACTTATGGCGGTGTCTTCACTTTGGTGAGTCAAGGGCTGTCGCTCCCCCATTGACTCTGCCTGCACCTCTCACTGAGCTGAAGTACAGGTGTCGATGGGAGAGAGCTTAGGGATCAATCCATCGTGTCTACACTAGACACGATAAATCAATCCCCGCTGGATAGGTCTCTGCCCGCTGATCCGGCCGGTAGTGAAGAAATACCCTTAGATTCAGTGACTTAATTCTAGAGCCGTGCAAAGATGGAAATTCCCTTTTGCAAAGGATTCCAAGATTTCAAATACTGGTTTCCTTTTGAACTGGAACAAAACCCAAACATTTCAAAATTCTCCACAAAGGAAAATGATGGGGAAAATCTCCTTTTGGAGCTATCAAAATGTTTGACTTTTACCATTTTATGTTCATGTATAATACAAAATTAAAAAATGGAAATGGAATACCATTACAAAACAAAAAATCTAAATATTTTGTTCTAAAAATGTCAACTTTGTTGGGGTTTTTTAAATGTTGGCAAAATTGACCCAACTCATTCCAATTTTCACAGAACGGCATTTACTGACAGAGAACAGTTCCATCTTAGTTGTCCTAACCCGCCCTAGTTACTTCTGATTTTCATCAGCAGGGAGAAGAATTAGGGCCTATGAGTCTCATCTGTAGTGTCTGTGATTATTAGTGCTTGACCCTGCACACACTATTATTTATTCAGAGCTAGAGCTGCATAAACAACACTAAAAGACTGTGGAAGAAGTGTGTTTTCTTTGGCAATCTCAATATATATGCCTGATTAGTCAATGTATCTGACCCAGTACATTCTATTTGTTCTGTTTCACAGTTGTATTTACCTGATCACAATCCCTTCTAATGTATTAAGTATGTCACTGTTCTGGAAATGGTATACAACACAATTTGCTATCACAAAAGATGGAGCAGGCTAACATGTTTGGGGGAAATGTTAATAAGATGTTTGTGCCTTGCAGGTTTGTTAAGGGATTCTTAGTTACTTCATCAATCTCATTTCAAGAGCAGGTACTGTATCCCTAAAATCATATTTGACCCTCTTAGTTGAACAGAACTTATTTAATCAATCATGCCTTCTCCTAAGACCTAACTCAATCAGAGGTGCTGGAACAATTTGTATAGTGGGGGTGCTCAGAGCCATTGAACCAGACTGTAAACCATGTATATAATGAAAACTACTTCAAGTCAGCAGCACCCCCAGAACCTCTAGTTCTAGCACCTATGAACTCAATAACCCTTTTTGATTGCTTTCAAGGGAAAGTGTCTAGAGCTCTACTAAAAGCAGCAAAGAGTCCTGTGGCATCTTATAGACTAACAGACGTATTGGAACATGAGCTTTCATGGGTGAATACCCACTTCGTCGGATGCATGTAGTGGAAATTTCCTGAGGCAAGTATAAATAAATTTCCACTACGTGCATCCGACGAAGTGAGTATTCACCCATGAAAGCTCATGCTCCAATATGTCTGTTAGTCTACAAGGTGCCACAGAGCTCTTTGCTGCTTTTACACATCCAGACTAACACGGCTACCCCTCTGATACTAGAGCTCTGCTGATTCTAGTCTCACTAACTCCAGTGGTGTTACTCTTGACAATACCGGAACAAGTGAGCACAGAATCAAGTCCTACATGCATTGAATGGCATTCCACTTTTTAAGCCGAAGAGAGCTGTAAAATCAAGGGAGTCAGAAAGTTAGAAACCATGTGTTGAAATGAGAAATAAACAGCCTGGGTTGTGCCTGATAACACATGGGTCTGTTTCATAAGGGAGTTAGAATCGGGGACAGAAATGAGCCCTTAAGTGCACAAAACATTGACACTCTCCACCTATTAAATTAAACAGGAAATTAATGTTGAAGGAAACTTGTGGAACTTCTAATAAGTATTTTGCTTTGTGAGAAACAGTGTATGTCAGTTTAAATCATTATGCACTGTTCTATCTGCTCTGAAATGAAATCTTCGCAACGTTATTATATCAAGAGCTCAGCACATAAATTCACATGATGAGATCATTTGACAGGAGTTAGCTGAGTGTAAATATTTACATGAATGAAATAAATGGTGACACGTATTCTCTACAAGGCCCTTTATCTGAATTTGCAGCTATGTTCTATAAAAATGACATGGTGGACTTCCATATTTCTGTTGCTTTAATGATTTCTATATTAAGGTCCAGGTTCTTCCACCTATATGGAAGAGTCTCTTGCTCTGTGAATGCTCCCACTGATTTCAGTGGGTCTAATCATGAGGTAAGGTACCTCATGCAAGATAGCAGAATCTGGTTTTGCAAGTAGAACGATAATTTTTCTGCAATCTCAGTTAGAATGGCAATTTTATGAATGGAGTATGAGGTACAGCAGGGTCTTTCCCCTCTTTCATAGTTGTACTGACTCCATAGTTCTAATGGGAGTAGAAACTTGGTTTGGTTCATGAAATAAAGGACCCAGTTCTGCATCCTTTATATTAAGTAGCCACTTGCTCTGTGAGTACTCAACTATTTGAATGGGGTCACTGCCAGATTACATTGCTGTTCAACATGGATAAAAGGTGGTTGAATCTGGCTCAAAGAGATTAGATAATCTGTCTTTTTATGTCTTTAAATATTGTTGAACCTGCCTTGCCCTAGAGAGTACTCACGTGAGTAGACTCAGTGGCTTCCATGGGACTGTTTGGGTAAGTGCTTAGCCACGTGTTCATACAGTACATACAATCTCACCCATAGAAAGCAAACAGGCAGAGTAAGAAGATGTCATTCTCAAGACCACTCCACTTTTCTGACCATAACAACACTTCAAGGTTTATGATTTCTGACATCTAAACAGAGAAAGTTCTTTTAGCCATCCCTAAATAGTGGAACTTGTAGAACCAATGCCTTGTTTCACAAAAGTTGTCTCCCAAAGCAGGAGGATTATAGTGTATATAGAGGAAAATGGTTTTATTCCTTTCTTCAGTTATAGACTGATAGACTGTCATCATCTTCTAGTACTGGTTTACGTGGTTATTTCAGCAGTTCACTAATGTTCCACTGATGCTCGTTTCTTCGTACAAACTGTCAGCATTAATCAGCAATTATCGCAGATGCATTATGTTCATGGGCTTCAAGCAGGCAGGAAAATTGGGTAGTTATCTTCAAGCTTGAAGCTGGTCTTTGAAGTTCTGCAAAATGAGTCCATTGCTATTTTGGGGAGTGGGATTCAACTCTAACAGCTGCAGCGCCATGTCAACATCAAAAAGAATAGCAAAGTCACAAAATAACCTTATTGCTATGATGCACAGTGATCATTCCCCTCCAGCCTTGCTCCTATGTCTGGTGGTGTTGCATTATCACATACTGGACCAATGGCATGGCATGACAGCAACAATGCATCATCATCCCCTCTTCCTCTTCCCCAACTGCCAAATCCGTTCCTGCCCCCAGGGAGGGAGTTATCTTTATTCCATGCTCCAATCTCTCCATGAACCCTACCTGTTGGATGGCCCTACTCTCACAGGCAGAATGTTCCCTTCAGTGAATTTCCAAAAATAGCCTGAGGGTTATTTCACAGACTCAAAATGAGAGCTTTGATGTTGCTACTGCACCTTTTGCTGTGAACCCCCTCCCGCCCCACCTTTGAACTCCAGGGCTGGGCCTGGTATGGTATTTTGAGCTGACAGTATTTCTTGTAAGGGGCTTCCAATAGGGTTGCCAGGTGTCTGTCTGGTTTTCGAGGTTTGTGAAGTATCTGGCAAGTCCCCCGCGCTTCCCCCCAGATTGGCCTGCTGAGGCAGGTAGAGGGCTCTGTCCTCCTCTCACCGCCCCTTCTGCTCCCCACCTGGGCCTGGCCACCAGGGTCAGAGACTGACTGAGCTGGAAATGTGCCGGGAAGCGGGAAGGGGCGGGACCACCCACTTCTCCCACCGGCCACTCCAGGTTGGCCTGAGAGCCCAGCCGCTGTGCTGAGGCTGGGCTGCCTGAGAGACAGCCTGGCTGTGGGAGGAGGCAGCGGCAGGCCACCCCTCGCCTGGGCCCGGCTGCTGGGGACAGGGGCTGAACATGCCTGGGGGCAGGTACAGTCGAAGGAGAGATCCTCCCCCCTCAGGTAACTGGTGGGGTGGCAAAAGTGTAAGTGTGGCGGTACTGGGATGAGTGCAGGGCAGTGAGGGGGGAGAGGACTGAGCAGAAGGCGGAGTCTCAGGGGGAGGGGGTGGAGCAGGGGTGTCCAGTTTCCAGAAATTGGAAAGTTGGCAACCCAAGCTCCTTTTCCTACATTACACATCCCTGAAGATGACTTGGTAAGCAATAGTTACTGAGAAATAGTTGCAGTAGCTGAAATCTCAAGAGTCCAGCAGAAGTAGGAGTTCTGAGATGGGTAAAGAGAATGATTAACAAAGTGGGTGTAAAGTGATACCACACTGGTGTATAAGCAAAGCCTAAGAGGGGATGCAGAACAAAATAATGAGTGTTGCAGAGAAGGGTAATAGATGGCTGCCATTTATCCTTTCTCATAATGGCAAAATAAAGGAACAGTCCATGCAACTGAAAGGAAAGAATTAAAACTGATATCCTTTTTTACACAATACATTAACCAGGGGAACTCACTGAGGCCAAGGTACTAACTAGGGGGATTTGAAAAGGATTTGACATATGAACTATGGGAACATCCACAATGATGTTAGATAGGCGATTGGTTGGCTGGTTGGTTGATTGGGCATTTTTAGAGCTATAAAACCTTCACGTTTCACGTCATAAACCAACCACTAACTAATGTGGGTTAGGAAGAAATGTCCCCTGTGAGCAATTTATCCCACAACTGTCCAGTATGGGGTTTCTTGTGTCTCTTTCTGAAGCAACCGGTATTGATGTAACCCTGGGCCAGTTGCGTTGACTTCCATAGGGTTATTCTAGAGTTACATCAGTAACTGAAACCAGAATCCACCCCTTTGCTCAATGATATGAAAAACAAAGTTCAGGCAAGTTCATGTTTTGTTTTGGGTTCTTTCACAAAGCATTACATATTTCTGTGTCCTGACTATTTCACATAAACAATCTAGCAGTGCTGTGGTATTGTGGGGTTTTTGTTTTCTTTGCAGTCCTCTGGGAATCTCACTCATATGCGCACAACTCCAATTATGGCTAATGGTAACTGCACAGATAGTCCCTGTATGCTGAAGAGAATGTTGGCATATGTTTTAGAGGGGTTCACAAGACTCTAAACATGTCTGAGTGCTGAGTCAGCTGCTGCACAGTGATTACCAAACTTTTACAACTCCACCAGGTCAGCGTGGGTGTTGGCGCTTCATAAGCCTGAGAAACTATTCGTTCAGCACTGTACGGAAAACCCTCAAATCTACCAAGCACGTTAGTTTTATGTTCCCTGCTTTCACAATAGGAACTATCATGCAGTGATTTGTGCTGTACTGAAACACAGTTTACATATCAAAAAGTTCAAATGTGTCCCTGGAAAGTTGGACATGGATACTAAGGCTTTGCTTCATAAGCTGATGTCTTCTTGTCAGAAGCATTGCTAGATCCTTGCTTCGGAGAGCCCTGGTTGAAGTCAACATTTCAGCTAAGAAAGGAGCCATCTTGTTAATGCTCAGCCATGCTTATTTTTATTAAGCTTATCTCTGGAAATAAGAAGTATGGTAAAGCCATGCTGGTATAGATTATGGAGCTGGCAGCAGCAGGAACCCATTAGGAAAAGCTCACAGTGCGGGGGCAAGTTTTAAAGTGAAGGCTGGCTGAGTGTTAATAGTCAAGTAATCTGTCACAGCTGTGTGTAATAAAACATACAGCTGAAACTCAGCATCATAATAAACGGGGCAGGAATTTTACAAAGATCCTGGCTGTGCAGAAAGGGCCTTCTTTTCTCAGAGATTGATTAAATATTTCCTGTTATTCAATTTACCAGAAAGGTCTCCAGAAGCTTCCCCCGCTACATTTGTGCCTAAAGCCTTATTTTTCGAGGCTACAGCCAGGTTTCTCTTTTTCACTGTGACTGCAGGTTTTGTGTGGACTTGGTGCAGGGCAACGCACTGAAGGAGAATTGCCTTATTTTACAGTCATAGCCCAGAAAACACAATTGCAACCTATAAGAGGTTAGGACAATTACTACAGAATACTGGAGTATTTTATCTAGGTGTGGATTAGAACTTTCAATCACTGTGATTTTTACAGTCTAACATCTCCTGTCTGTGATCAGCACAAGACTCTTCCTCTCATGGAAGGAGTGTTTGGTGGTTAGAATATAGGCCTGGGAACTGTGAATCCTTCATTCTATTCCCAATGCTGCCACTGATTCCCTATGTAGACTCAGACAAGCCACTTATGGCTGTATTTTTAAAGGTTTTTAGGTACTTCCACTCTTTTAAAAATCATACTAGATGCTTAATTTCCTTCTCTAGACACTTACATATGTTTCAAAATCTGGCACTTAGGACACACTTAAAAATTTGGGTCTATTTCTGGGTGCCTCTCTTGTTGGGTGCCCACCTAGGCCCTACTGTTCTGAAGTGGTGAGCTAGAGCGGATTGCTCCAGTAATCCCAAACGGGCACACAGTCCCTTGGGTGCCATCATCAGCTGGTGGAGTTAAAAGTAGCTCCTGGGCTGTTTTAAGCTCAGCTGGGGCAGAACTGGCCAAATAATTGGAGTGATGTACCCAGCTCCCTGATCACCTCCTTTCTCCTTTGCTGTGCTGGGGGAGCTCAGCCACAGCAAAGAATCCAGCTCAAAAGTTGGAGCAATGTGGGGTTCCTATGGCCTTTAGTTCTTCCTCATTTGTGGTCATTGTGCAGAGTTTGGGCTTGATTCTGGATCTTGCTCACAGTTTTGCCCTGGTGGAACTCAATGGACAGACTCCTGATTTGCACCAGAGTAAGCGGCAGGAAAACCAGCCCCTGTGATTGTACAGAGCCCCGTGACACTGCTGTGCAAAAACTCATTTGAGTGCAGCGAGACGCTCATTTCCAACATCACCTATGTTCCAGCAGAGCTAAGAGCATGCAGAAATCTGTGCCTTCGAGAATGACAGCACTGACAGCCCCACACAGGATGCTCCCACAAGGGAGGAGCACAATGTGATTTATTGTCCTGTGACTCCTCTGAGCTATCCAGTCAACAAAAC
Organism: Chelonoidis abingdonii; assembly: GCF_003597395.2. NCBI lineage: Eukaryota > Metazoa > Chordata > Testudines > Testudinidae > Chelonoidis > Chelonoidis abingdonii. The sequence continues at coordinate 129,092,941 of NC_133773.1, forward strand.
CACCCTAGCCTCAATGTTATTCCCTTCTTCTCATGCTGTACTCCCTGCTTTTAGTCATGCTATCCGGTGGGAGGTTGTTTACACTGTACTGAGAACAGAAGGGTTCTCTGGTGAGTTACACTGGTTAGGACAAAAAAAACAATCACTGCTGATAAGGGGTTATACAGAGGGCCTGAATATTTGTGGTCATTAAAGATCGCAGACACCACCACAAACCCAGCTGGCCCCAGTTTCTCCCTCAAGCTACCTACTTGCACACCCCCAGAGACCCAACTACCACTCAGTTATCCCCCAGTCACCTCCACATACACAAACTTAGTTACTCCAGCCACCCAACCCATCTGTCCCCTGGTTACCCTGCAAACAGAACTGTCCCCAGCTCGTCCCTTCAGACTTCTTCTCCCCCAGCCCAGCCACTGAGCTGTTTTCCCATCTTCCCCCAGACACACCCATAGACCCAGTTACCCCACACACCCAGTTCCCCTTATTTCCAATCTGCGAAGAAATACAAAAACAGGAGAAATAGCCATGTGACTTTAACCATTTTTTCACTCTAAGCCAATCACAGCTTGAAATTCAAAATACGTAATGAAAAGCTGCCATGAAATGTTCACAGGCATCCACATAGTGCAAAAAACACAGGCCCTGATCCTCAGCTGGTGTAAACTGGTGGTGCGCCAGCAAAGTACATGGAGCTTCACCAATTTACACCAGCTGAGGATGTGGCCTGTAGTGCCCAACTTCAACAAAAAAAATTCCTTGACGCAAAAAAATTTGTATAAAACACTCCGCTGCCAACTTAGTAGGCTAATGTTTAATCTGTGTAATATTTCACACAGCCCTACAGTGCTCCCACACAGCTACAAAGCATTGCTCTGCTCTGGAGGAGAGCAGAGATGTGAAATACCAACCTCTGGTATATTCCTTTGCATTCTATACATTATCTAGTACAAGTAGACACATAGTTGAGCAAAAAGCCCAAAAAATTTCCTTCTAGATGAGAACAATAAATCTCATTACAAAGGTTAATGGAACTTATTCTCATAGTCCTGCAAACCCAGAGCTAACTAACTGCAAAACCTGGTGATTCAAATGACATCATGGAGCGAGACTGAAGTGTTTATCTATCTCTAGACAGATCTGTGGTAAGCTGATCTGCTGGTTGGATATACTATGGCTTGATGTTCGAGAGACAAGATGGGTAGACCAACTGGACCTATTTTATGGGACCAAGTTCTATTAGTGAGAGAGACAAGCTTTTGAGCTTACACAGAGCTCTTCTTCAGGTCTGCGAAAAGGTGTCACAGCTAAGTACAAATACAGTTGTATTGCTAAGTGTGTTGTGGAGTATAGTCTGGTAGACAGTACAAGCCTGGGAAGCAGAAAATCCTGAATTCTAACCATAACTCTGACACTGAGGCCTGGTCTACACTCAAAAAGTCAGGTCAACTCAGCTATGTGTCTCAGGGGTATGAAAAGCCCACACCCCCGAGTAGCATAGGTAAGCTGACCTAACTCCCAGTGTACCCAGTGCTAGGTGACAGAGGAATTCTTCCATTGACCTAGCTATTGCCTCTCAGAGAGGTGGATACTTTAGACAAACTAGATCTAGGTGATTTGCACAATGCTACAGCAAGTTTCCAGTGAAGTACACAGCCCACCACTGCAGTCCTGCAGCTGTCCTCCTGTTGTGCTCCAAGTGCAGACAAGCCCTGACTCTCTGTAGCATTGTGCAAATCACCTAGACCTAACCTGTCAAAAGTATCCACTAACACTGAATTCCTTGACAGTCAAAACTAGTGCCTCCTGAATAGGTAGGCCTCAGCTGGTCTGTGCCTCAGTTTCCCCATCTCTAAAACAGCAATGAAAATCTATTTCCATCTCACAAGGGCACTGTGAGCAATGATTCATGTTGTACATTGAAGATTAATGTATAGTGCTTTCAAAACATAAAGTGCTGTCTAAATGCTAAGGATTGTTAATTACGTAATAGCTTTCAGGAGAGTTGTAAGATTGGAATTTCTCTGGGGCTGGTCTGAATGACCTCCCTCTGGATTAGAGAATATCTCTGTCATAGTTCAGTCTGCCACATGTTTGGCAATGTTTAGTATTCAGCCTCAGACGGGCAAAAGGTGAGGTCTCTTGGTGACACTTCTGGGATAAAAGAAGCTACCGTAATTTCTGCAAAATTAATAACATACTTCAAAAAAAAAAAAAAAGACTGGTTTTCTTTCCTCACCATTTTATTTTCCTAAGACAAGGTTTCAAAATGTCTTGGATGGAATTCTTCTGTACATGCTGCGAAAGGCCTTGCCAGAAGAAAACTGAACTTCAAACAAAAAGTTGTTTGGAGTACCTGAATTTTACTTCAACCTCAGGAATTCGTAGGCTGAATCGCCAGCCTAGCCCCTAAAAGTTTTAAAATGCACACAAAGCCTTCAGTCGTATGCAGTGATGTTTTCTTAGTCTTTGTCCATTTATCTTGGATGGCCAAATGTAAATCTTCCTGGACTTTCTCAAGGTTTATATTTGTTTGTGTTTCCTCTCCTTTACAGCCCTGTCCTTTCATAAATTCTCAGAAGGGATATCTTCAGACAGCAGTTCAATTACAAAAAAGTGGCAGTGCCTTAGCTCCTCCTACTCTCTTAAGCCTCACCCATTATCGGCAAATATGATCAGCAGTGTAATACTTCATTCTGACATGTAACTGTCATTAGGCATCAGGATTAACGCCACATGGAATGATTCACACTCTTAGAGAGACAAGGTGGGTGAAGTAATATCTTCTAGTGGACCAACTTCTGTTGCTGAAAGAGACAGGCTTGGAAATTACACAAAGCTCTTCTTCAGGGCTTCATTGTGATATGTCCTCTACAAACACCCAAAAAAACACAGTCCTGCACTAAGATGCTTCATGAAAGGGGAAGGACATAGCGTCCACTCTTTCATGCACACGATTTTTCTGTTTTATAAATGGCAGTGTGTGCTATATCTTAAATCTTTTTCTGGTTCAGTAACATTTGTACACTATGCCTTGTAATTTTACAAAATAGGTACTGTCTTATACAGAAAAATCGCTATTTATACAGTTCACATCATAGGCACTGACTCCGTGGGTGCTCCAGGGCTGGAGTACCCACAGGGAAAAAATGGAGGGTGCTGAGCACCCACCAGCAGCCTCCCTATCAGCTCCACGCCCACACGCTCCCCAATGCCTTCTGCCTATCACTGAGCCCTGTGGATCAGCACCTCCCCCTCCCTCCCTGCGCCTCCTGCCTGTTGCAAAACAGCTTTTTTGTGTCATGCAGGAGGCTGGGAGAGCGGGGGGAGGAGGAAGGATGCAGCACGCTAGGGGAGGGGATGTGAAGGGGCAGAGGTGGGGTGAAACAGGAGCGGGAAGAGGTGGGATGGGGGTGGGGCCTTGGGGGAAGGGGTGGAGTAGGGGTGGGGCCCGTGACAGTGCTGGGCAGTCGAGCATACCCTGGCACTTTGGAAAGTGACTGCCTGTGGTTCACATTTAAGGTGATTTACTTGGCACAGCACTGTGGATTGCTGCTCCAACTCCTGCAACAGGGAACAGTAAAATAGTTACCCACAGTGCACTGGTGTTGCAAAAGATGGAGGAAGTGCTGTGTGTGAACAAGCTGATCGGGTTTACATTAGCCAGAATTAAAACAATACACTATTACAAGTTCTAATGGTTCATCTGAACCGTCATGAATTATAACGGTGCAATACCCTATGTAGACAGGGCTTGGTAGAGCCAGAAATAAAATCCAGGTCTCCCAAATCCCTTAGTAAATGAAGAAAGGCAAGAGTTATTTGAGTGCATGCTGAACACCAGCTATTGGACTGCATTTTTCCATGCTTGTGCAGTCACCCAGACTCCATTCTGTTCTTCCTACTCAGACTGATACTCTACAACCCAATACATATTAACTAGTGAACAGACATTCACTTACCAGTTATTCCTAGAATCTGAGGCTTAGTCTACACTGCAAAGTTTTGCCAGCATAGCTCTGTCAGCTAGGAGCTAGGAAAAACATACACCCCTTAGCCAACATTGCTATGCCAGTAAAACCCTCAATGTAGATGCAGCTATGCCAACGGAGGTGTTGTTCTGCTGGCGCAGCTAACATCTTTCGGGAAGGTGGTTTAGCTATGCCAGCTGCAGAACGCCTTCTGTTGGTTTATGCTGCATCTCCACGAGGGGGCACTCTTGGCACAGCTGTACCAGTGAGGCTAGGTCAGCAAAGCGTTTGCAGTGAACGCAAGCTTCACACTTGCTTTGGGAGTGTTGAAGAATTGGGTGTCCATATTACATCAGTGGTTAGACGCATCTAAGCTCCATCTGTAAACAGGCTATCTCGGGGCCAGATTTTGCCACCTGTGCTCTCGGTTGAGTAGTGCCCTGCTCCACAAGTAGTCCCATTGAAATGAATTTGCTAGATTTTGCTTGTAGCCCTATGTAAGGGGCACTGCCGTGGTGAGCTGCCCTGTTGACTGTACAAGGAAGGAATGGGATCTCAGGATACGTCCAGACTACCTGCCATATCGGCAGATAGCAATCGGTTTTTTGGGGATCGATATATCGAGTCTCATCTAGACGCGATATATTGATCCCCAAACGCGCTCTCGTCGACTCCGGAACTCCACTGGAGCAAGCGGCGGTAGCAGAATCGACATGGGGAGCTGCGGACGTCGATCTCATGCCGTGAGGACCCAAGGTAAATCGATATAAGATACTTCGACTTCAGCTACGTGAAGTTGCGTATCTTAGATCAATACCCCCACACCCCAGTGTAGACCAGCCCTCAGAGAGGCACGACTCCCTTTTGCTCACCACTTACTCCAGAGGTCAATAGCAGCCACAAATTCCTTCTTCCTTTGCAGTGGCCAAGCCCTACTGGAGGTGTATTGTGGAGGGAGGCAGTGCTAAGGCAGGGTGGGGAAAGCCGCAGGCATGCAGCACTGCCTCACTCCCATGCTTAGTTTAAACCTAAGATGAGACTGCATTAAACTGAGTTGCTTTTTCTACAACGGTGCTATCTCAGGCCAGATCTACACTGCGACTTTAAATCGGTTTAATGGCCGATATACCGATTTAACACGCTGTATTCAGAATGCACAAGATGCAGAAGCACACCGCGAACATCAACTCTAAACCGCATATTTAACGAGCGTATGCTCGAGTCATTATATCCGAGTTAATACGACTCCTTAATCATCTCCCGATTTAGCGCGACTCCTCCAACTAGACCGAAGAGGAGTCAGCAGGCTATAAATTCGAATAGTTGATAGACTCGCGGGGAGTTCAAAAGGGTTCGTCTTTGCCGACTGTCGACGGAAATACATTATTGCGCCTCGCCTTCCGCTAGGAAGGTATCCCACAAGTGCACCACTGCACCGCTCTGGAAGCATATACCCGAACTCGGACATTGCAGGAGTGGTACCAGGTAACAGGAAAAGCCACCGAGACTTTAGCATGGACAAATTCCTGCGGTTCAAGCGGCTCCACTCTGCATCCCACGCGGTGGGAGGCATCGTTCAACATCGCAAAAAGTCACTCTGCATTGAACCCTTACCGGGAGATACTTAGAAATCATGATCAACTGTAAACGCGTGAGACAAACTGTTTTAATCAGAGTCATCGCGTTTAAAGAACAGCGAAACGCCAAACGCGTTGAATAAATAAACTCCCAGATGCACTAGTCACCGTGTGTGACAACGGAACGGAGAGCCAGAGACTCAACGCGCGCAGTGCCAAGAGGAGGGGTATGGGGGTAATGACGAGGACCAACAAGCTGACAGTCTCCACACAGCTCTACTGAAAACTATTTGCCATTCTTGGCTGAGCGCCGCACATGTCATGTAGTTAATACACGTGCTTGGCGTGGTTGACACAGGAACAGCTCGTCAGTCTCTCCCTGCCCGGCACGCACGTGAGAGAGTCAGAAGTGTAAAATAATATTTCCTGAGTACTTAATGTCACCCTCTGTGTACTGAATGCGTGGCAGAGAGTATGCGAGGTTTGACAAGTCAGGATACGTTTGTGATCTAGTCCATGATTGCTGTGCTATGGTCTTGCTCAATGAACTCTGGGAAAAGGCGCACAAGGGTTGTCTGCTGCCTTCACAAAGGAGGTGGTGGTAGTGCTGTACCCAGCACCACCACAGGGCATGGCATGTTTTCCTGCCTCAGTCAGGCTATGTGCTCTCAACCCGGAAGTGGGAACTATGGATAGTGAGGAACAGTACCACAGCTAGCCTCGCCTGAAATCGATGGTAGCTTTGGACCAGACGAAACATCGATTTCGTGATCACTGTGGACGCACTAAACCGATTTATTGAATCTGTTTTGTAATATCGTTAAGACATTCGAAGTAATCGTTGCAGTGTAGACGTACCTCAGTTCTTTTCCCCTTAAACTGCAGTCCTGCCAGTGAATATCCAATGGAGTTTCCTCCACCTCCTTTGGAGACTGTGACATCTAACATCTTGGGTCAGGAAATTTTCCTGATCAGCCTAAGTTTCCTTCTTAACTCATATTCTCCTTTATATATTCATCCTCAGTAAAAAAAAAAAAAAACACTTGGAGTTTATTCAGAAGCCCCTCAGATCCACAAGGACCAGAATTAATTTTTCACCTCCGTTTACTTTTCAATACCAGAAATTGGGCAGATCCTAGCTGAAGTCACAAGGGCTCACATTAGTTCCACAGCAGCTGGAATCTGGACAATTGTAGCTACGGGGTTGAGTCTCCTCAGAAATCATGAGTCCATCACAGAAGCTGCTGATGCTAACCCTCTTAACTGGTAATAATGGGCTAAAATAATACAAGAGTAGGCTAACAAATGAAATATATAGTAGCAGGTTTAAATAATAAAGGAAGTTCTTCACACGAGACAGTCAACTTGTGGAACTCCTTGCCTGAGGAGGTTTGAAGCTAGGATCTTAACAGCATTAAAAGAGAATTACATAAATTCAGAGGTTAAGTCCATTAATGGCTTATGTAGCCAGAATGGGTAAGGAATGGTGTCCCTAGCCTCTGTTTGTCAGAGGGTGGAGATGGATGGCAGGAGAGAGATCACTTGATCATTACCTGTTAAGTTCACTCCCTTTGGGGCACCTGGCACTGACCACTGTCAGTAGACAGGAAACTGGGCTGGATGGACCTTTGGTCTGACCCAGTATGTCCGTTCTTATGGTTCTTATTATGTTCTTAGTATCAGGCATAGTGGAATTACCCCAGTGTAAGTGAGAGGAGTGTTTGGATCACTTTGGGGAGAGATACCGCCAGGAACTTCCAATACTGTCAGCAGTAGCAGTAGAGGCAGGGAGATAAGTGGCTGTTCTCCCTCAGCAACATGAGCTGCAGCCACAGATGCCACTTCTGGACAACAGAAATAAAACGAGATAAATTGTTACCAGCCTAAAAACACCTGAGGATAAATCTAATGAGGAAGTGGGCTAACAGAAATATTTTCCCTCATTTGAGTCCTTGGGACTACATTTCCACTCAAAAATTACAGGGCCATCAGGAGCTTGGAAAATATTTCCCATTATTGTGTCCCAAAATACACACTTTTCTGGCTAAAAAGCAAGCCCTGCATAACCTGCATTGAGCATTTGCTGCTTTGTAAAAGTACTGATGGACAGAGAAAGAGAAACAATGTGGAAGTCAGGTAACATGATGGATAGAACAGGCTGCATTTTCACCGCTGGTGGTCAAAATACCACTAGGATACGAAGTGTAATAAGTATGGTGGTTCAAGGGGATGTGAGATTCTGGATCAGTAAATGGAGTCGATAAATGGAGTCTTCTGTTCATCTTGACCACATAATAGCTAATTCTTCCATACTGCAATATTTTCCATACTGCTCAGCTAAATAGCGTAAATCAGACCCTCTCTAAGGGTCGGAGGAATCAGTTTTCATGATAAACAATTCCAGGGCCAACCTACCAAAGCCTTAAGTTATGCCAGTTAAAGTCAATTGCTTTGTGGTCTTTGGTCCACCATGGAATGAAATGTAAGTAGATTACCATGTCCTCCTCTGTACCACGGAGTAACTAACATCTGTTTAGGCGGGAAAGTCAAGTCCAGTGTGAGACTTTCACAATGGATATTTGATTGGTAATGGGAATGATTCACAAGAAAAGAGCTAACTGAGGGAGTCTTCTGTTGTGTACTGATAGATGGGTAGCTTTGCATACTATGAAGAATCCACCTTAATCTCTTGAACAATCTGTTTTACAAATTAAGGGATGGCAGCCATTCCTTTTTGTGTTTTGCGGAGGAGTAACAAAGAAGTTCCTGCTGAGTGGTAGCTGTGTGTTCTTTCATTTCAGAGAGAGCCTTTTTGAGCTAAAAAAGTAACATGTGCCTTCTCACGCTAGTTGAGAGTGATAACGGATGCTTTGGATCTGTGACAGTCATAAATCAATCCAGACTGGAGTTTCCTCCCTAGGTTAGATGAGTGCCAATTGTGTAGTCCCCTGCATTCAGCAAAGGGTAGGTAAGAGTCACCCATGCTTTACAAATGGGGAAACTGAGATGCTGAGAGTGTTAGAGGTTCCCCCAAGGCCAACAGTGAGTCTGTAGCAGAGTCAGAGATAGAACCTAGACCTCCTGCCGCCCAGGGAGGTGCTTTCGCCGCAAGACTTTCCTTCCCCTCATTCATTCAATTGTTTTGTAGGTTTGCTAGAACTCTCTCAATGTTAAGGATATAAACTGAATGGCCCGGGTCACTATGTTGGGAGCAAAACAATGTCTAGGGTCAAAAAGAATGCACCAAATGCACAAAAACTGGAGCGCACAATCTGCACCTGATCCTTCCTCCTTCAGAACAACTGGCAGCAAAGACAGGAGCACTCCACTGCCATCTAAGGGAGCTGGACAGCCCAGGCACAAACAGGGCTCCATTCCTGGCTCACCAAACCAGCCAGGTTTAACAACCCTAAGCAACCAGGTTACCCAGCCAGGGGATCTGACCTACCAGAGTGCCTTCCCCAAGAAGGAATCAGCAGCAAATTGCTTTTTGTGAACAATAGCTGCCTGGTTGGAATGGCAAGAATGTTTTGAAATGGTGGAGGAAATAGGTATGACCTGTAAAGAGATGCTCGCCCAGAACACACCTGCATTTGCTTATTTTATTTATACAAAATAAGTCTGGTGTTACCCCTTTTGACCTGAGCAAGTGAGCCAACATTTGCGGTCCTGCAGGTTGTTTCATTAGGAGGATAAATTGATGATGGAGGCAGGTGTTTCTTTGGTGCAATCCTGTTTATTTACAGAGAATGTACAAAATCTTGTGTCCCTGAACAAGGTAGGAATCAAACAGCAGGAGATGGTTTCCTTGCTCAGTATCCCTAGCCTCTTTTTCCAGCCAGCACTCTTCCCAAAAAATTCTCTCTCAGGGCCATGCTATACATGCTTCTTCAGCTGGCCTTGACTTTCTGCTGCCTTCTGTCTGCTTCTATGGTAATTCTGTCTGTCTGTCTACACACACAGCTCCACCAGAAACAATTTACCCCGCCTTCTCGAGTTGCATTCAGCCCCCAGCGAAATCCTTCTGCTCATGTAGTTCAGCTGTTTACAACCCTTGCATTTGGCCTCTGTTTTGGGTGGTGGCCTCTGTTGTTCCAGCTATCTTACTCCAAAAGAGTCTAACTGCTTCTTCCATGTATCCTAAATGAAGGACCACTATTACACCTAACAGCTTCGATGAGGCCTCACCCAACTGCCCGCATAACACTATGCTCCACCATGTTGTGCAGGAATCTGTATTGAGCAACCACCTAATCTCATTGATACAACACTTCTGCAGCCTCCCCTTAACCCTCACAATTTCTGCTTATCTGTACCGCATGGTGCCTGGCACAGTTTTTGGTGCTATAAAGAGAGATTACATATACAGTATAAGTGTACTCTGTATATACGAGTACACACAAAAACCATCTAGATAGCCTCTATATATGTAATCTCTCTCTCTCTCTTTGATTGATTGATATAGATATATAAAATCACGTACAAAAACTACATTAAAAACATAATTAAGATAATCAAACGTTAGGAAATGGCCAAAAGAAAGCAGCCTGTGTAACCTTAATTTGGCCTCCTTGTGCATAGGTATTACGATATGACATGATCACATGCTATTTCTTCCACCGGACCCTGACTCATTTAGTGGATAGGATGGATAGTACTCCCTTAACGTACAGCTTTTCAGTATTGCGTGTTCTCCTCGTTCAGTGTGTCTGTCTGGTTGGAAGCCAAAGAAGAGCATCTCAGTTCATGAGGGTCCCTTTTCTGCTGCTTCTAAGCATATTCATGTTGCTGAATTTATTGTAAAGTTGCAGTAGGTTACATTCATTAACCAAATGGGCTAGTACCAGGTTAAATGCTAGTACCTGTTTGACGCAGGGGGGATTCAGGTACAGGGATTACATCTCTCTGTTTTGAGTGTATTTCAGAAGGTTTTGGAAGCAGTTGATAATAGTTTTCAGGCTTATAGCATTGCTGGCACCAGTGTGGGGAGTGGAAGGATGTTCTTGACAATGATAGAGTTGGCTCCTGGGGGAAATTATGATATTGCCATCCAGTTTAGTGACCTTAAAGATTCCAGCCCGGATGTAAATCACACTGGATTAATATGATACATGAAGTACAGGTGGCCTCCTGTAGCATGAATTAGATACTTACCTTATGACCCAAGGCAGAACAAAAAGGAGGACTTTACTTGGCAATCTGGCATGAGTTTTCATGTGGAAACGCTATGCTGAATGTGAGAAATGACGGTAAGAAAGTGTTGATGGGCTGAAGGAATAGCGGGGCTGTGCCTATCATCTGGCCTGGCTTTGTGCTTGTTGGGAGGGATGTCCCACTCAATGACAGGTTTTGGCATTTTACATATTTTGCAACAGGGTGGCTGGAGCAAAGCAAGAGAGCCCTGGGGTATAAAACCCTTGTGCAATCAACACATAGAACAGCAAAGATTTCCTTGCAGCTGGGATGAGCTGAAAACATGACACACACATTTGCTTCATTTAATTTCTGTGAGATGGAGGCTAACTCTTCCATTAAAGAGTTTTCTGACATTATCAGAGCATATGTTGTTATTAACAACCATGGTCATTATCATAGAATCATAGAATATCAGGGCTGGACGGGATCTCAGGAGGTCATCTAGTCCAACCCCCTGCTCAAAGCAGGACTAATTCCCAACTAAATCATCCCAGCCAAGGCTTTGGCAAGCCTGAAAACCTCTAAGGAGGAGATTCCACTACCTCCCTAGGTAACCCATTCAGTGCTTCACCACTCTCTGAGTGAAAAAGTTTTTCCTAATATCCAACCTAAACCTCCCCCACTGCAACTTGAGACCTCTACTCCTTGTTCTGTCATCAGGTACCACTGAGAACAGTCTAGATCCATCCTCTTTGGAACCCCCTTTCAGGTAGTTGAAAGCAGCTATCATATCCCCCCTCATTCTTCTCTTCTGCAGACTAAACAATCCCAGTTCCCTCAGCCTCGCCTCATAAGTCATGTGCTCCAGCCCCCATATCATTTTTGTTGCCCTCCGCTTTATCGTTTCTACTGAGCCATGTTGTTTTTACAAACAGAATAAGATGAACAAACACAAGATGCAGGATTGCAGGGAAGGAGAGATTATTGGTGGGGAGGGAATCCTGGAAGACAGAGGTTTGGAGGAATGGTTTAGAGGAAAAGGAAAAGAGGAGGCTAGGTGGCCAGGGACTGAGAGACTCTTCCACGGTTGCAGCATGTTCAATGGCAAAGAGTGGAAGGAAGACCCAAAAGGAGCCATTAGCCAAAAGTAAGGAGAGAAGCCTATAGGCTGAGAGGGAGGCAAGCAGAGCAAAGACATAGATTGGGTGATCTAGGTGAGGAGGCAGAGTTTGAAAGATAAAGACTCATTGGAATAGTTCTTGGAAGTAGCGCACATGAGGAGAGAGGAATAATCAAGCACCATGGGGCCCAGTCCTGCAGTGTTTGCACAATCTCCCCCCTTGAGTAAGGGCTGCAAAAGTAGGCCCCTCCTTATAAAAACTCACCAGTGACTCTGCTCATTCAGAAAAGAGAGAGGCGCAAAAGCAGAGGGGAGTCCAAATGAGTCTAGCAGGACCCTAAACTGATTATTGCAGCCTCCGCATGGCTGGATGTTACTGATACTTTCCCAACAGAGACTCCCTCTCCTTACCCACACTTATCAACCTCTGACTTACACTCACACCTTTGTAACCTATCTCCAAATTTGGCCCATTGAACCTGAGTGTAAGGGAGGCCAGAGGGAGTGAGCACGAAAAATGACAGCAGAGAATGTAAAATTATATCACATAGGCCGACTTTAGCTAACAATTTCCTACACTTTCCTTTGGCTCCTTGCATGCAAATGGCACCAGTGGAGAATCCTTCCTGCTCTGTAGACATCTGTGAGTGTAAACTGGTGTGAGGAAGACCAACTTGCACTACCTTACTCATCATCTCTGAATCTGGCTCAGTCTTCACCTTGCACCATAAATCTGCTGCAAAGAAGAGGATGTTTATAACTAATCTGAATATACCTCTGCTAAGCTGAGGGGCTATGGAACCAGGTCACCTCTTCAAGTCCAGTCTAGAGTTGACAAAATCAAGGAAATTCCTGGGAGGTTTGTCTAAGGAGCAGGCTCCAGAAATGTTAAGAAATGATGGGTACTGAGTGGCCTAGATAAAATGAGTCTTTGGGTCACAGTACGGATCACAGCAGGCCGATATCTAGATCACAGAATCACTAACACAGCTGGTTCCTTTGTGGGCTTTCTCTGTGGCAGTGCCAGGGAATGAATAGGCCAGTATTTGATCTTTCCTTTCACCCTTAGGTCTGTAGCTGCTAGTCTGACACCTTTTCTGAGCCATAAAATCCCATTTTAAAAAATAATGCCCCTCATATATTATTTTGCCTGATGAGGTACCAGCAAAATTGTGCAGAAGTCATCTAGCAATTATAGACATTGCATCTTATTTCTTCTGGTATGATCCCCTCCAAAGCAGCAAGAAGGAATACAGAAGTGGGCCACAGTGTCCGAGATACCCCTCTGAAAACACAATGAAGTCTTACACTGTTGCGTGAAGAAGTCTAAGTCCCATGGTTTTTTGCATAAAACTTCCCTCATGTGGAAACATGCACATAAATTACTAGCAGCTCTAAAGTTAGCATAAATCAAAGCAAGAAGTCAGCTGCCACTGGTCTTTCAGATGAAGTCCCTATGTCTCAAATGGAGCTGAGCTAAAGTAATACATCCCATCCAACAGTCTGAATGGGCCATGGCTGCAATGGACTGGCACAAAGCTACCATTATGCCACAGACTGCACCTGCTTCTGTAGTTATTGCAGCACTGAGTAGCAAATATAGAGGACACCTGGCAATGTGGCATTTCCTGAATCCTGCAATGACAAGACTAAAAAAACAAAAATCCCAATAAACAGATGGTTTCTATGGAAATAGGAACAATACAGAAACAATAAAGGACATTGCAACTGCGATAAATGCATTTTTATTTTTTCAACTAAACTATCAAGCCTATCCTTAGTGGGTGGTAAGGACAAGCCTAAATTCAGGTGGCTCCCGTATTCAGAGAATGGGATATTGTTTTTAAAGTACTTTGCTCCTCACATGGAATAAGAAAGATTAGAATCACAATGATCCACTGAGCAATGTCTGTCACTGAGCATAAAGACTGAAAGAAAAAAAAAGTAGTGACTTTGCTAGAAATAGGCCATCTGCAAAGGAATGTAAATTTCCAAACCTTTTGATTGCAACCCTGAAGCCGTGGATTATGAGCTTGGAAAACAGAAACATCAAGACCAAAAACAAGCAATTACTGCCAAGCAGAATGTAACATACAGGAGCACATGAAGCAAGGAGGTGGTCAACATTCCCAGAGAAAACACAAAATCTAATTTTAGTTCAATTCATTTGGTACAAATCTTAAGAACACAGGAACTCTCAAACTGGATCAAAGCAGGCAGACATCATCTAGGCCAGTATCTAAACTCCATCAGCGCGTAGTTTCACCTACTTCACACACACACATACACGAGACAGGGCCCATGGAACTACATATCCTCATAACATTTCAAAAATTCCCATTAGGAACCCTTAGGTGCATCCAAGTGTAAGCGCAGCAGGGAGGATTTGAGACAAGCCCCAGCATGGGGTAATTGCTCTATATAGTTCTAGTGTTTGTTTTTCCAATTGCAATATTTGTCTTATATGTTTCTCCGACTGTCTGGAATACTAGAGACTCAAATCTCTGCAGCCAGAGAAATTCAATAAAATCATCCAGTGGTTGCATGGCACATATTTTGAATCAGCCAGGCTGGACCAAGGGGTGTATAATTAAGGGTAACGGGATGAAATTGGGCAGAAGAAAATCTAAGCTGACTAGCAGTAGAAACAGTGAGATCTGTTAGACTGTGGAATAGTCTCCCTGGGGAGAGAGCAGACTTGGGGTCTCTGGGAGCTTAATTTGGCTCAGCTGGATTGCTAGTGTAAGCCCTGTGCTTTGAAGCCTTAGAGATAAGGGGGCTCACTAGCATCAGCTGTTGGGGAAATGAGAGAAGGGCCCAGAGCTGCTTAACAACTGGGTGTGGGCAAGGGCTCCACCAGCAAGGAAGTTCTCTGCCAGCATCTATCAGAGAGCAAGGGGAATTAACTAATGGGCCAGGCCTCATTTGCATTTCAGGTTTATGTGATAGTTTGGGGCATTTTGATTAAAATCAATTCAGTCGGGGGTCGGGTGACCAGATGTCCTGATTTTATAGGGACAGTCCCAATTTTTGGCGTCTTTTTCTTATTTAGGGTCCTATCACACCTCACCCCTCTCCTGATTTTTCACACTTGCTGTCTGGTCACCCTAGTCAGGGGTGGAAGTGGAATAAAATGCAACTGTTGGGAGATGAAGGGGCAAGAAATCTCCACCAAATATGCCAGGGGTCACCCTGACTCATAGGTGCTGTCACACCCCTGGCATGAAGTAGTAATAACAACCCAAATACACGGATTCTGCCTTTAGCGCCCCCATAATAAAACCTGTTCCAGCACCACGGCCCTGACAGACTAAAGTCAGGCATGGCTGGGTAAGGGAGCCTGGACAGAGAGCCTAGCAGAGCGAGGATGCTTGTGGCTGTCTGGTTGTGGGGATACTATCAAAGATCCTGGATGCCATTGATCCCTCTCTAAGAGTGGAGACTGCTGCAAAACAGTGGACAGGGTAGAGCAGTGGCATGTCTGAGGCTTGGAGCAGTGGAGGCACCATCAAGGCAGTGGATGGTGCAGTGCCGTGGTAAATTGGTGCAGAATTAGGCAGCTTAGACTGAAGCCACAGAAAGAGCAGCCTACCTCCGAGACTGCTCTGAGCCTCCCTACTGAACAATTAAAACTAAAATCACTCAGCTGCATCAGGCGCTGGAGCTCCCAGAGCAGCCCTGGGAGCACTGGTCTGCTAGAATCCTTGGACTTCTCCAGCCCAGGACAGCTAACTCTGAGTGGGGAGCTGGGGAGGAGGGAAGTGGCTAGAATTCACCACCCACTCACAAGGGCCAGGACCAGTAAGGATGGCACTGCTGCTAAGACATCCTGGGGCAGTGGGAGTCCTGCCTCATAGAAGTTGTTACTAAATTAATTGATGGTTTTCCCTTTGTTTTAACCCCTGGACTCAGTGCTTGCGAGTAGGCAAGGATTGTCCATCAGGGCACGCAGAGTAGTGTATATAGTTTCCCAGGTTTCTGAGTGGGAGCTCAAGCTGGTGTTATGTCTTTAGAAGGCACCCTATCATAGCTTTCCTACTCAGATTTGAACCTTAGCGTTCATAACCTGAGAAGCTAGCATGAACCCTCTAAGCTTTTACCAGCTTAGATCTGATATCGCTGCCACCAGCCAATTTCCAGTGTTTGGCTCACTCTGGTCTCCCCAAAACCTTCCCTGGGGAACCCCTCCAAGCTCAGAATGCCTGGAGTCTACAACAAAGGAAATAAACCATTCCCCACCTCTCTCCCACCAGAATTTCCTGTCTGGCTAACCTGAGAGTTACTGATGCAACCTCTTTACATCACAATACCAAGAAGCATGTCTCCTCTCTTCCACAAAAGACAAACCCAAGACAGGAAACAGAAAAGATTCTATCTCTCTTCCCCCCTTAGCTTCTTCCTGCCCTGGACACTAGGACAGTTAAACACAGAGAGAGCTTTTCCCTCCCCCCTGTCTTTCCTTTCTCCCACCAATTCTGGTGGTCAACTAGAAAAAAATCACAGGTCTTAAAAGCAAACTTTTATAAAAAAAGAAAGAAAGAATAGAATAACAGTTCTCTGTATCTAAGATGGTAAGATACAGGGTTTTCAACTTATAGAAAATGAATAAACATAGAAAAGGGATAAACAGCCTTACCCAAAACAAACAATTTAAAGTACTTATAGCCAATACGCATAAAGACTCCACCAGCCAGATACACAGATGCAAATACAGCAAAACAATTTAAAAGACTATACTTTTGCTAACTTTGTACTTACAACTGGAAAACAGAAGATTAGAAGGACATAGCTAGAGAGCACACGAACAGACAAAGACCCAAGACCAAGAAAAACCCACAAATTCCCTCCCTTAAGCTTTGAAAAATCCGGTTTCCTGATTGGTCCTCTTGTCAGGTGTTTGGTTCCCTTTGTTAACCCTTTACAGGTAAAAGAAACATTAACCCTTAGCTATTTGTTTATGACACACCCCTAGAAAATTGAAGCTGGCCCATGATGCTGCTGACAACACAGAAGGCAGAGTCAACAGAATGAAGGCAGGAGTGGTCTGAGTGTTGTACTGTCACTGAGGAGTAAATGAGGCCTATCTGACTAAGGCCTCTATTCATTTGCCTAATTTATTGATTATGTTAGGAGTGACTTCTCATCAGAGCAGAGGGAATGCAATAAGGAGCCAGAAATGGAAGACTCCCCCTGACTTGGATGGGAGTTGGGCCAGGCCCAGAGAGGTTGGAATAGAAGCAGGTATTACTGTGGAGAGGGAGGGATATAGGACACTAGAACAGACACTGAGGGTGTGTCTACACTGCACACTAAATCCAGGTCCGTGGAATCCTGGGCTTGTGGACTGTGTTCCCAAGCCCGTTCTTTATCATCCACACTGTGTTGTCAACCTGAGTTTACAATTTCTGGACCTGGGTCTCACAGTCATGCTAACACATCTGTACTGCACTACACAGATCTTCTGACTCAGGTACATGGCTTGATCTGTGTCCACACTGCAAACTGACAGGGCTTGGACCCAAGCCACAGCAGGACTCCCCCCGCTCCTTTAGCAGTGTCCTAGGACCTGGATCCTGAGTGCTTACCGACCTGAGTCAGACTGATTTGTGTGTGGATGGAAGTGGGGCTCAGGCTGAAACCTGAGTCAGAGCTCAGGCTCAGTGTGCTAGGTAGACATACCCTGGGATTGCTGTAGGGGAAAAGATCTGGGAATTTGAGGAGGAAGGAGTCTAAGTTCACCAAAACTGAAACTAGGGATTGGGAGGGGAGAGGGTGAGGAAGCAGAATGGGGGATGGAAACTTGGTTTATTTAATACCTTTTTAAAAAAAATTAAAAACATAAAACAATAAAAACCAACCAAAAAAGCAACAAGCCATGAGTCTATCATCCTCCTGATCGCTCTGCTCGTATGTTGCATTCCTTTCCGCCACCCCTCATGTATCTTTGTCTTTTTGACTGCACACTCTGGGCCACATACAGAGTCTTCCTCTGTTTTTGGGAAAGGGTTGTGCCCATAGAGACAGAGCAGCATGGTCCAATGGGCAGGGCACTAGAGTAGAAGTCAAGAGACCAGGGTTCTATTCTTGGCTGTGGGTGTGTCAAGGTATGATTCCCCACTCTGAACCTTAGCGTCCAAAAGATGGGGTATCTGCATGAACCCCTCTAAGTTTAATTACTAGCTTAGAAAAGATAGAGCTCCCACCACCCAAAAATATAATGTTTTGGGACACTTTCTGGCCCCCAAACCCTTCCCTGGGGACCCCAAGACCCAAAACCCCTTGGGTCTCACAACAAAGGGAAATAAACCATTCGCCACCTCCTTCCTTCCTCCAGAATTCTTCCCCTCCCTGGGTAAACATGGAGATCTCTGTGATTCAATCCTGAATCTAAAACAGAGGTAGGAAATTCCCTTCCCCCCTTCTCCCCTCCTCCAGACTCTCCCTAGAGAGAGACTGATCTTAGCACAGAAGAGAATCAGCTTTCCTCCCCTTCCTCCTTTTCTCCCACCAATTCCTGGTGATGTACCAAGACCCTTCCTTGGGTCTTACAACAAGAAATAAAAAAAACAATCAGCTTCTAAAGAAGAAAAACTTTAATAAAAGAAAAAAAAGTAAAATTGTCTCTGTAAATAAGATGGAAAATGTTACAGGGTCTTCAGCTTATAGACACTATAGAGAATCCTCCCCCAGCACAAATACAAGTTGCAGCAGAGATACAATTTCTAGAAAATCACATTTGCAAATAAAGAAATAATCAAAAGACTAACCGCCTTTCTAACTGGTACTTACTTTTGACAGAAGAGGCTGTTCAGAAAATTGGAAGAGTTTGTATACATGTCTGGTCCCTCTCAGAAGCAGAGAGAACAAGAAAAACCCAAAAAGCCAGACAAGGCTTCCCTACCTGAGATTTGAAAGTATCTTGTCTCCTGATTGGTCCTCTGGTCAGGTGTTCCAGGTTTACTGAGCTAGTTAACCCTTTACAGGTAAAAGAGACATTAACCCTTAACCATCTGTTTATGACAGGGTGACTCTGGCCAAGTCGCTTTATCTCTGGTTGCCTTCCCAGCCTTGGTCCTGGACTGTAAGGTCTTTGGGGCAGGCACTATGTGCTTGTACAGTGTTTACTGCAATGGGAATTTGATCTCGACTGGGGCCTTTTTGTGCTACCATATAATATGATACATGCTCTCTCATTATAATGCTAGAACAACAGTTTGCTGATTTACACCAGCTGAGGAGCTAGTCCGTTGGGTACTACCAGAGTCCTCATAACTAATAATAATGATCCTGAACTCACACCAGTTTCACATTGACTTCAGTTGAGTTAACTTGATTTAGGACCCATCTAACACATTGAACATTGGATCCAGCCCTTATTTTGGTATGAAGTGAGAATTGGGCCTGTGGTCTCTTTACCTGGTGAACTTTCCCAAGCACCACACTGTAGATAGTAATCAGAAATGGAAAAACTTCAAAAATTTTGCATAAGCATCCAGAAAAAGTTCTTATCCTTTGGAGGCTTAGTCAGACTCAAATAAAAACCTTGCACCTAGAAAACAGGGATACAGTTCTCTTGAGAACATGCAGGATTTCTTGTCTCAGTGATCTGACCTGGGTAGAAAATAATATAACAATAGACTTTTTGTGGTATTTCAGATTCTAGTCTTGACTGAAGCCACGAAGTGCAGACATCTGCAGAAATTTTTAAAAATGCAGTGAACCAACTTTTTCATATGCCACAGAAAAAAGGCTGAGAAAAGGCTTGAGTTGTCTCGATTCAAATATAGCTTGCCCACCACTTATGGTAACCTACATTGTGCTCAGTTACATGCCCAAAACATGAGCCAAAGCTTTGATGAGGTTTGTAAAAGTTTGAATAAATTTTTTTCCTTCCCATTATTGCTCAGTTCTGAGCTACTTCGCTTTTCAGGGTTCCAGACACTGGGACCTGAAGCAGAAATGCCAAATTACCATGAGAAAATGTGTCCCTCCTATACTGCTAGCTTAATTAAGAGCAGGTTAAGTAAGAGCGGGTTGGATCACAGAAACCCCCTTGGGAGCTGCCACCTGATGTGCCAAGTCTACTTCTACCCCTGCCAGCTCAGGACTCCAGCACCCTGTCTTGCTGAGCCAGACACTCCCATCTGCTCCAACAAAGACCCAGGGTCTGAATTACTTGCCCCAAAACTGCAGGCTTACCTGAAAGCAGCTCACAGAAGTGTGCTTGCCTTTAACACTCAGATGCCAAACTGCTAATAGAGTCTAAACCCCAATAAATCCGTTTTACCCTGTATAAAGCTTGTACAGGGTAAACTCATAAATTGTTCGCCCTCTATAACATTGATAGTGAGATTATGAACAGCTGTTTGCCCCTCAAGTATTAATACATACTCTGGGTTAATTAATAAGTAAAAAGTGATTTTATTAAATACAGAAAGTAGGATATAAGTGGTCCAAGTAGTAACAGAAAGAACAAAGTAAGTTACCAGCAAAATAAAATAAAATGCGTAAATCTATGTCTAATCAAACTGAATACAGATAATCTCACTCTCAGAGATGCTTCAGTGTCTATCCTCAGACTGGACACCTTCCAGGCCTGGGCACAATTCTTTCCCCTGATACAGCTCTTGTTCCAGTTTAGGTGGTCACTAGGAGAGTCTTCATGATGGCTCTCCCCCGCCCTTTGTTCTGTTCCACCCCTTTATATATCTTTTGCGTAAGGTGGGAATCCGTCTGTCTCTCTCTGGGTTCCCACCGCCTCCTTCTCAGTGTAAAAACATCAGGTTAAAGATGGATTCCAGTTCAGGTGACATGGTCACATGTCACTGCAAGACTTCAAGCCTTCATTCCTCCCAGCCTGACTCACAGGAAGGCCTGCCTGCAAACAGAGCCATCCAGTCAATTGCCCTGGTTAATGGGAGTCATTCCAAACCACCATTAATGACCTACACCTTGCATAATTACAATAGGCCCTCAGAGTTATATTTCATATTTCTAGTTTCAGATACAAGAGAGATACCTTTATAGAAATAGGATGATCACACTGAGTAGACAATAAGCTTTGTAATGATACCTTACAAGAGACCTTTTGCATGAAGTATATTCCAGTTACATTATATTCACCCATTAACATATTTTTATAAAATCATACAAGCTGTAACATGACACAGGTATTATTAGTTTAACTTTTTAAAGCACAAAACAGACAGAGATGCAGGGTAGGGAAAGGGGAACAACCAACAATTAACATGGATGAAAATCTTACCAGAAACATTCTTTTTAAAATTGCTATGTCAAAACACACCAAAAGTTTTCTCGTTCAATATTCTGTCTCTGACAATGGACAATGCCAGATGATCCAGAGAAATCTCACCATAATGTACCTAATTATGCCATATGGGAAGAAATTTCTTCCTGAGCCCAAGTGGTTGATCACTTTATGTTCTCCTGCATGAAGTGAGACTGAGGCTTTCTGGGGTTCGAGAAACACAATGAAAGAGACTAACTATCCAGGGAAGAGAAAAAGAGACAGACCATACAGAAAGGAAGGGGAAATGATAGAGGGTGGGTCCCACTCTAATTCAAATTATAAATAACAACAGTAGAAAATCTGTGCCAAAAGATTCCCAACTCACTCTTTCAAATACAAAAGGGTCAGATAGGGCATCCAGGCATTTGGGTTCTTGTCTCGACCTATCCAAACCTTGAAACTTTCGAGGCTTGCCCATCATTAATTGCGACAGTAAATAATGACAAATATGAGATGTGTGCAGAAGACCCTGTGTTTTCCACTTTATCAAAATCTTCCCGGATGTTGTGAGACAATACGCATATTTGTTTGGTTCCCTCTCACTCTTAATCATCCACAAACAACTACTCTCTGCCACTTATGCACCAGGCAAGTTCCCCAATCTAGCCACCATATTCAAAGATGAGAAAATAGCATGTGCTTGCTTGGTATAAAAGATAAGCCCCCCAAACCATTTATTTTTTCCTTGTATTACATGAACTACAGCACTATGCACTGCAAAAGTCTGGTCAGGAATGGAACGCCAACTATCGGTGGTTATGATCCAGCCAAACACGGCGTGAAGGCCTGGGCACAAACCGCAAAAGACACGGTGACTGAAAAGCAGTTCTCAGCTTGATGAGAGAGGCTTTTATTTGAGAAAGTGATGAAATAATGTCTATGTAAAAGATGTAATGAGTCTCAGAACAATCAAGACATGAATGATTTACCTGTTAATTATCAGTTCATTCCCTTGGCTGCTTTTGTTTCAATAACAAATTACAGTATGTGATAATTAGCGCAGAAAAATCCTTGTCTGGCAAGTTTTGCCATCCCAAGTCCTTCCTTACCTTTTATTCAATCAAATGCTGTACATGTACAAGGCTAAATACTGAAAACTGACAGCTTAACTATACACAGTCTATGACATGGGGATGTGACTGCAGCATACCCGAGCTCACTCTGATCTAGCTACTCAAATAACAATAGCAGTGAAATTGCAGCAACATGGGTTAGTCACTTGAGTACATACCCTGCATCCTGGATGAGCTTGTACAGCTGCCACAACTTTACTCCTATTATTCAAGCTACCTAGGATCAAAGATAGCTCAGTTATGTCTACGAGTGCTACCCTCCCACCACTGATTGAAGTGCAGATGTATCTTAAGGCCCAGTCCTGCACTCCTGGAGCATGATTCTGGCCCTATACATAAGGCTAGGTGAGACTACAACAAAGTGAACGGTGTGCCATTGATTTAAAACTGGTGAGGTGAGATAAGAATCAATCCTTTTATTCCAGGCAGAATTCCCTTCTAAACCAAGGGAAGTTCTTCCGGCAGTCAGAAGTGCGGGTTTATACCCTTAGTTAGTGTTGTTTCCTCCAAATTATGACTGCAGAAGAGAGCAAGGAACTCTGGGGTGGCCCTTCAAACCTTACCAATTGTCTTAGGTAACTATATAGAAATTCGCAGTTAGATAACGTTAGTGTTTTCTGCATGCGAGGGATTTCCTGTCCTTATATAAGGAAATACAAAGAAATATTGCAGTGCCTGAGGTCATCTTATGTATTTCTCTTAGGTAAGATCAGACATGTTTTTTTTTCAAGGACACCACTGCAGAACAGGAATAAAAATGCCCAGATTTTGCTCATCCACCCACCAATGGAGGACAGCTCAAAATATAAGCAGGCAGTGTGCAGCGAGAAGGCTGCTGTAAAACATTTTTTTAAAAATTGTTCTAGACACTCACAGCTAATTGAACCATTAAAAGTGAAACAGTTCATTGAACCAGACTGAGCTGAGCAGCAAGTTGCAGTTTGAGCCAGCTACTTAAGGGTTTTCTTAATCATCACCGTCATTATTAGTTTAATTCGATCCTTCTTTTCAATTAAACAGTTTATGTGAGATGACTCTCTGGAGATTCCAATGCCATTAGGAGAAGATGGATCCAAACTATTAATGCCCCAGACTTGCAGGCACAGGGGCCCATCCGTGTGCAGCACTGTGGACTCAACTGTGGCTTGCAAAGCTTCTTGCTTGGAGGATTAGGGTATTAGACAGCAGTGTTATATTCTTTTGGGATTTTAAATGACACAGTTGTGTATGTTAAGGGCCAATCCTTTCTGCACCACTGAAATCAATGGGAGTTTTACCACTTGCTGAAGCAGCTCAAGTCCTCACAGACTCCATTGTACCCTATAGGCACAGGCAGTGGGGGGGGAGGGGGGGATTTCAAGCTTCTTTTGCGTTCATTGTGACCAGTTGTGTGCTTACAGTTAAGCACACGCTCCAGTGTGTTGCTGGACTGGGGCCCCCACAGTGCAAGACAGACACATTTTGGAAAATCAGAAATACATAAACAAAATTAAAGAAAGGTGTGATCAAAGTTAATCTGCTTATTTTAAGTATTTATGTGTCCCATTACCATAATGTCTGAGTGCTTCACAGTCTTTGATGTATTTATCCTCACAACACTCCTGTGTTGTAAGGAATTGTTATTATCCCAATTGTACAGCTGGGAAACTGAGCCACAGAGATGCTAAGTGACTTGCCCAAGGTCACACGGGAAGTCAGTGGAAGAGCACAGACTTTGAAACCCTATCCAACCCTTCATCCAACTAGTGTTTTGTTGAATATCAATTCATAGATCTTAAGGTCAAGAGGAACCTTTGAATTTATTTAGTCTGCCCTCTTGTATAACACAGTCCATAGAACCACACCCCACAGTTCCTACATCAAGCCATTGAGTTGTGGCTCTGCTAGAAGATCTCTCTTTGAGAAAGAGAGTCATTCTTGATTAACACAGTTCTATTGTGCAATCAGAGGGCTGAATTTCTGTAACTCATTTCATGTGCTTTAATAGATGGATGGAAAGATAGAGGCTTCCTATGGTAAAGTGGTCATGTCAGAGTTAATTGGGTTACTCAGAATATTATGGGATGGATCCATGCTCCACCCCATCCCTTACTTCCTGTGTAGTAAGAGGGAGTTTGTGCACACCCACACACTCTGTTGTGATGCACTTGAACAAAGCAGCAAGTCCCCAGCCTGCAGTCCTGAGAGTAAACTGTTGTTTTTGTTGACTTTTGAGCTGCCTCTTTACACAACTCATTGACTTTTAACGAAGGGTGCCCATTTGCCTTCACTCTTATTTTTGCTTGGCCTTTCCTTGTGAGTTTCTATCATGTCTTCTGACATCCTCTTTCTAAACGTTCTTCTTTTATGATCTTGCAGGAGATGCCCTCAACTCACTTACTTAAATACCCCCTAAGCTATGCATAGAAAAGGCTGAATATGGAACAGAGGAACAATGTATTCTGCATGCGGAGCTATCACCTTGCCCATCAGAGACACATTTGCACTTGCTCGTGTAGAGTACACACGTAGCAGCTTAGCAATGAACTTCGTTACAATGAAAGACAGACATTTGTTCAGTGCTACTTGTACTTGGGCCCTGATCCGCCTCCCTTTGAAATCAGCCGTAAAGCTTCTATTGCATTCAGTGGGAGTAAGATCAGGCTCATAGTTCACTCATGGGAAGTGGGTTTCTTCCCACTCTGTACATTACTTGCATGCCACCGGCACACTGTATTGCTGAGCTGCAGAATTATTACTAGGAGTCCCCGTCGCAGACCAGGACCCCTCTGTCCTAAGCACTGGACAAACACAAAACAGAAGGAGGGTGCCATGCTATAGTTAAAATTGTAGCATTTTTATTATTGTTGTTATTATTATTGGACCAAAAGGGCCCAGATCAGGACTGGGGCCCAAATGTACAAACATATGAGATGAGACAGTCCCTGCCCCCAAAGAGCTGGAAAATCTACTGTAAGGAACAATCCTGTATTGGCCACGTTTGGACTAATCAGCATCTTTCAGCTCTAAGGTTTTTGGCAGCCGTTTCAGTAATTATGATACACATGGAAAATTTTGCCTTGAGTGACTCTCAAGCCTTCAGTTCTACTAGCATTGGTGTGTTGGTCTTAAATTCAAACAAACAGAGCTTCCATATGAAAACACACAGGAATCCTGGCAAATCAACAGGAGGTATTTCCTTACACTCTCTGTGCACCTTTATTTAGCTCAGTTTGTTGCCTTTACTCCTCATTAATATTTAGTGCACTTAAAAGAGCTCCAAAATCGGGTTTATTTGTGTTAGTGAAATAAATACAAGAGCAAACCAAAGCCATCTGAAGTCTAGGATGAAGAGGAAATTGTATGAAGATGCAGGCACACCAGGCTATCCTTGAAATGTTGTGATTTCAAACCTAGACCCAACAAGTTTTTTTATCAACAAACAACAGATGGGCCCTGAATGTGTAACTCAAAATGCGGTTGTGAAGAGTACAATGGGGATTTTATGTCCAGAATACATTCAGACTGTACTATATTTGTTAGGATCAGATAATAAATAATTCTTATTTATATTTGTATAGCCCCTGGCATCCCAAAGGAATCCAGGAACTTTATGGCTTTACATATACCAAACTCATTTCATCAACCTCTAAAAGGCAGCCACTTCTGGGGTGGGACATGGCAGGTACAAGACAGCATAACAAAATTACTGCAATTTTAGGACAGAAGGTGAAGAAGAATTCTGTATCGAGCTGAGATGAAAGAGGAACTTAAGGTAGGCAATGTGTAATCTAGGAAGCTGAACTCTGAATCTTAACACGCCTGAAATTGGCGTGGCCCAGATTCTGGATATGGTTCTTGTTTCTCTTATGGACTGAACTAAAACATTGGTCTGAATATCCCCACTTGACCTTGTGAGAATTCAGAATAAATGTAGGGACTGTGACCTAGTTAGGCAAACGGTATTTGTTCTAGGACTCTGGGCTGAGTCCTCACTCACTCCTACTCTGATGGAGAGAGCTGTGGTAACTGTAAAGATCAGAGCCCAGGATCGTGCTCATATGTCTCTCATGAAAGGTACTGCAGATATACTGATCTTGCACAACATAACTTCAGTGGGAGTTGTGCCAAAATAAGTGACAGGCTCAGATCTGTAACAGGTCAATCACTGGAACTGAGACTAGGGCTTGCTGATGAAGATGGGAGGGATGAGGGGGAAAGAAAAGGGAATGGTGGAGGAAGAATGGTGAAGGAGAATTTAATGAGTATGACTCACCACCGCTTTGCTCCAGTATTACACTGAAGACAATGGGCCAGTTTCTCAGATGGAGTAAACCAGCTTAGCTCCACTGAAGTCTATGGATGTGGCCATTTACAGTGGCTGAGAATCTGGTCCAAAGGAGTGACACTAGAATAAAACCAAAGTACTGCAGTGAGGAAACAAGACCAACCTGTAAGTTTACAAACAAAGCATACTTCAGATGGAGCTGTGCGGAAATGGGAATTTCCATTTTGCAAGATATTCGGTGATTGTGAAATTTGGTTTTGTTCCAAATGGGAACATTATGATTCTGGCTTTTAAAAAATGTCTTGTCATTTATCATGTTAAGATCAAATAGCCTTTTAAATGACAAGCCATTTCAAAATGAAAAACTGAAATATCCCAATCTGAAAATATCAAAAGGGAACATTTTAACATTATTAAAACTCTTTGTTTCAATTGTTTTCAAATGAAAAGAAATCGAACTGGATATGTTCCTGCACAAATTTTTGATTTCAATGATTGATTGATTGATTGATTACAAAAAGAATATATTGGCCACAATTTTTCAACTAGCTCTATCTGTAACTAATCAAAGATACTTGAATATTGTATCCCTTGTCCCCTCACCATTCAACTGTCTCTGTCCTTCTGAACTGTAGGATCACCAGGCTAGAGGCTGAGATTGAAAAGTCCCTAGCACTCTGCTATTGCCACGGCAGTTTAAGTCAGTAATAATATGAATGAGCTGCTCTGTTGTTTCCTTGTTATTTCTCTGTTGTTTCTGTTCCACACCCAAGCTAATACATCACAAATATGGTGGGGAAATTTCTGACTGATGGAAACTCCCCTTGCACTGCTCTGACCACTATGTTTTCAAGACCTTCTTCTGTAAAACACACACAACTTAGCGCAGATAGGGAGAGTTAAATCCTGGCCCCACTGAAGTCAATGGCAAAACTCCCATTGATGTCAAAGGAATGAGGATTTTACTCATAGTCAATATATCAATGCAATACAAGTTGGATAGAGTGTGGGTTCTATATTTTGCTTCCCCAAATTATCCAAACATCTTGAGTGCAAAACTGGGCTGGAAATTGCTTAGGATCCTGCTTTCTCATAGACTTGTAACGCTTCTGCCCCTCTGAGTTGGCAGCAACAAGGGCCGGGTTCAGTATCCAGGGGTTTCGTTTCAATAACACAATGCCAAACCAGCTCGAGCCCCCACCCAGTGACCTAGGAAAATCTTACACCACGCCTAGGTGCCTCGAAGAGGCAATACTTCCCCTCTCGCAAGCACAGAGTCTTGGTGTAGTAGAAAAGGTTTAATTACATGAGATAAACAACAAGCATTAAATTGGGAAAACACCTTAACTAGAGTTCATAGACCAAACCGTGAGCAAGACCACCCCAGGAAACTGGCCATGTCTTTTCCCTGGTTCTTCGAGTCCAGCACCCCCAAATCACGCCACAGTCCAAAGTTCCACAATCCAAAAGCTCTGTCCTGGTCACACAGCCAAAGTCAAGAGTCTAATCTGCAGACGTCCTCTCCCCCAGCCTGGTTAGAAGGGGGTACCTTTATGTGGTCCGGGGCCACTGCCCGCTCTCGTGGGGTTCGACTTCAGCCTTCGCCACGAACTGTTCCGTTTACCAGCCACTCGCTCTCTCCTCCAGCACTCACAAAAACTGCTCCGCTCTGCTCCGCCACTGCCTGCCCACAGCTGTCCCCCCGTAGTGCAAACTGCTCGGCTCGCTCCACTCCGTGGCCGCTCCAGCCGTCCCACAAACTGCTCCACTCCACTCATGCCAGTGCTCTGTTCCACAGTATAGCTTCAGGCTCCTCCTAGCCAGTTAGCACATACTGCAGTGCTCTCACTCAGTAATCACTCTCTTTAGTGATTTCAACTCTTAGTGATCTCAGCTATAGTAGGGGAGCCCCCAGTGCTAGTGCACCATTAGTTTCAGCTCAGTAACCTAGCCATCAGATGTCTTAGGGATAAAAAATCAACATCTGACATTCACAGTGGAGATAGAGGGGTGGAACTGGTGCTTCCTGGCTCCACAAGGAGACTACACCACCAGGCACGATACCTGTCCCCACCTCCTAATCAGTGGGGTTGGAACCCATGTCTTGTCTGCAAGTACAACCCAACGAGGTTGAGTCATTTCTGTCACAAAGCAGTCCCACAGCTCAGCAGCCTGGGCTGGGGTAGGGCGTGCCTATGATAACATGCGCTGAATTCTTTCCCCAGAATGTCAGGGTAGAGCTCAATCCTGACTCTGCTTACAGACTCATAGACTTTAAGGTCAGAAGGGACATTATGATCATCTAGTCTGACCCCTGCACAATGTCAGCCAAGAATCTCACCACTCAGTCCTGATGAAACCCTACCTATGTTTGAGTTATGAAGTCCTCAAATCATGGTTAAAAGACCTCAAGGTGCAGATCACTCCAGCAAGTGCCCTGCGCATGCTGCAGGGAAGGCGAAAAACTCCAGGGCTCTCGCTAATGCCCTGAAGGAAAATTCTTCCCGAACCCGCAATATGGCAATCAGCTAAACCCTGAGCATGTGGGCAAGACTCACCAAGCAGCACCCAGGAAAGAATTATCTGCAGTAACTCAGATCCCACACCATCTAACATCCCATCACAGACCATTGGGCATATTTACTTGCTAATAATCAAAGATCAATTAATTGCCAAAATTACGCTATCCCATCATTCCATCCCCTCCATAAACTTAGCAGGCTTAGTCTTGAAGCCAGATAAGTCTTTTGATCCCACTACTCCCCTTGGAAGGCTGTTCCAGAACTTCACTCCTCTAATGGTTAGAAACCTTCATCTAATTTCAAGTCTAAACTTCCTAGTGTCCAGTTTACATCCATTTGTTCTTGTGTCCACATTGGTACTAAGCTTAAATAATTCCTCTCCCTCCCTAATATTTATCCCTCTGCTACATTTATAGAGAGCAATCATATCTCCCCTCAGCCTTCTTTTGGTTAGGCTAAACAAGCCAAGCTCTTTGAGTCTCCTTTCATAAGACAGATTTTCCATTCCTCAAATCATCCTAATAGCCCTTCTCTGTACCTGTTCCAGTTTGAATTCATCCTTCTTAAACATGGGAGACCAGAACTGCACATTGTATTCCAGATGAGGTCTCACCAGTGCCTTGTATAACAGTACTAATCCCTCCTTATTTCTACTGGAAATACCTCGCCTGATGCATCCCAAAACTGCATTAGCTTTTTTAACAGCCATATTACCTTGGCGGCTCATAATCATCTTGTGATCAACCAATACTCCGAGGTCCTTCTCCTCCTCTGTTACTTCCAAGTGATGCATCCCCAGTTCATAACAAAAATTCCTGTTATTAATCCCTAAATGCATAACCTTGCACTTTTCACTATTAAATTTCATCCTATCACTACAATTCCAGTTTACAAGGTCATCCAGATCTTCCTGTATAATATCCCGGTGCTTCTCTGTATTAGCAATACCTCCCAGCTTTGTGTCATCTGCAAACTTTAATAGCACATTCCCACCATTTGTGCCAAGGTCAGTAATAAAAAGATTAAATAAGATTGGTCCCAAAACCGATCCCTGAGGAACTCCACTAGTAAGCTCCTTCCAGCCTGACAGTTCACCTTTCAGTATGACACATTGTAATCTCCACTTTAACCAATTCCTTTCAATTTTCATATTGATCCCCATCTTTTCCAATTTAGCTAATAATTCCCCATGTGGAACTGTATCAAATGCCTTACTGAAATAGAGGTAAATTAGATCCACTACTAAAAAAATCTGTTACCTTCTCGAAGATCAGGTTGGTTTGGCATGATCTATCTTTTGTAAAACCATGTTGTATTTTGTCACAATTATCACTGACCTCAATGTCCTTAACTACTGTCTCCTTCAAAAATTTTTCCAAGATCTTGCAGACTACAGATGTCAAACCAACAGGCCTATAGTTACTTGGATCACTTTTTTTTCCCTTTCTTAAAAATAGGAACTATGTTAGCAATTCTCCAGTTATAAGGTACAACCCCTGAGTTTACTGATTCATTAAAAATTCTTGCTAATGGGCTTTCAATTTCATGTGCCAGTTTCCTTTAATATTCTTGATGAAGATTTATCTGGGCCCCCGATTTAGTCCCATAAGCTTGTTTTGAGTTTGCTTCTACCCGGATGTGGTAATATCTACCTCCATATCCTCATGTCTTTTGTTCATCCTACTATTATCCTAAGCCTCCGCATTAGCCTCATTAAAGACTGAGGCAAAGTATTTGTTTAATTATTGGGCCTGCCTAGATATCCTTAACCTCCACCCATCCTCAAGTGCTTAGATTCTCTTTCTTGTTTTAATTCTTAATGTAATAAATGGCTAATAGAACCCTTTACTATTGGTTTTAATTCCTTTGCAGGTCCAACGTCTACAATGTGCTTTTTGCCTGTTTCAACTTTATCCTACATGTTTCGACCCACTAAAGGTAGCTTCTTGCTATCCTCCCATCTTACATTCCTTGTGTTGTTAAGGTTCTGCCTTTTTCTCTAATCACTCTATGATGATGCTTGGCTCCATCCAGCTTGGTCTAAGCACCCTGCCTAATGAATTTTTACCTTTCTTCGGATGCAGGCTCGTGATAGTTCTGCAAAAACCTTTTTTGACTTGAAGTAATTCCAGGCCTCACTCTTCCTCTCTTATAGATCCACAATTCTTCATCAATCCACTTCACCCTAATTAATTTCCTAATTCTTTAAAGTTAACCGCTTTTGAAATCAAAACCCTGTCTGGATCTATTTTTTTAATCCTACCATCTAGTTTGAACTGATTAGTTCATGTTCACTCCGGAACCAAGGTTGGTCCCCTTGTTCTTCTATGAGGTCCTCAACTACTCTACCAAAACCAAACTAAAATGGCATCCCATCGTCTGTGGTTCTCTTCACTACTTGTGAAGGATTCATCAGCTATCAACATCCAGAAAAATCTCTGAAGCCCTATATATTACTTGTCCTCTCAAGTCTATTCTGGGGAGTTAAAGTCTTCATAAATCACACAATTCCCATTAGTGTTTACTTTATTAAAAACAGTTAAAGAGTCTCTATCCATATGCCAATGAGATCCTGGAGTCTGTAGCAACACCCCAAGCACTATCCAGGGGAGGCTCTAGAGCTTTCTTCCCCAATGTGATAGTTTGCCCAGATAGACTCTGTCTTACCCATTCCATACTTCGTATTCTTTACAGTCTACCTCATCCTTGAATAACAATGCTACTCCACCACCTTTGCCTTTATTTCTGTTTTTCCTAAACAGCACATACCCTTCAATACCTGTTCTCCAGTCATGACTACTATTCCACCATGTTTCTGTTATCCCTATAATATCTGGTTTCACTTCCTGCACCAGTAGCTCTAGTTCCTCCATTTTGTTACCTAAGCTCCTCGCACTGGTGTACAAACATCTTAATTTTTGCCATTTGGTTTCACTGACTTCTTTACCCAATTAGGCAAAGACGTTCTACCACCAGTATCACCTATTAGACTGGCACCTACACTACCCTTCCTCTTTATGTCGATTCTCATACCCACGGCTGTATCTTTTCTTTCTTTGTTTTCTTCCTTCTCAATGTTAAATTCCGGCATGGAGATTATCTGGACATCTTCCAACCATCTCCCAAAATTCCTAGTTTAAAGCTTTCATATGGTATGTCTACAGAGCAGTTAAAAATCACCCATGGCTGACTCAGGATCATGGGACTCAGGCTGCAGGGCGTGGGCTTGGTATGGAGATGGAGTTGTGGGACCCTGCGAGGGGGAACAGTCCCAGAGCCCAGGCTCCAGCCCAAGCCTGAAAGTCTACACTGCAATTTTACAGCCCCAGCCCCACAAGCCCAAGTCAGCTGACACAGGCCAGCCACAGGTGTTAAATTGCTGTGTAGACATACCCTAAAGAGACTCGAGGTCCATCCCTGTGCTGAGAACAGCCTTTTTCATGGTCTTTGGAACCTTTTCAGATCTGGCCAAGAAAACTTTCTACAGATATTTCAGTACCTCCAAAAAGGTTGACATTGGGTCTTAAACAAGTGGGTGAAAGCTTGGGGTAATGGAGGGAATATCCGATCAGTTTAGTTATTCCCTGCTACAATTATGTGCTAATTTCTGGCTTGACCAATTCAAATTCAGGGTCAGAATTTGTCCATTGTATGTTAGTAGGTGTTTGTGACGTTTTAATAGTGTGCATTCTTCTATTTTCCTATGAGGGACTGGCAAGGAAATATACCCTTTTGATACTGCACTAGTTTAACTCCTGTGTGAACTTTGAATCCTTGAATTATGAAATCTTAGTGAGACCATACAAAAGAAAGCAAATGTACTAATGCAAATTATTTCTGAATCTAGCAATCTTTTGGCTGCTCTGGCAGACATATTTGGAGCAGCAGCTAATCCTCTTAATAATTTCTTACCACTTCATCCACTGACTCGAATGAAGTGCCTGTCTGATCTCATTGTAGGATCGTCTAGGCTATGCACTTCAGACAATCTGTAAAAACACTGGAGTAGAATGTGCTTGGACAAAAAAAGAGACATCCTGTATCACCATGACAGCCAGTTTATTTTAATTGAGACAAGAACTGAGATTGTGCTGCTTCAGTGCAAGTTACTGCATGTCAGGGAAGGTTTTGTAACAATTTTTAACTGGCTTAGAGCTGCACATGTATTCAGCATTCTTCCATTAGGAAAAACACATAGTTTTGTTGTACCCGGCTGTCAGCAGTTGAGAAGACGTTAAGCAAATCAATAGAAACCGACATGTTGTTTCAAGGATTTGCTGTATTTGTAATTCATGCAATAACATTATGCATCTGTTTTGGCAATAGATGCCTAACAAGAGAGTCAAGGCATGGGTTCACTTCACTTCCTCAATACAAACTCCCCATCTCCTCACCTCTTATATTTTATTCTTCGTATAATCACTAAAGCTGTAGACATCAGCTGCTTCAGGAATTTGATGAGACTAGAAACAGCTATGAACTTCCCTGAGGCCAAGAGACTGTACCCCAATGAGATGGTGCAAATTTGCTTGGCTCTTGTTTTGAAGTCTTCTGTCCCAAAAGTGAATTTCTGAGGCTGCGTATAATGCAAGTCATGGCTTGATCTCCAGGCACCCCAAAAATTAAACAACTAAATCAGAGGAGGAAGCTTTTGGAGGAGAAAGTGAAGGCTGTGGCTCCAACTAGTGCTATAAGGCAGATTGCAACCAATGCACCTGGTAGCAAAGTAGGTCTTACAGGTCTGTCACTCCCCCGATCACCCTACTGCTGATTTTAAAAGCAGCACATGCTACCCTTCAATCCTCTGGCAGTGTAACTGATGTCAATGAGAGAGGATATTTTTATTAACCACTTTGCCACTTTATTCTTAAGTGCTGTCTGTACTCTAGGGTGTCAAGTATCAGAGGGGTAGCCGTGTTAGTCTGGATCTATAAAAGCAGCAAAGAGTCCTGTGGCACCTTAAAGACTAACAGACGTATTGGAGCATGAGCTTTCATGGGTGAATGTCATGCATCCAACGAAGTGGGTATTCACCCACGAAAGCTCATGCTCCAATACGTCTGTTAGTCTATAAGGTGCCACAGGACTCTTTGCTGCCTGTACTTTACTATCTGGTACCAGTGACTTGTTGCTTTTATTTTATCAGTTTGTTCCTATGACGGGTTGGATCACAGAAACGCTCTTGGGAGCTGCCACCCAATGTGCCAAGACTACTTCTACCCCTGGTTTCCCTGCCAGTTTGGGGCCCCAGCACCCTTTCTTGCTGAGCCAGACACACCCCTCTGCTCCTACAAAGACCCAGGGTCTGAATTACTTGCCCCAAAGCTGCAGATTTACCTGAAAGCAACTCCCAGAACTGTTCCTGTCTTTAACACTCAGATGCCCAACTCCCAATGGGGTCTAAACCCAAATAAATCTGCTTTACCCTGTATAAAGATTATGCAGGGTAAACTCATAAATTATTCACTCTCTATATCACTGATGGAGAGATATGCACAGTTGTTTGCTCCCCCAGGTATTAACACATACCCTGAGTTAATTAATAATTAAAAAGTGATTTAATTAAATACAGAAGATAGGATTTAAGTGGTTCCAAGTAGTAACAGACAGAACAAAGTAAGTCATCAAGCAAAATAAAATAAAATGTGCAAATCTATGTCTAATTAGACTGAATACAGATAAGATCCTCACCAGTTCCAGAACGCTCCCTTTTACAGACTAGTCTCCTTTTAGCCTGGGTCCAGCAATCACTCACACCCTCTGTAGTTACTGTCCTTTGTTCCAGTTTCTTTCAAGTATCCTGGGGGGTGGAGAGGCTCCCTCTTTAGTCAGCTGAAGACAAAATGGAGGGGTATCCCAGGGGGTTAAATAGACTTTCTCTTGTGGGTGGAGACCCCCTCCTCACTCCTACGCAAAGTCCAGCTCCAAGATGGAGTTTAGGAGTCACCTGGGCAAGTCACATATCCATGCATGACTCACAGTTTTTACAGGTAGCATCCATTGTTTACTTGCTGCCTTAAACTTCCTCAAGTAGGCTTCTTATGTGGTTTGGAGCATTCCAAGATCCATTGTCCTTTAAATGTTTCTTGATTACGTACTTAATTTCAACATTCCTTTCTCCAGGAACTGACCAAATGCTCAACTAAGGTTATTTAGAAAACAGGCCAGTACACAAGCCAACATTCATAACATTCATAACTTCAAATACAAAAATGATACATGCATACAAATAGGATTAATACAGTCGGTAGATCATAGCCTTTGAGATATGTTACATGGCATATGTAGCATAAAATACATTCTAAGCATATTCCCATAAAGCCTTATGGGAGGTACCATCACAGTTCCATCCTCTCTTCTCCTGACACCTCAGTCACAGACAGCACCTCATCTTTATTATCTGAAAAGAGTAGCCATCTCCACAACATCATCTGAGGAGAGAGCTGAAAGAAATCATTAACTGCTCTGCAATGTCCTTATCCTCCTTAACTGCCCCCTTTATCCCAGTGGACACACCGGTCCTGACAGACTTCCTGCTTCAAATATACTTCAACTGTTACTCGTTGGTTTTTATATATCTGTGGCTATTTGCTCCTCAGATTCCATCTTCCTTCTGATTTCCTCCTCCCATGTTACCTGCCATTACTCGTGCTCTTTCTTACTGGATTCACTAGGGTTGATTTTCAGCTCCCTGAGATACCAGAACCTGAAAAATGCAACCATTCCACTGAGACCAGGTAAGTCATGTTCTTTTCATTCGGAGTGCTGTTTATTACTAGCATCTCTCTTGGGTCATTACTTGGAGTCATGCGCTAGCAAATGCTGCCTCTTGTGACAGGCACCAGGGACTAGCCATTCTCCCCCTGCCTAGCTAGTAAGTATTTAGACATACATATTAATAAGATAAATGGATTCTGGTTTCTCCATCAGATTAGCTAGTGCTGGCATAGCATTTTGATGAAGCATTGTCTATGTAACTGCTATTGTCATGCTGTAAATAATGCTTAGCACTTACATAGGGCTTTACATCTTCAAAGTGCTGCATGGATATTAGCTAATTAATCCTCAGAACATCCCTGCAGGAGAGGTAAGTATCATCCCAATTTTAACATCTGGGAAACTGAGGCCTTCTCGATGCTCAGGAATAGCTCCAATTCAGCATGCACTAGGAAATCCCAGTTAGAGCAAACCCTGGCTTGTCTTCATCTGCACAAAGGGGTCAGCCCCAGTACAACTACAACACCCGCTGAAGCTGAGCTGCTCCTGAGCATAGACAAGGCCTGAAACACAGAAGCCGAGAGGCACCAGGGCGAGTCGGTGGGGTTAGACCTGAGGCACCCCATGCTTAGTTGACTAGACCACACTCCCTCCAGCCTAGCAAAGACAAAGCTTTACAAGTGGAACAATCCATTGGGTTCTAAAGGGACCAGAAAATCTGCAATTGCGGGGCGGAAGACAGCGCGGTATTTTGCACAAAAAATCACCCAGGTAATGCCCTGACCTCGGTTCTATGATTGGAAGGGCTCCTGTCAATGCCTTTGGGGCTCTCTGTAGGATGCTCTCTCTCCAGCGCAAACACGTAAGTGGGTCAGAGGCACCTGTCCAGTCCTAGCTCCTCTTCAAACTCTTACATTTAACCAGCTTATGTTATGCACTCTCACCGGATAGCTCCTCTGTGACGAGTGTGCTGGAGGGCCACAGTATAGAAGGTCTGGGCCTGCTCCTATTGAACTCATGGGGATGTAGTGAGGGTAGAAGTTCCCCACTAGAGCCACAAGAGTCTGACTATGGACCCAAATTCCACAAGGAAATTAAGGCTGTGGCTAATTGGAAGCATGTGGGTAGCCTCATGGACTTCAGTGCATAAAGTTAGACTTAAGTCTCCTGCTGAATTGGGTCTTAGTTCGGTAGCAATGAAAATGACTGGCGATTTGATGGGCTTTATGGAACCAAGTTCCAGTAGAGAGAATATCAGAAATGTTCCCTTTCCCCAGCACCGTGACTTCACTCAGCATCCCCATTGTATTCTGTTGCTGATATATGAGCATACTACATTTCAGGACAGTGTGGCTCTGCACTAGCTGCTCAGTTATGCTGCAATAAATCTCCCTGGGCAGCATGGTTAGACAGAGCCAGCTGCACCTTTGGACTCAGCAATCTGCTTTTCATTTTCTCCTTAATCGCAAACAGATTTCAGCTCTCAGGTGTGACAACATAGCCAGCGAGAGCCCAGTGCAAAGGAGGAGATGGCGAATGCACTGAGCAAGTACATTTCATGCACAGCGGCAGATCTGGCACTCTGATTAAAAGGTGCCCGGCTGAGTGCTTTGCCTATCAGTTATGCTTACTTGTACGTAAATGAACTGCACCCCAGAGGCACATAACTATGCAAACACCTGCCACTTTATCCATGATCTCCATCCTAATAATAACAGTAACAGTGGGCAAGTGGAAAAATAAATCTGTGCAAAACAGAGATGGCCATTCACCTCTATGTAATTGGTTCATCCAGCTTAGGTCCAGCTCATTACTGTTCAGTGCCCTGCAATTAGTTAGATTATAATCTCTTTGGGGCAGAAGCCAGTTTTTGTTTTTTTTGGTTTGGTCTTTGTACAGCACCTAGCACAATGGGGCCCTGGGCCATGGCTGTGGCTCCTTCAGGCTATTGCAAATTAAATAATAAATAAGCACCCAGTTGCCAATTGGGAGGTGTAACAGGTTGGCTTGCCCCTTAAGGGATGGGACCAGCCAACCCTGATCACTAAGGAGACACACCTGAACAGGGTTCCCTGGTTCTGCGATAAGGAGCAGCAGGAAGCTGCAGGGGGAGTGCCTAGGGGGATCAGAGGCTGCTAGGAATGAGTGGGCTTCAAAGTCTTGAGACTGAAACTACAAGCAGAAAACGCCTGGGAGGAGCCCAGATAAGAAGTAAATATGTGGACTTAGGAGGCTGTATTTTGAGCTGTGTGGATGGAGAGAGAGCAGACTCCCCAGAAAGGGAAGACTCCAGCCAGGTCGGGCTGAAAGCAGGCTTGGGGGAGAAGAGAAGCCCCAGGACTGAGTTTTGGCTTCTGTTTTATGTCAATGAACTAAACCGTGGGAGAAGGGGGATTATGAGACAAAAGAAGCCTATGCAGAGTCTATATGAGGAACCAACAGTGGAAAGTGAGGTGAGAGATAGTCCTGAGGGGGTACTTGGGAGGAGGCCACTCATTGACACTAGGTGTCTACTGCACAAAAATCACCGGCACAACTGGCATCCCAAGGCCTGACTGACAGAAGCTAGAATTCCCTGTCACACCAGGAGGACGGGGAGAGTACGGGAGTACGCCATGCAGGGACAGTCTTTTCCTGGGTGCTCCGTGGGCACGGGGATGGGGAGAGCAAACTGCTGCTTCCCTTAGTACAGAGCAGATTCCTGCGGAACAGACTAGAGGGATGACTTGTAAGAATAGTCTGTCCTGAATCCTGAAACCGAGAGCAGTTCAGAACCTCATGGAGCAAACTCTTAAACTCCTCTGAGGGAGCAGACCAGTTCACAGTATGTATTTTTGCAAAACAAAACTTGCATTTTACAGTCTTCTGTATCAGCCTGGCTTCCCTCAAGCCACCTTATTTATTTTTTAATCTGTTTATATAGCACCTATCACTAACATGCTAGGCATGTTTGGACAGGCAAAAGGAAAATAAATCTCCAGTCAGTCAACCTGCTGGGATTCCATTTAATCACATAGACAGAGCTTTGACACGTGTGCTTCATGTGTACAGGCAGAGGAAAAACTGAGCGATAACCCTCTCAAAGCCCGACCCCGAGCACAGTGTTTCTAACATCAGGAGTCTCGATTCCCAGTGAAAATAGGTTGTGGCTTGGTCTATGCTACAGCCTTATGTCGGTATAACTACGTTGCTCAGAGGTGTGGAAAATACTGACCTAACCCCCTGAGTAGACAGCACTATGTTGACAGGAGGGCTTCTCCCTTCAACATAGCTACCGCCTCTCGGGGAGGTGGGGTACCTACGCTGACGGGAAAAGCTCCTGTCAGCATAAGTAGTGTCTTCACTAAGTGAAACAGTGATGCAGCTGCACCAGTAAATGTAGACAAGCCCTGTGCCTGGTTGGAAGCGTTTGCAGGATCAGGTTTTGGGAAAGCAACAGAGGGCCTGATTCTTGTCATCATTTACAAGGTGGGTGTAAAACTCTATCAGGTCAGAATGCCCCTACTTTGCGCAGGTGTCAGTAACTACAAAGGCAGGGGCTATCTTTTTGTTTTGTCTTTGTACACGCCTGGTAGCTCTCCTAGACACTCCAATGAGACAAATAATTAATAATAAGATACATAAGAGCAGCCATACTGGGTCAGACCAAAGGTCCGTCTTGCCCAGTATCCTGTCTACTGACAGTGACCAGTGCCAGGTAGGGGGAAACCAGGCCAAGAATCTTTACTAGTGGGTGTTTGTTTCTGATCAATAACACTCTCCAATTTGCTCTTTCATCTCCCTCACTCATGGCTTTACTGGTAGAACAAAGATCCTTGCATCTTTAACTCTGGCATTCTGCCCTGACCCATGTGATAGTCATGAGTGAACCTGAGACTGTCTGTTCATCTACCGCCAATGAGCTAAACTATTATTTCCCTAGGAAAATCTGGCAGACAGCTGATACTGTTAGTACTTGTTTTCTGTTACTGTTTCTGGCAAGTCTCCTTGTATTAATCTATTTAAGTACATTCCCAAGGCTGTCTTGGCAATATCATTCCCCCCAGTGGAACTCTTTGCATTTGCTGAGGTGCTCTTCATAGTTGGCATATCAGACCTGTTGCATGCCAGAATTTTACAAGTTCCACCTGACTTAAAGATTGCCCTTCCATTCCTGCTACTGTTGGAGTGCGTGTGCGTGTATTGTTCTGGTGCATAAACTACTTCCTATTTTTGTATCCGGTGGGTACATTTAAAATAGTTTTCCAGGTGTCTCAAGAAACCTTTCCAACATGTGATGCATCTGATATTTTATCTCCATGAGTGTTCGTCTCCAACTATCCCTACTATAATGTGATGTGTTTCTAATCCCTGGACCATTACTTAGCATTAAAATTGGTATCATTTGGATTACAGTAGAACCCAGAGAACCTACCCGAGATCAGGACCCTCTTGGGGTAGGCACTACTACACAGGAGCAGCGGGACCTCCCTCAAAGTTGGGAGACCACCAGCGCCCAAACCATAGCGTCACCCCCTCGCGCCTCTCCTTCCCCCAAAGTCCCACCCTCACGCCACCTCCTGAACTCCCGCACCATCTCTCCCCTGAGGCCCTGCCCCTCGCTCGCTCCTCTCCGCCCCCTCTCCCCCATCACTCACCCTTACAGCTGGTCAAAAGTAATGGGGCGATGGCCACCTGCCCCCCGCATCCCACCCCATTCTGGTACCCCTGCTACTACATACCCAGAGTAAGAAATGGCCCCTGCTCTGAAAAGTTTCCAGTCTAAATAGGCAAATAAGACAACAAGTGGGAAGTGAAGCCAGAGCTAGTGGAGTCTCAGACCCCCAAACGCAAGTCACTCTGCTGTCCGTGCGCACATCCTCTCAGCAGCAAGACAGGTGGGGAGAGTCCCTGGAGCCCAGTGGGTGGTGATATGGGACACCAGCATGGTCCTGCTGGCAGAGCCCATCCAGAGCATGGCCAGCCCCATCCCTGGGGCAGCGGCAAGTCTATCCCAGCCCAGTGAGCCAAGCTGGGCTGGTGCCAACAAGGGAGGGAGGAGAGAAGAAGGGAAGGGGCTGTGGAGGAGGGAGTCATCTGTGGCTACTGGCACCACCATACAGCTCCCAGCAGTCCTAGGCCCTCTGCCCCTCCCTCAGCAACCACCCAGTTCCCACAGCCCCCACTCAGCTCCCTAGCCCCTGCTTAAACCCATCCAACCCCCTGCTACCCATCCCCAAATAAACCCAAATTCCACAAAACCTCCTGCCACAGCCTCCCACCTCCCCACCACCCCAGCTCCCTAAATAAACCCACCCCCATTGCACAGCCCCCCAAATAAATGTCCTCATAAAACAACCATCCAAACCCCTCCCGCAAATCCTCCCTCCACTCCTCAAAGGCCTTCAGCCTCCGCCCCTAAACCCTCCTGCACCACTGCTTACAAATCACCCCAAGCCTCATTCCCCAATAAACCCACCTCTTAAATCCACCCCTGCTCCCCCAATCACCACCATCCCCAAACCTCCTTCTTCATCCCTGTCCCCACGGCACTCCACCCCTTACTTTCTCTAGGGCCCTTCTGCTGCCCCTGGTGCCCAAGTCTCTCTACCCTACAGATCGGCCCAAATGCACCCAACTCTTGGCTGTACCAACCCCCTCTTCCTTGTGCAAGTTCCCTAGACCCCTATGGCTTAGCCAGGATCCCACCACAATGCCCCTGGCAACCTTCAGCCCTGGCGTCAGTTTCCCATCTTCACTTTGAAGTGTTAGGCGGGGCTGGTGACTGTTTCCCGTCTCCCCTCCTTGTCTTCATGGTGAGGTCAGATGGCTAGCCCTCCTCAGTGCAAGGAGCCTGCCACAGCAAAGCCAACAGGCCAAAGCGAGGAGCCAGGCACCGCCCCATGGGGCAGGAGCCACCACTGCAGGGTGAGTGTGGGGTGGGCTCACTCTCCAACACACACACGTGGTCTCACCTCTGCATCAGGACAGGTTAGAGACAGCAACCCCACCCCCACCCCCACCCCGAGAGGAGCGCCTCACACTTTCACACAGTGCCCCTGAAGAATATTTTCCTCAGACACCACAATCCCCCTCAGTCCCAGTCTACATCTCAGGAAATCTGTCTTCCTTTAGCACCCAACCTAATTTAGCCTTTACTTTTGTTTAGCATACGCAGGTCAGCCCTGTTTTGCTGAAGTCCATGCACTTGTAGATATTCACTGCTTCAAAATGTTAACATAGTCATGGCTGACCCTAATTCTGAATATCCTGCTTTTCAGAGGTTTAAGAAGAGGTGCATTCAGGAAGGATATGAGGCACTGCCAGTCAACCTGAACTCTGTGTTAATGAAGTTTTGGATGGTGAATGTCCCTGTGTTTTTGAGAAAGTGTTGGCTGGAGGGGGAGCATGATTAGGAACACCTATGGGGATGCACAAGGAGGCATCCTAAGAACACTTTACTGCCATTCAGCTGCCTCTTCTGTCCTCCTCAGGCTTTCCATGCCCCCAGTAGGGCTGGAATATCCCTAGGCAGGTAGATTTTGGAGCCCTTTGTCTATTAAATCAGATCTTTATTGGGGAAAGGGGCCATATCTGACAAACCCTGTGACTAAATGACCCCAACGACCACTATTAACTCTACCCATGTTCCCATTGTGACCCAGCAATTGTGGTAAACCCAGGACAAACAGCTACAAAGGGGAGGGGAGTTGTAATTAGTCCCAGGGGTTTAAAAGGCCTCTCCCAATCCACTGAGGGGAAATAAGTTTCAGCTGGCAAAGGGGTCACCAGGGAACTAATTAGGTTCAGCTAGCTCCAACTGCATGTGAGAGAAACAGGGAAGCTACCAGTAGGTTAGGTGCAGCAAGGAAGGCTATACTCTCTCACCAGAAGGGAAGGAAAACAAGCACAAGGGACTGACTGGGGAAAGGAATAACTGGACCCTGTGCTACTGGTAATGATTTGCCCTGCCCAAGCCTGTATCTCTAAGGCTAAAAAGGACTGAGCCTGCTGAGGAGAAGAAGGTACTGTGCCACACAATATTATAGTGGTGTGGTAGAGTCCTTAAAATCTAAGTAACAACATGATTTCCATGTTAATAGGCATGAAAAAGGTCTACAAACATTCAGTCTTTTGGGTTAGTGTATCATTTTAAAAAGTTCATGGTAGTTTATGCACTGCTTGATTTTTCTATGGTTCTCCCCACAACATTATCACTTGAGATGTGCTATGACAAGAGTTGAGTCATATTTTTAAAGATATTTAGGCACATAAGCATGCAGATAGGTGCCTAAGGCACCCAATAAGATTTTGGAAAGTGCCTAATGCCCTTTAATTTCAAGTTACATGTGACTAAATTTTTTCTGCTGTCTGACGTTTCCTTTAGACCCCTTTGTCCAAGGAACCAGAGCAATCTGAGGGGGTGAAATTGATAGATTTGAGAATTTGATTTGCATAGTGTAGATGAAATAGTGTAGAAAGAAGATAATTGTGTTTTCATTATTTTTCATGATAAACAGATTGCTGTTTTGACTGACAGTATCCTGGAGCTGAATTAGTCAATATCAAACTCACAGCAGTCCTTAAACTACAGTTCTCTATGATGGGTATGTTTCCTGGTGCTCAGCATCTCTTCTGACCATGCTGACATTAACGAGAGTTACAGCTACTTGCTTTTCTTTGATCACACTCAGTCCCATAATTCAGGAGATAAATGACAATCATGTGGCACAATTATATTATCCTAATACAGCTGCTTCCTAGAGTCTTTCATCTTCCTTCTGAGACATCTTGGGGGTATGTCTGGGTCTAATCGTGAATACCATGTTGTTTTTATAATACCATTTTGTTATAACCTCGAGTGTAAAATTAATTTTGCATTGTATTCTCCATCTTGTGCAAAGCTATCCAGGGAGTGATGAAAACAGTATAATCTTGACAAGGGTGGTTTGTTCTAGATACTAAGCTAACGCTAAAGTGGAACACCTCAAGGAGGGCTAACAAGGAGAGAGGCATCAAGGGCCATCAGTGCTTAATGTCTCTTCCCTGCAGGACAAGGGTTTTCTACTTTGACTTTGAATGGACTCTACGTACAAACCTGTCTGGCAGAAGGAGGGTAGTAAGTTCATGGGGGGAGGGGGGGGAAATGCAGTAATTACTGTGTGGGCTGTATGTCAACCTAACAT
Organism: Chelonoidis abingdonii; assembly: GCF_003597395.2. Taxonomy (NCBI): domain Eukaryota; kingdom Metazoa; phylum Chordata; order Testudines; family Testudinidae; genus Chelonoidis; species Chelonoidis abingdonii. The sequence continues at coordinate 129,136,799 of NC_133773.1, forward strand.
AGATTGACTTAATTTTGTAGTGTAGATGAGGTCTTAGTTTAAGGAGGCTGCTTCTCTCAACAGGGGAGCAATTCCATCACCACTGGTAAGCTGAACTTTCTGGAGAGAGAGAAGGCATGGGTGCCACTTGAGTTCAGTGACCACAGTGTGTCACCATGAGCAATCCACTCCCTCTGACCCCAGGCTGTCTGAACACACTCTGGCTTTCAGCAGAGTCCCAGTCCTGCTGCTCCTGTGGAAATGACTTTCTCTGGCCGCTTGTCGACTTTGTAGACACAAGCCACATTGTAGAGCCAGCTTTTACCCTGAATCACTTTTCAGATATCACTTCTCCATTCTGTACACTAGCTAAGGTGACATCTGTCTGGAGAGGATCAGAGCCAAGTCTGAGATTTAGGTATGTGCAAAAACAGTTATAAATTTTGATGTCCATGATTTTTAGGGGGGCTGTATCTCTGGAACCTCCTTGATCAAACTACCTCAAATTTGACCCACCAACTCCACCCCAGATGACCACGCAGCACAGTAACTTTCAAGACAATCTGAGTAACCATGTGGATTTTTCAGTACTTTGAACTAATTCTAAAAAGCATATATTGTATAATTCCAGTTATGTGAACTTCCTTTATCTGAAAATTCTAGTTATCCAAATCCACAGTGTCTTCCCCCATGTGAAGCTCAGCTCAAAATAGAACTTCTGTTTGTCCAAACACCCAATTATCGGAAAATTTTGTATGTCCCTCAGCACATTGAGATAATCTGGAGCATACTGCATTCCTTTGCTGGGGGATTGAGGTGGAATTGCAAGCTATCACTTTAAGAATGGTCAGAGGCAGGGGAAGAGGGGACAGTTCCTGGTTCTGCTTGGAGGCTATGGGGCTCTGATGGGAGGTGTGCAATCAGTCAGTCTGTAAAGAACTCCCCTAAAACAAGGTGAGATGAGTTGTGTCCTGCTGCCTTAGAGAGCAGTCTTTTGTTTGTCTCTGTTTTTTGCTATGAGGTGTTGTCATCTTGAATTTTAATAAATGAAGTGGTGTTACCTTATGCTGCGACCTTCCAGAAAGAGTATTTCTGTTTGTCTGCTGTGAACATACCTTTTTGTATAGCACCGGTTTGGTATTAAACTCTTCTAAGCGGGAGAACAAAAGAGGTACCAGCCTTCACAGGTCTTAGCAGATTGGACTGAGACTCAGGACATAAAAGGGAAGGAACTAGATCTGGTTAGAGTCCAACGGTACTGCCAATAAAAAGGTGCTAGTACTGATATATTACCAGGCAAAATGAAGCCCTGGTTGAAATGTAATTGAACATGAATTCTACTCTGGTACAAGGTTTAAATCTGAATGTTTCCTGGAGAATCGCACAGTGATTAAAAATAAACTAAAAAAGTTTCCAACAAAAGAGCACATTTTACTTATGCCAGGAAAATTAAATGAATAAAAAATGCATACCTTATTCCTTCCTCACAGCATACCATTGGTGCACAGCTGCCAGCACCTAGAGCAACAGTCAGTGTGGAGTGATGTTCATGCTTAGCTTCTTTGCCATGAAGTCCTCCAATGCTGCCTGTTGCCCAGCAAGCAGAAAGTTCTGTTCACACCTCTTAGACAGTTATTGTGAAAATCACTTTTTCCAGTTATTGCCTCCTCCCCAGGCAGGCATATCAAGGCCTGTTTGTGTATGATGATACTAGAAGGCAGTAGACTTTTTTCAAATCAATCACTTACATGCTGGCAAAAGCAGAAAGTTCTGCTGGAGGGAGTTTTCAACAACAACATAATCAATCACAAAGCATTTCCTATTGACTTTCATTTAGTGCAGAAATTAACATAGATTGGAATTTCCATCCCAGGAGAAGTTCTGGTCTTTCTACAATTATTTCCATTCCAAATGGCGATGAAATGTCAAAATATCAAAACTTTTCACCAAATGGAAGATTCTGATTCAAATTTTGATTAAAAACATTCAAATGTTTTCTTTCAACTCATTTCAGCTTTGAACTGTGGCAACCTATGTTGCCACAGTGCATCATGGGAGCTTGTAGCTGGGATGTCTCATGTCCCCTTACTCCTCTATGGGACTGGCTCCCTGGCTGGACTACATTTTCTCATCACCGTCATAGGACAGTGTTGATGTACCACAGTGGTTCAGCCAGAGAGGAGACTGCATGGCATCATGGGAGAGATAGTCCAACCAGTGGCCTAACCCATAGAGAATGGGGGCATAGGGCACAGCAGCAGTTCAGGTGAATAATAGAGTAACATTGACCCAAGCTGAGCAGAAATATTTCATTTCCCTGACAAATTTTTTTTAAAAAATTGGCAAAAACAAAAATTGCCCATGGGAAAATTTCAATTTTGTGAAAAAACTGCATTTTCTCGGAGGGGGGGAGAGAGAAACTCTTTGACAGAAAATTCCCACCCAGTTATAATGGTGGTTTTGTATCCCTAAGGATTAATCTGCTGGTCTGTATAAATATCTTATAAATTTGAGTATTTGATGTAATAGGCTTATAGATTTATATTAAGAATAAGTTTGGCTGTAATGCAAGAGACCTACAGGTCAAACATCCTGTATGTGATGCTAAAGCAACTTTTGCACATTTTGGGAGCCTTACTCAGAAAAGTAATAATAGACAGAATACCTACGCAGATGTCTAGAGACCTTTGACTGAACCAATAACAGTAAAGGGTGGAAAAAGGTTAGATTTGTGGGCAAAAATCCCAAGTACACCACAAATGCGTACATACTTGTCATGCATACGCACATACATAGTAGCCTATGGGGCAAGTGGACCCTAACATTTCCATGGTGGAAGGATGAAATTTGGGCATAGGAGGAAGAATTTCTGACTAATGCCCTATAAAAAGGTGAGACAGCTCGCCATTAGGCAGGCAATCTACCCATCTATCTGCTCCCGTCTACTCTTCATTGCCTCCACCGTCAGCTATATATCGATGCTACCCATCTACAATGGCTATTAACTATTAATAGACCATATTATTTCTTTTCAAACTGTAAGTGTAAAGGGATTTAATTTCCCTTATGTTTTATTTTAGTTAAAGCATATAGAGTTAAATTAGAAAGCAAACAACTTTGCAGTAACTTCCTCTGTCAGAGATGTGAAAACGCCCAAGGCGGTGCTGCTATATTCTAACACCAGAGTGTGAGTATTAATCAAGTTTGCAGCTGCAACAGTATATTGTCATAAATACAAATGACAGTTCTTTAAGATATCTAACTCTGTAATCCTAACTGTTTTACCATTTGCTTACCATTTCATTGATTTGATTTTAATAAAAAGGTCTTTATGACTACATCTGTCTCAGAGTAAGCTCCTGTCATGACCCTGAAGTTCCTTTTATAAACTCTGTGAAGCCTGATTCAGGACAAACTTTATCTTCTGATCAAACATATTGGCGAGCCAAACCCATACTAATTAATATCCTATTATTATTAACTTTTTAATTAATCATATAAAATTAAAGTAAGTGGATAAATTAAATCAACACTACTAACACACCCCAAATCAGGCTACAGTTTGGATCATATGCAGCAAGAACCCCTCCTGCATCACTTGGATTCTGGATCCAATTATGCATGCTTACTCCCTCTGCCAAGCAGACGGAGTAAGTGAGGAAGGGTGGGGAATGGGGTCACACACAGGCGCAGCTTTGTCACTGGCATTGCAGAGAGGGAAAGGATAAAGAGATTGTTTAATTTGGTACAGGTATAGAGCACCAGAAAATTACCTCTGCTGCCCCTACAACCCTACTGTAAAAGGAAGCTGGGGCTACTCTTGATGTGGTGCAATTCATGAACTACTGTTTGGCCAGAAAGCTGTGCCTAAATGGAGCTGTGCTGGTTTATATCAGCTGAGGATCTGGCCCACAGTCTACTCCCAAACCAGGGTTGCCCAACAAATTATGTGCATCTCCTTATTGTTCGTCAGCTTCAGTGGAATTACATCATGGATGAATTTGGCCCGATGTCTCTTTTTCTTCCTTGTCATCATCTTTAATAGCAATGACAGCCCAGGTGCAGGGATTAATTCTCTAGGGATAAATGACCAGCTGTGGCTAATAGTTTTGCCCCTCAGCAGATCAACTCCTTTCAACTATTCATATAGCCATAAGAAATGCCCTGTTCTTCAACCATTATTGAATATAGACCTGCCAATGGCTACGGCTAAGTCAGAGGATAAGCATTAAATCCCCACTCAGAATTACTGTCCTTGGGCATCAGGTCTCCAATACTGTTTTCCAGCTAAATTCCATCTTGTTCTTTTATATGATCGCTACAGATAAATACCTAAAAAGCGGGCCCAGCTCTGAGCTCATTTACATCAATTTGAGCCTGTGGAATGGTTCCAGATCTATTCTGATGTAAATGAAATCCGTGTCTGGCACAGTGGACCAGACCATAAGCTGGTGAAAGTCAGTGTAGTACCATTCACTTCAACAAGCGCCAATTTTCACCAACTGAGAATGACCCTATATATTTTTGAAGCCAGTGGAACTATCATGGAGTGGTTTATATCTCTGTGTGAGTAAGGATATGAGAACAAGCAGATCCTTAATGAGCAGCTGTGCCATGAAATCATGGTGGCACAATAAGCATGGTACCCCTGCTGCTAGTGCAGTGAGTCACTTCTCAGAGACAAACTGTCCTTAAGTGAAAGGTAAAACTTTCAAGGTTCTATCCCACGGACAGTTTCCAAGAGCCACAGCGGCTGAGCAGGTTAATACTTATCCAACAGATTTTCTCTGCTTCAGTTTTTCAGTCAGTGGCCAGTAGTAATTTTTAGGCCATGGACAGCTACAGGCAACTTTCCACGTCCATTATTATCTTCCATATTGTTTTGTTTTCTCCAGCCTTTCATTTGCTGTGAGTTCAGGTGCAGAGGCTACAGACCTGTGACTTTCACAAAGATTTCATTGCCGCTCTCTTAGACATCTTGGGTATTGGGGAAAATGAAATCACCCACATGCTAATTCCCGCCCCATTACCTTCAAACCTTAAGTCCTGCAGGAGCAATCTTGGATCTATACTGCCCCAGACCACATGCAGGTCTTCTAACATCCCTGCCTAATGCCTAGTGAGCCAGGGAACGGAGGGGACAACTGGCATATTGTACAGAAAGGGAGGAGGTGAAATCCAGCCATTGATTACAAGAGCTAAATCCTTAAGCCTTTACTTAGGCCTAAATGGTATTGAATAAGTTGCCAGAATAAGGACACAGGCCCAGTCTCCCCAACACAGAACTGTATGTGGCAAGGGGTCTTCCACACAGTAGGGAGAAGGATCAGTGCCTGGGACTGTGGCTATAGCTGCCCTTACCGCATCATCTCCTGGGAGGCCTCTCTGTGGGTCCAAGGTTTGCACTGGAGTAGAGGGTGAAGATGGGGCAGGCCTGAGAAGATGAGAGAGGAGGCAGAGAGCAGGGATGTACATGTGGCCAAGCCCCATAGACTTTTCCAACTCCTGGATAGGATGATTTGGGGACAGGGGCTCACCCTGAGAAAGGACTTGGCTGGAATTAATCAAATGGCACAATCCTGTGGATTTACTGACACAAAGGACTCGGATCCTGCCTACTAGTAAACTCAAGGCTCTAATATCCGGGGACCAACACAGCTACAACAACACTGCATACGGAAATACCATATGTTATTTGAAAGCTAATTTTTCTCTAGTTCTGCAGTAAATTCTTGGGGCCCAATCAATGGCAGATTTGCCTGAGTAAAGCTGGATAAGACATTAAGAATTCGGCTTGTATTGCCAAGTTCTCAGAGGATGTCCATTGGGCTAACTCCACTGATACCAAAGGAGCTATGCTAATTCATGCCAGCTGCAGATCAGATTTTATCTGTGACCTTGATGTTGCATGGTCTAAGTGCCTGACTCTGTGCTATTGGAGTCAATGGGAGTCTTAACACAGTGGCAGCAGGATCAGATCATTAATGGGCTCCGTACATTAGCAGGACCGCTCATGTGGATAAACTTGCAGGCCTGGGCCCCTAGACTAGAAATGCTGTGATTCTCTGCTAGAATAAATTCTGTTTGGTAAGTGTCTTCACTGTCTTTTCCGTTCATTTATACTGCACAGTCCATGGGCCGGGGACTTTACCTTCCTCTTCGTTTTATACAGTGCCAAGAGCAACGACAACACACAGGCCCCAATTCCGCAAGATACTTAGCATATGCCTGTTTTTTGACTAGCTCTAGTAAAATATGACCAAAATGTGACTGGGAATCATTTATCTGCCACTTATTTTAAAGAAATTTAAATAAAGTACAATTTATATGACTGGGGCCAGATCCTGCCCTATATTACAGCCGCTTTGCACTGCAGTCAAATGACCTTAAAGCTGCGCTTAAGGGGGTTTCCTTAAGGGATGTTATTTGGTGCTATAAAGCCAGCATTGCCAACTCTGCCTCCTGGCTTCCTGATGGAGAAGTGTGTCAGCGGCAGGAGCGGGTGTTTTGAGGGTTAGCTGGAGGAATGTACTGGCATTACTTTCCTTGCAGGATCATTACTAGCTGGCAGAAGTTAGAGCAGGATATCGGCCACCTACAGAATTGAGAGAGGAGGAAAAGTGGCTTAGAGCTGCCTTCACCTCTTCCATACTTTCAGGTATACTGAGCTCAGATACCATGGTGATTAGAACTAGAATAGAGGTCTGGCACTTCTCAAGCACTTTGAGTCTACCCCCTTTGCTATGTGATCTGTCTTCTGGCATTTCCCCTAAAGCTGAGATGTTATGTATCTACACAAAATGTGCCTCTGGGTGGATTTCACTATTCTCTCTCTATAATGGTGCCGGAAAAGAAAAAAGGAATCAAACCCAGGTACAGCAGCATTACAACTAACTTTCCGGCAGATCCAAGTAGCCATCAACTCATGTAGGAAATTAGCTATTTAAGGAAATTATAAAACAAAAATATAAACTCTTGAAAAGAAGCCAAAAACTACAAATGCCATCATTGATCAAAAAACGGAAAATGAAGTTGAAACTGCAAGGGGAAGGCTGAATGAAAGACTATATTCAAGTTAGCTTTGCTGCAGCAGCACTGTTTAACTTACTTCTTGGATCTTTTCCCTTTATTGATGTTGTTGGGAGGCTCTCATTCCATAACCTCTAATGCCATCGTGCTCTGTGATGAGTTACTAAAAGCAGCCATTCTTCCGCATATGAAAACATTAAATTATTTGCATGTTCGGTGTCTTTAATGCCTCTTTTGTGCCTTCATTTTTTGGGAAACAGAGCTGAATTTCAGCATCTCTCTCTTGATGTAACCTGGGCCAGGAGTCAGGTGGAAAAAAACCAAAAGGCTTTACAACTACAGAGGCTACGTCTTCACTACCAGCCGTATCGGCTGGTAGCAATCAATTTCTCGGGGATCGATATATCGCGTCTCATCTAGACGCGATATATCGATCCCCGAATGAGTTCCTGTCGACTCTGGAACTCCACCAACGCAAACGGCGGTAGCGGAGTTGACAGGGGGAGCCGTGGACGTCAATCCCGCGCTGTGAGGACAGTAGGTAACTCGATCTAAGATACTTTGACTTCAGCTACGCTTTCACGTAGCTGAAATTGCGTATCTTAGATCGATTTTCCCTCCTTAGTGTAGACCAGCCCAGAGTAAAGTCTAGGAGATTTCTCAAGTAGGGCAGATTTTCTTAATTTACTTATGAGACTGATGAAGGTGCTCTCTCAGGATTCATAGAGATCTGCCAACTGTTAAATAAAGATGAATCCCAGGAATGTCTGCATTACCTAGTGCTCATGCTTATCCACCACGTGACATGGATGAACCAATCAATCCCTTCCCAAAATGTTGTCACAATAACACACACGCAGACGTTTGTAGAGCAGACTAGGAGCTCAGAAGGCTGGTCTCCAAAAGGTTTGGCAGATGCTGTGGCAGACAGGATTTATAGATGCCAATAACCTCTATCATGTATATCTGTTTCCATTCTGGATACGGTGCTTATGTCCCTGCATCCTCAGCTTAGATATTCCTCTTTTAAGACAGAACCTGCTAAGATGTTAGTCAACACAACTGAAAGGTGGCACACGGAAAACCACTAGAAGGAAATATTCACACACACACACACACTGCACAGTTTTCCTATGGACCTCATTGCCATAAGGTAGCATTGAGGTCACAAATTTAGCAGGAATCAATAAGGAACAAGGTGTTATGGATGATAAGAATATCCAGAATTATAATAGTAAATACTAAATGAACAAAGACTAAGGATTTTGGAAGGGATCTAAACCCTCATTCTTCAGGGTTTAAACCAATTTCTAATGACTGGGAATGAAGAGGAAATTTCCCTGGGGATAGGCTGGACCTTCTGTCTGGTGCTGGTCACAGTCCAAAAAAGGATACTGGACTAGACGGAGGACTAGTCTGCTCCATCATGGCAGTTCTTATGTTCCTCCCAGTCTCCCAGTGTGTCATCTTTCAGTGCAGGCAACAATCTCATTCAGCAGGTGCTTGCTTCTTTGTGTTGTACATTGCCCAGCACTCACTGGGTGTTCAAGGAATAATAACAACAAATTTTGATAGCACCTTTGTTTAAAAAGAAAAGGCACAATAGAAAACAAACACAAGAATAATCATTTTCTGAGCACTCCTCACTAATGCACCTCTATGCACCAGATCCAACTCCCACAAACCCAGCATTATATAACAGTTCTGCATTAAAGCCCATTGTAGGCTAGTTGGCGGGCTCGTCCCCCTCCGGGGCAGCGGGGAGCCAGACCGCCTTGCTGCTTTGGTCAGATGTGTCAGGGAATTAGCTCAGCTGTGTGGTAAACATTCAGCAGCTCCGGCCCTCTGGCAAACAGTTCAACAGTAACAAGCCCAGGCCCTGGTTCGGGGGGTGGGTGGGGGGCAGCAACAAACAGTCACTAGCTCAGGCCCTCAGGCAGGGCTGAGCAAACAGTTTCAACAGCAAATCCCCAGGCTCCTGTCTCTGATCAGCTGGGGAGCGGGCGAGATGGCCACCCGCGAGGTGGGTGGCAGGGGAGACACAGGTCCACCCACTACACTGTGTCCCAGCTCGGAGCTCTGGCAGCAGCAGAAGACCCACTGCTGTCAGTGGGGATCCTGACTGCAGCACACTGACATTGGCTCTGGCAGTGTTGCAGCCGGACTCGGGGCGGCTGTCCCTAGGCTAGTTCCTTTTTCCCCCTCTAGAGGTACCTGGATCCAGACGGCATCCTCCACAGGGTCACACCATGGGCTGCTCAGGATAGCTGGCGAGCGGTAGGCTTGGCAGCTCCTCGGGGTAACTGGCACACAGTAGGCCTGGCAGTTCCTAGGGGTAATGGGTTAGTGGCAGGCCTGGCAGCATCTCTGGGCTCAGGCTAGCATCAGGCATTGGCTGGTCTGGCCAGTCCTCGAATTGGCCGCCAGTTGCCATGGTCTCCCCACCAGGAACTACACCACAAGCATCTGGTTGCTCCGGTGGCTGAGAGCGAAGTGAGCTCTGGGGTCAGGCTTTTATACTTCCTGTCCTGCACCCTGACCTCTGAGGGGTGGGTGCAGGGTTTGCTGGCTCTGTCCACTTTGGTGTCCAGAGACGCTCGTCCCCCTCCGGGGCAGCGGGGAGCCAGACTGCCTCACTACACCCATAAATGTCCATAGCACTTAGCACCTACCTGGCAATTTGCCTGCTCAAAACCCTATACAAACATGAGCTAGTTATGTGATTTCTTCATGTTTCATGGTCTGTTTTGCTTGCTGGAACACCATAGGAACTTCTGAGTTCTGCCATCTGAAATACAACATGAAAAATACACAAAAAGAACAGGAGTACTTGTGGCACCTTAGAGACTAACATTTATTTGAGCATAAGCTTTCGTGGGCTACAGCCCACTTCATCGGCTGCATGCATTGGAAAATACAGTAGGAAGATCTATATATACACAGAGAACATGAAACAATGAGTGTTACCATATACACTCTAACGAGAGTGATCAGTTAAGGTGAGCTATTACCAGCAAGAGAGAAAAATACTTTTTGTAGTGGTAATCAAATTTTCCCTCCTGCTGGTAATACCTCACCTTAACTGATCACTCTCGTTAGAGTGTGTGTATATATATATATATATATACATTTTTTTCCCTACTGTATTTTCCACTGCATGCAGCCGATGAAGTGGGCTGTAGCCCACGAAAGCTTATGCTCAAATAAATTTTTTAGTCTCTAAGGGTACGTCCAGACTACCCGCTGGATCGGCGGGTAACGATCGATTTATCAGGGATCGATATATCACGTCTCATCTAGACGCAATATATCAATCCCTGAACGTGCTCCCATCGACTCTGGAACTCCATCAGTGCAAGCAGCAGTGGCGGAGTTGGCGGAGGGAGCCGCGGCCGTTGATCCCGCACCGTGAGGACGGGAGGTAAATCGAAATAAGATACGTAAACTTCAGCTACGCTATTCCCGTATCTGAACTTGCGTATCTTACATCAAACACCTCCCCCCGCCGCGCTAGTGTAGACCAGGCCTAAGGTGCCACAAGTGCTCCTGTTCTTTTTGCGGATACAGACTAACACAGCTGCTACTCTGAAACATGAAAAATACAGGTTTCCGACACCTTGCCTACATCAGAATACAACGTGGCAGAGCTACCAGCAGATGCTTAGGTTTACCTTTCACGGTGTTCTAAAATCTCCCTTGTTTTCCCAGGTCTCTGTATCTGCGGTGATTTTGTAAATTAACACTGTTTTTATTGGTCTGTTCCCAGCAGAGATCAGCCTGAGGTTTGCTTTCTCTTTAACAACAGTGCCCCCTCGAGTCTATTATTATATTTGCAGTTTCATTCTGCCTGTGAAAATTCCTCCTCGTGCAAAGACAACTGGGAAAACGTGACACAAATCAATGTAGCTGTTTTTAAAAAAGTGTGTCAGTCTGCATAGCACCTTCTGTGTTAGGAAAAACCATCTGAAAAAGTGAAAGTCTGGCCTATGATTTTACAAACGTATGATTCAAAGCAAGAGGGATCAATGAGTGGGTCAAAGCTAAACAAATTATGCACTCTGATACAGCGCTGTGTATCTGTAGATCTCCAAGCACTTTTAAAAGGAAGTAAATAGCATTATATTCATTTTAGGAATGTGGAAACTGAAGCAGAGAAGAATGAAGGGTCTTACACAAGGTCACCCAACAAGCTAGGGGTAGATGCTGGAATGGAAGCCAGATCTCTTAACTCGCAGTCTACGAGCCCAGCCACTAGGTCTCACTGCCTCTCTGAAAGGTAATATTTTTCATCTTCACTGTTAAAAGCAGTTAAGTTCATAATGTAACACTCTGCCTTTCTCTTTTGTAGCAGAGTGCTCTCTCTCAAGTTTCAGAGTGGTAGCGGTGTTAGTCTGTATCAGCAAGAAGAATGAGGAGTGCTTGTGGCACCTTAGAGACTAACACAAATGTATTTGAGCTTAAGCTTTCATGGGCTAAAACCCACTTTGTCGGATGCTTGCAGTGGAAAATACAGTAGGAAGATACATATACAGAGAGGACATGAAACAATGGGTGTTGCCATACTAACTATAACAAGAGTCATCAGTTAAGGTGGGCTATTATCAGCGGGAGGGAAAAAAAGCTTTTGTAGTGATGATCAGGATGGCTCATTTCCAACAGTGCACAAGAAGGATGCATCCGATGAAGTGGGTTTTAGCCCACAAAAACTTATCTGCAAATACATTTGTTAGTCTCTAAGGTGCCACAAGTATTCCTTATTCTTCTCTCTGTCAAGTGTATTTAACCTTACTGTAGCAAGCAAGCTTTCTATGACATCAGCTCTTGACAACATGGAATAACCTCTTATCTCAAGCTAAGGGAGCTTCACTTGGAAAGCAGGGTAAATATTTTAGTACCAACTTCATTAATGCCCATTATTTCCATTCCAGAGCAGCTCATTTTCAGTAAAGCACCCTGCTCATGCTACTCTGTGTGAGTGTTTGTGTTTGTATAAAAAGCGACTTCTCAAGATTAGCCTTAAGTTTATCGCAGTGTTGGTGTCAGGCTGATTTTAAACAGCCTCATGCATTCAAAACTGACAGTTTTGGTATCCCAGAAATGTGAGGACTCGGTGTCAGGGGCGGCTCAAGCCATGTCGCTGCCCCAAGCACGGCGGCACACCTGAGGATGCTCCACCGAACCCGCGGGACCAGCGGACCCTCCGCAGGCACGCCTGCGGGAGGTTCACCGGAGCCACCTGCCACCCTCCCAGCGACTGGCAGAACGTCCCCCACGGCATGCCGCCCCAAGCACGCGCTTGGCGTGCTGGGGCCTGGAGCCACCCCTGCTCGGTATAATGCAGCTTCGAGGAAAAGTTGGAAATTTGATTCATTTAGAAGTGAGTTGGACAAGTAACTGGAGATTCTAGCCTGAAGAATAGCATTGATTGTCCAGAAACATTAGGCTAAAACTCATTAGAGTACAGTAGTGCTGTGATAGTCACTGTATGTATCTGCAAATAGTAAGAGATTCACAAAGGATGGAAGAAAACATAGATGCATGGTGATGAAGTGACTTGATGAAGGTCGCACAGAAGGTCAGTGGCAGAGCCAGGAACGGAACCCAGGTCCTGTCCTAAAGTGCAAGCGGTTTTAACAAAAATCAGTGTTCTGACCCAGTTTTTCAAAGCATCCCTGACAAACACTTGGCATTGAAGAAGCTATTGACCAGCTAAGCCAGTGAAACTGACAACAGACAGGCTGAGCCATGTGCAATTCAAGAACCAGCCACTGTTCAGCATGCTCAGATACCACTGTGGGGGGAGTTATTTCCTTCTCAAGGAAATGACACTAAATTGCTTTCACTAACCACCTAATGAGAGCTCTGAAATTGTATGTGGGAAGCACTGGACAGACTAGACAGGTAGATACAATATACTAACAAAAAAAAGCACGCTAGTTGGTTTCTAACTTGGACAGAACATTTCATTCTAGAGGAGTTCCTGTTTGAAATGATTATTTCAATACTGTTTGGATTTGTAACAGGGCAGCCCCTCAAAGTGCCAGGCAGCCTGGGACCAATCACCACGTTCACTTAGCCCTGTCCTACTACAGCTGCACAGGGTGTCGGACTTAAGAAGAGAAAAGCCCAGCCACTGAGAGCTGGCTGGGGAAGAGATGAGATAGGTTGTTATAATGTAGAGCAAGCAGCTGAGTTTGAGCTAGCAAGTGGCTGAGGGCTATGGCCTGTCAGAGACCTTTGGTAGGAAAGAGGACATGATTCAAATGACTGGGTTGGTTGGCACCCAGGAGCAAGGGGCTAGAGACAGGTTATTGCCACTGGGAGCCCACCTGTCAGGAAAGGGGCTGAAGGCTCAGCCCAGTAGGGCTGAGGACTCTTGGTTTTGATACTGTTTTTGGACTTGGACTAAAGGACTCTTGTTACCTTGGAAGGCTTTAAAAGGGCCTGACTGGAGGGCCACGTCACCTCTGTGGTGGGAGTGGCTGAAGATTGTTGTGGGGAAAAGGAGGTGGATGTGCTACAATGATGGCTCTTGCTGTAGGGGGGTGCTCTGGGATGGTGAGCCTTGCAACAGGATAGTATTGTGTTACTAATTACATGGTAGCTGCCGAGACCATTAGATAGGTGTCTTATGTATCTAAATCTAAATCAATAAAATTAAAAATACCCAGAGACTAATGGTCAGACCAGGGAGTTGAGATCAGAACTCTTGAATTTACCTTCTGGTTCTGCCTGTGACTTACTATGTGACCTTGGGCAATTCACTTATCCTCTCTTCACTTCAGATCATACATCTGTCTCCATATGGAGACGCTACTATATTAGTAGTATTGGGGTCACACCTAAGTGCCCTGATAACAGACTAGGACCCCATTGTGCACGGCACTGTACAAAACAGAACAAAGACAACCCCTGCTCCAAAGAGCTACTTACCCGCCTAATAGAAGCAGTGTGAGGTTTTCATTAACCAAGGCCAAATTCTGAACTCAGAGACCGATGCATAATTTCCACTGCAATCAATGGGTGCATGAGCAGCTAAGGGCAGACTATGCCTTTCTGCCTGATTTTCCTCCTACTTTAAGCAAGGAAAATGAGCAATAACTCCATCAAAGGCAATGGATGGAGTTACGCTGGTATAAATGAGAGAAGAACCAGGCCATTGCTAAGACTGTAAGCTTTTGGGGACTTGGATTGTTTCTTCATTACGTCTGTACAATTCCCAGCACAATGAGGCCCTGATCCCTGATAAATATAAATGATTGATAATAATTAGTACAGGGAAAGTGCTTTGTGCTCCTTTGCTGAAACATGCTCTTTGCAATGGAACACATCGTGTTCTCCATCCCACTGGCATAACTGGCAGTAGACTCAGGCCCATTAACTGAAAAGCAATAGCAGTATCTTTTTGAAGAAAAGAGCAAAGATTTCTTAGGAAATATTGAAATACCAGGACTCTCTTTTATCTCCTTCACTTTGTCTCTCTCTTTTTGCAATGGGGGACTGTACAGGAATAAATCAGCATACTAATAACGATGTTAATTCAGCTGAATCCAAAACAGACTAAAATTTGCACTTTTCTTTTTAATTACAAATTTCTACAGCCTAATTTAAACCAACTTGGAAAATTTCACTGTTGTTTGAAAGATCACCCAGCCTTCTTTTCCAATCTATACTCATTTCAACAGCTTTGGAATTTAAGTAAGAAATAAAAATAAAAGTAAGGGCTGGATTCTGATCTTGCATGTCCTGATGTAAATCCAGAGTAAGCCACTGTCATCACTGGAGTTATTTTGAATTTACTATGGAGTAACTGAGATCAGAATCTGGCCCTGTATCTGTAAATATGGCTTTAAAATAATGGAGGCAAAAAAGTACGTTTCTGTTCACATTTCTTCTTGACTGTGTACCGTGAAACGGTGAAGTAATTGGCATTTGAATATCTGTGTGCAGAGACTGGCATAATCTAGCAGGGCAAAAACCTGAAAAGAAAACCTCTACCCCACAGAGCTTTAGCTTGTGGTGCATGGATTTTGTTACTGCTCTGACTTTGTTTCTGCCTACTGCAGTGCTTGCCTCTACATGGGCAGTTGCCATTTTAAGAGACGGAGTGAATGCAGCGTGTTTCAGAGGAGATATATCCTCTTGCGCTTTCTCATGGAGACTTTATTTTTGTTCTTTCCCTTGATCGCAACTGAAAATGCTTCAGAGTGAGTTTATGATTGTCTTTGTACATGGAAATACACAACACTGGCAGACAGATGTGCTTGGATTTCTGGTTTTGCCTAGTGTGTCATCTTATGTGTTGGCAATTCTGTCCCTGCGATCGCATCCAGCCCCATGCTGGCTAGCAGAGAGTTGAACACATATGAACACAGAAGTGCTGACCTCCAGACGTACCTTAACTGCTGCAAGCAGAGATTAAAACAAAAAAAAAAACATTTCCAGTGGCACCAGAGCTTCTGTTTAAGAATTTGATGGTAACCTAGAGGAGGGAATTTCTGGTCCTTCCTATGCAAAATGCTCAGGGAAGGGCACATTTTAAGATAAATTCTCCCAAATGAGGTGGGGAAGGGGAGTGTGAGCAGTGGGAATTTATGAAATTATGTGATGTCAGTCCAGGAGCCTGTTGGGCAGAGATGATGGAGCATGAAGCATTAGGGGGACAAACTGTCCCCTCTGCCTCCATGAGCAGAGGGGATGAAAACCCTAGAGATCCAGGAAAAGGGGCAGGGCAGATGAGATAGAAGGAAGAAGATCCACCTGCATTGCATCATTCCCCCTCCCCCCAACCCCAGGGAAGTCCAGTTGTTCATGATGGCTTCTGAGGTGAGCCTGTGCCTCAGTACACACCTTCCTACTCACCTTGGTCCTGCACGGAGGGCAGCTCAGCTGCATCCCAAAATCTGGCCAAGTGAGTATAAGATAACATTGTGCACCCACTTTGGGCTGGATTCTCTGGTCTGCTAAGGGCACTTTGCCCTTCTTATGCAGCGCACAATGGACCTTGATCCAGCCAGAGATCCCCAGGAGGGAGCTCCACCTGTGTAGTAGGGTTGCCAGGTGTCCAGTTTAAGGGGCCCTGGTGGCTGTGGTCAGCACCACTGACCGGGCCGTTAAAAGTCCAGTCTGCGGCGCAGTGGAGCTAAGGTAGGCTCCCAACCTGCCCTAGCTCTGCATGGCTCCCGGAAGCAACAGCATGTCCCCCCTCTGGCTCCTATGCACAGGGGCAGCCAGGGGGATCTGCATGCTACCCCCACCCCAAGCACCAGCTCTGCACCTCCCATTGGCCGGGAACAATGGGAGCTGTGAAGGCAGCGCCTGTGGACAGGGCAGCACGCAGAGCCATCTAGCCAGGCCTCCATGTAGGAGCTAGAGTCGGGGACGTGCCACTGCTTCCAGGAGGTGCTTGAGGTAAGCACTGCCCAGCGCCTGCACCCCTGACTACCTCCCATGCCCCAACCCCCTGCTCCAGCCCTGATCTCCCTCCCACCCTCTGTACCCCTCGACCCCAGCCCAGAGCACCTTCCTGCACCCCAACACCCTCATCCTCAGCCCCACCCCAGAGTCTGCACTCCCAGCTGGAGCCCTCACACCCCTCTGCACTTCAACCCCCTGCCCCAGCCCTGATCCGCTGCCTGCCCTCTGAACCCCTCAGTCCCAGCCCAGAGCTCCCTTCTGCATCTCAACCCCCTCATCCCTGGCCCCAACCCAGAGCCTGCACCTCCAAGCTGAGCCCTCACTCCATCCAGCATCCCAACCCACTGCCCAACTCAGAGCCCCCTCCTACACTCCAAGATGCTTATCCCCAACCCCATACCAAAGCCTGCACCCCCAGCTGGAGCCCTCACTTCTTCCCCCACCCCCTGAAAATGAGTGAGTGAGTTAGGATGAGAAGAGTGAGTGACAGGAGGTGGGTGGGATGGAGTGAGCGGGGGCAGGGCCTCAGAGAAGGGGCACAGAGCTAGTGAAGGATCGGAGTGGGGCAGGGGCGGGCCCATGTGCAGTGACATGGGTGTTAGTGAGGGAAGAGGAGGGACCAGGGAAAAGGGGGTTGCACCCATGTTAGTGAAGGAATGGTCAGGCCCAGGGGAGGGGTTACATCAGTGTGGGGAAGCAGAGGCTCAGGCCCAGTGGGGGTGGGGTTACACCAGTGTTGAGGGGAGGGAAAGGTCAGGGCAGGGAGGAGGTTACATTGGTGTTGGGAGGACAGGGATGGTCAGGCCCAATGGGAATGGGGATTATGTTGGTGTCAGAGGGAGGCTTGCCCCTTCTGAGTTACAAAACACTGGGACATGCAAATCATTTCATCCAGGACAGTGATCTTAAAAAAAGAATGAGGATGGGAAAACCAGGACAAGTGGCAACCCTAGGGGAGAGTCAGACTGGGCTGGGGGGCTTTACACCAGTGTTGGGGGCTGGAGAGGGAGTGACAGGCCCAGTTGGGAGGAGAAGTTGGTGAAGGGAGGATCAGGCCCTGGTTTTTTTTTCTTATGGTATTTTGACTCCTTTATTTATAGCCCTGTGTGGAATTAAATCTTTTTTCATTAAAAATGCTCATAACTATAAATTCTACAGTAACACACTCAGCCCATGAAATGCATGCAGTCACATAAATAGTGGAGCAGGTTATTAATCACATTAGCCATGCTCAGCTAGGAAGAAACAGGACCCTGGTTCCTGACATTTTTCAGACTGCTCACTCCACTGAGATAGCAGCTCTTGTGGATTTCCCAGACCACTGAGGTCCAACTATTCTGTTACCAGCCTGGAATGCTCATTGGGCTTTGGGGATTCCCATTTTTAATTCTTGGCCTTTTTCTAACACTCTGTACTTCTCAGCCCTGATTCCCCATTACCCTGCACCTTGCGCACTCATTTATACCAGTGCAAACTGAGGGTGAAATCCTGTCCCAACTGACATCAATGCCAAACTCCCTTTGACTTCAGTGAGGCCAGGATTTCCCCCTGTCTGTCTAGATATGCATGTGACCCTCCTCCCCTTATTATCCGAACTCCCTCATGGTGATTAACAGATTTTAGTCTTGCAATACTGCCCGTCCAAGGGTCCCCATTCAACAGGTGGACCCAGGGCAGATTAAAAGATTTGCCCAAGGTCCCACAGGAAGTTGGTGGCTAAGCTAGGAGCTGAACCCAAATCTCCAGAGCCCGAAGAACCAGTGCCAATTTACACCCATTTGACACTAGTGTAAATGACTGTGAGCCGGATTGTGCTGCACAGACTCACATGGAGTAGTACCTTGCTCTCTGAATAGTCCCATTGCAATGACTGGGACTGCGTGCAGAGTATGATACAGAGTAATGGAGAATCAAGCCCATCATCTTCAATGGCTCAGTGAGGCAGATGAGTATTCTTATCCCCAGTTTGCTTGTTGAGGCCCAGTGGTTTCATTACACCATGTGCTTTATGTACAATGCGCCTCATCCAATAGGAGAGGGATCTTCTGCAGGATGTGGCTTAAACCAAATCCCTAAACAACCTGCATTACAGCTGTACTTTCACAAGAGAAGAGGAAGGTGAAAGGAAAAGCCATGATCAGAATCAAACAACTTAAAGTGCTTACTGCAAGGAAGAGCCTGATGTGAAATAGACCCATTTGTCTCCAATGACAGCTTACCTTGCAAAGTGGCAGTGTTTGTCAAAGCTGTCCAGGAAAGCTTATCATTTTCATTCTAGAAGCCAATCAATCCATTCTCTCTCTGTCTGAGACTCTTATGTTGTCCCAAAGAATATAATGTGCAGAAGACACTTCCCTTGAATGCCTGTCTTGTTACAGGAGATTCCTATGTAATGCAGTCCTGATTTTAAAGGGGGGAAATACTGTTTGCTTAACACATGGGCCAGTTTTTTACATTCCTTACAAAGCTGAAGCAGAACAGGAAGGATGTGGGTGCTATAAAATGTGTTGGTAACGTTGCCTGGCATTTCCTTGATTGACTGGTTGCATGGATGTGTTTGTCTGTATGTATTTATTTGAAAGAGAACACAGGGAGGTTTTCATTATGTGGTTTATATTCCCCGCCACCCCTTCCTTTCAGGTCATTTATTGAGATCTGCAGGAACTGAAACACCTTCTTCTCACCCACTCTTAATACACACAGGGCTAGATTCTTATCTCAGTTATGCCATTGTAAATGCACTGAAGTCAGTAGCTTTATTCCACATTTACACCAGCATAACTGATCAAACCTGACCCTGTGTCCAGATCCTAATCCACTGTCTTGATCCAATGAATTAGTTGGGTATATCCAATAAAGATAATTAGAAACATAAGACTTGCCATATTGGAGCAGACCCATGATCCGTCTAATCCAGTGTTCTTTCACCACCAATACCCAGTACCTGATGTTCCAGAGAAAGGTGCAAGAACCCTGAGTAACCAGTGATGGGATGACCTGCCCATCTGAGAACCTGTCTCTTTAGTTACAGATTGACTTAAACACTGAAGCATGAGGGTTATATCTCTTACAAAACTCTTGAGGGTACTTGTTTTTATTTTGGGGGGAGAGCTGTTTGGTTTTTTTGTTTGGCTGGGTTTTTGTGAAGGTGGGTCTTTTCATCCCTACAGTTGTGTCTGTGGATCTTGTTCTTGTCCATTTTCTGAATTTGGCTATGTTCTTGGCCTTAGGGATATATTGTTATGATGAGATCCACAGGCTACTTGTGCATTATAGCTTTAAAAAAAAATCTTTTCCCTTTGTTTTAAATGTATTGCCTTTCATTTTCACCAAATGTTCTTTTGTAATTTAAGAAAGCACGACTAGAAGTGCCAAGTCTGCCTTCTCTTATTATTTCTTATCCACCAGTAGCTATTTCACACTTATAGTGGTTATTGGAAGCTCCAGCATTCCTGGAATCTAGACAGTAACATTGGCCATCTCAAGTGATTTCAAGCTCTTAGAAGGCAGGGCAGAAACACATTTCTAATACAAGTGATCTCAGTTCTGACTGGGCATTTAAGATAACAAAGAGACTCTCAATGAAACCTAATTGGAGCTACTTGCTGAACAGTAGGAAGAAACAGGTTAAACCAGTTGAGGGAGACCTCTTCATAAGGCTGTACAGCCTCTTGGCTAGGAATTCTTGTCTTTACCCCTTTTACTTTCACAGGCCTCTGGCATTCAAACCTCTGGCTTAATGACGTCCTTTCAGCTGAAGGTGACCTCCCCTCATTTGGGACAGGCTCAACACAACCCTGCTTCCCTGTATTCCCACAATAATTACAGCATTTTGGTAATAGCATTTCACTATACCTGCATTCAGTACTAAAGTGATTTGTACCTCACACCAGCTAAAATTGATTACTTTGACACTGCTCTATGCATTGAATATCTAAGCAGAGCAGGAGCAAACTGCATTTACATAAATACACCCCAGTCTCTCCCCCTCCCACCTAGCTGTCAGGGAAACATTCATTCAGACCCTGCTTACATAAGCACAATCCTTTTTTGTATGCCTTTAATGTAGACTCTGTATTTTCATTGCCATTTTATGTTTCTATTCACAGTCAAACGTTTGCCTGAGAAGAAGCAACTTGTTTGCAGTGTTGTTGTAGCTGTGTTGGTCCCAGGATACTAGACAGACAAGGGCGGGGGAGGCAATATCTCTTATTGGGCCAATTCTTGTTGGTGAAAAAGACAAGCTTTTGAGCTACACAGAGCTTCAGCTCTGGGCCCAGTCCTGAAGAAGAGCTCTGTGTAAATCAAAAGCTTGTCTGTCTCATCATCAGACGTTGGTCCAATAAGAGATATTACACCTCCCTTGTCTCTCAAAGGGCTTGTCTGTGCTTAAAATTCTACCACGGCACAGTGCACCACTGCAACTGCGCTACTTTAATACTACGTACACTGATGGGAGGAATTCTCCCATTGGCATAGGCAATCCACCTCCCTGAGAAATGACAGATTTTCCACACTCCTGACCAGACATAGCTATATCGATGTAAGTTCCTAGTGTAGCCCAGCCAAAGAAACAACTTGGCTTATTTCTTCCACCTTTTCTTATTTTCTCTTCTTTCCGTGGCATGACTAAAGGAAGCCAGAATAAATGCAATAGCTTCCATCTTGAGTCATGGATCAAACTTAGAGTTGATTTCATGGTGGTAAGGTCCAGATTGCTCAAAAGCGCAGAGACCAAATAGGTAATATGGAGCAAAATCCCTGCTCTACTTCTGACTAATAGGCTCAGAGATTGTGCATGCACACACATACCTCCTCAGTTCATTTAATTTATGCTCTGTTGGCATATAAAGGGCTGTTAAATGGAGTGCTAAGCTTCTCTCTTAAAAGGGGAGCTGTAACAACCGTGAGCAATAAGGATAGAATATACATTTGTGGACTTGAATCAGTTGCACCATTACTTTTAAGCCATTCACTTCCATCAGTAAAAAAGCCGTTGTGAAATCAGCCTGCAGAGCTACAGTCTGTTGCTTTGCCAGTACTTTTACATCAAAAATATATTTCTCATTACAAAAAAAAGTATAGTTTTTTAAAATGTTTACTGCTCTTCTGTTGTGCAATCTGGTAATGCAAAGTTGGACCATTTGAAAACCTGGCTTTGGTTTTTTTCTGTTAGAAAAATATTTAGGGCCAGATCCTTAGATAGTATAAATCAGCACAGCTTTATAGACTTCAGCAGTGTCAGTTTACACCAGCTGAGGATCTGGCCCATAACTTTAATATGTTGTTATATGATCATTGAATTGATCACTGTACGGTGATATAGACTAAGGACACAGCGCTGCAAAATGATGCAGCCAGGTAGATTCTTATACCAGTGTAGTCCATTGAAGTCAAGATTGCAGGAGTTAATCAGCATGGAACAGCTTGCAAGGTCTAGGCCTGAAAGTTTAGGGCAAGATTCTGATCTCATTTACACCCATGCAAATCTGGAGTAACTGCACTGAAGTCAGTGGCATTGCTCCAAATGTATACTATTGCAAATGGGATCAGAATCTGGCCCATTGCATTTGTCTTACCTATGCACTCATTATCAGATCACAATACAGAAAAAAAGAAGTATTGTACATACTGCACAAGATCACTTTTGGTTTGGGCTCATATAGGCACAGGTGTCTACTTGTACTTATCAGTAAGGGGGTAGCAGACTTATTACTATGGGTCACTTATCCCAATATATAAAAAATAAGTCACTTGACCATTACAATATTTGACACATCCATCTATAAAATGAGCATTACAATGACATTCTGGAGAACATCTACAGAAATCTAACTGCCTTACAGTACCAATGAAAGACGCTGGATGGACATAGGGGAAATTCTGTCCTTGGGGCATCTAAAACATGATGGAAATGAAATTATCAAATCACTGTATAATATTTTTATCTTCAACCCAGTTTTACGTGCTGTTCACAGCTGTTCATGTAATGGACTAATACTCCCAGCTGTGGGATGCAAGGGGTGGAGTGGGCAGTATGCCCAAGACCGTATTGTGCAAATTGTCTCCAGTATTAGCAACCCTTGCCCCAGGGACCTGAAGTCCGATGACACTATGGGAACTATTTATCTTAGCTTTCAGCTCTAACCAGGTGCTCAGTCAGAGCTTTTGGAGGGTTGGGGAATGGACAAAGATTTGCTGTACTCTAGGCTGATGGAGTCAGGCATTAAAAGCCGTGTTGTTGGTAGGAGTGCTTGCAAGTCATGGGTGTAATCCTCAAGAGGCAAGATGTGTCCACAATTGATGATAAATTTTTCCAATGAGCTTGTAGGGGGCAGTTTTGCCAACCCATCGAGTGGGGCTAGGTGCCTGACTAGAGTGAAGAGGGGACAAACAGTTACTATATACATTTTAAAACTCCTGTGAAAATATCCCTATAAAACACAAAATCAGTTTAAAGAAATTTTATGCAAGAAATCCTCTGCTCATCAGCTTCATTGACTTCAATGGAGCTATGCCAGTTTACACCAGCTGGCCTGGTTCATGCCATCTATTATAGGCAGGGCTGGTAGCACCATCTATCATTAAGGTTGCCCGGCATTTCCCATGATAAGAACCTACTTTCAGTTGCTTATAACTCTGCCAAAATATAACCATTTGGCCTGAAATTTTTCATGCCAAGTGTCTGCCTCAGGCTGATTCTATTTTTTGATGATGTGTTTTTGTGTTTGGTTTTTTGTTCTGTTTCTGTTGTTGTTGTTGTTTTTGTTTGGGGGTGGGGAGGGTTGTTGCTGTTTTGTTTTTTGAAAATGTCAGCTAAAACAGTCCAGTTGATTTTGAGAATGAGACTGGTGAAAAATATATTGGTTTGCCCATGTTAAAAATTCTGGTGACCTTTTCTTTGAGAAGCACTAGCGTCCCCATATTTTGGGGAAGGGACTTAAAATTTGACAGAGGGGTGGTCTTTGTGCCCTTTTTCATCCCCATGAAAATCCACCCAAGTTTGGCCAAGTTATAAGCCTTTCAAAAATGGCAGTTTGCATGTGCTCAGTAGAAACTTGCTAGAGTTTGGCAGCTACATTTTCCAAAAAATCCGTTCACACTGACTGTGCTCCAGCCAGCGGCTGATCAGAGCTTTCCCTGCAATTGAAGCTCTGGGCTGCTGCTGGTCATACTGGCTCCTGGCGCCTGAACTGAGGGAAGAGAGAGCCTGTCTCTCCTGAGTTCTCAGTGTCTCTCTTCTGGACCTGGACAGCATGGAGGAGAAAGCTGCCTGATTCAAATGTGGAGGAAACAACATGCAATTGTGTAAGGTGGGAATTTGACTGGAACAAGGAGTGTGGAGGGACAAGGGAAGAGAGACTGAGACAGGAGGTGGGGGGGGGAGGGAGGAAGGAAAATTTGCGTGGGAGTTGTGGTGTGCAGGGTGTATTTAGTGCACAGGATGAACCTGTTCTGGGGATGTATCAGGACTGTGTAGTGAAGAAGGCCTTTGTCTGTAGGACCACTGCATCCTTTGTGGCAGAAGTTGGATGGTAGGTATCTATTGCAGGTATTGTGATGGGTGAGCTTAGGTTAAGCTCCACCTTATCCCAAGAGGAACCATAAGATGGGAGATGTTCAGGATAATATGGAAGGTGTGTACCTATTGTGGCTGCCAGGAGATGTCAGGTATAAGCCTACCCAAAGCTAAAGGCCAGTGAACCCAAGCCAGAAGTAAATACTCCAGACAGTGCCCACTACTCCTCAAATTCTTCTAGGGAGTCAGTAGAAACTGCCCAGAGGAGGACTGCCTGGATGTGTGATTGGACAAGGGATTAGAAGTAGGTCCCACTGTCAAAGGTCACTCTCTGTCCAGCTTCTTCCTCCTGGTATGATGGATGGCTGTCTTGGCCAGCTCCAGGAGGAGGTTGATGAGGAAGTCTATGGATGGCATGTGCTAGGATATGGATGGTGGGGAAAAGTGCAGTCTGAACCTCAGAGACTGCACTCAGGGTGCTGCAACCTGACACATCCAACGTAGATGTATGCCAGACTCTCCTTCTCATAGCAGAAAGGAGAAGGTGTTGAGGGAGTTCATGAACCATGGCAAAAATATGCCCATGCTCATGTCTCCATGAAAGAGCCACCATCTGATGTCTCCAGCAGGCCATGGGACCAGAGTGGAGTACATGCTGGCCCATTAGGATTCCTGAGTCTCCTGAGATGGCAGCAGATCCTGCCACTTGGTGTCGGGGAAGGACACTAAGGCGAGGAAATGGATGGCATGAAGCACCAGCATATACAGATGTTTTCTGGGTGCGGGTCAGAGGCAGACCAGCTGGATGGTGTTCAGCCAATATAGGTTGTGTGTTGTGGGCAGTTGGGGAGGTTTGAAGGGCAGGGGCTGGTGATCAGTTCCAGAGGTCCACAGCTGAGAGACGGGCAGAAAGCATCCTCCTGCAGGACTCTGCTTGAGGAAAGCTAGAGAAGCAGGAGGCAAGGTTGCCCTCACCTCACGGAGTACACAATGGGGGACACACAGGATGGGATGGAAGGTGCTCAGTGAATGAGGCAGGAGATTACAGAAAGAGAAAGGATGGTTAAGGCATGTTGAGTGCTGACCTGAAGAGTCGAATTCTATTCCTGCCTCTGCTGCCGAGTTCCCGTGTGATGCTGGACAAGTCACTGAAACCAAACTTTTGAAAGGAGCTAACTAACTGTGTGTTCCTAATTTTCTGGGTGCCTGATTTGGGAGTCTGAGGTTGTATTCGCACAAATACTGAGCATTCACAGCTGTTAGTGAAGTCAACAGGAGCTGCCCCTTGAATAGTTTAGGTTTTATATAATGTTAAGTAATCTAAAAATTCAGGTTTTAGGCATATCAAATTCTCTACCCAAAAACAGTAGATAATTTCCCTTAATCTCTGTGTTCCTCAGATCCCTATCTGTAACTAGGGGATAATCTCACTCTCTCCCCTCACTGGTTGTTGTGTACTACAGTGATGAATGCTATGGCAAAGCCCATGAGGAAATTAATAATTCTGTCTTCAGAGCAGGGTTTTGATTAGGGTGCAGTAAATAGGGCCTCTGGCCACTCATTAAACAATGAGGAGAAAATAAATATTGAATAGATGCTCATAAGTGAGCACTGTCCATTCTGTGCACTGAATAAAGCAAGGGTTCTATGCAAAAAAATAGTGTGTAAGCATGCAATCAAAGACCATATCACAACGCATATACATCAGGGGACTGAAGTGAGGTTTCATGGGCAACCTTAACTCTGGCAATTCATAACTTTTAAGTGCTTGACTTTTCAACCTTAGTAATGTTCTTTTAACATCATTTTTTGTGTGTAATATTTCAGTCAGTTGCTGAGAACTCTCAGCAGGGGAAAATCCCCAATCATCCTGCCTTGTAAGGTGCAGTACATCTGGGTTTGATTATTTGTATCTGTTAAGCCCTATGGCCTGAAGTTCCAGAAAGGAAAACAGCTCACAGCCCCCATCTGTTGGTAAATAGGGGGAAGTACAGCTACTGAAAGAGCCTTATTTGTATAAGCTTGCTACCCAGAATTCCTCCAGGGACACTTTGGGAGCCACACCATAAAAGGTCACCAACTCAGAATTCATTTGGCAGTGAAAAATCAGAGGGGGAAAACGGCTCCCTAGTTTGTGGCAAGGAGTGAATCCCCTGTGGTAAGGACTTTGCTTGAGAGTCCTAAAGGTTAGTGATTCCCCAACTCCTGCTTTGTATTATAGGAGGGGAAGGTGCCTCCTTGCTAGGAAGCAACACAGAGCTCTTTGCTGAAGCAAAGCTAAGTGAACCTTTGTTAGGCCTCTTCTATCCAGTCACTCAAAGCTGAAATCACTCTAACTGGTGGAATCTCAGGATAGGACTTCTTAAGAGACTCAAAACAGGCTGGTCCAAGTGCACCTCAATAAACTGTGAGTGGGATTTAGCAGATGATAAAGGGGGAAGAGAGGTGGCAAAAGGACATTTGCCTATTTGATGTGAGGGAGGGAGGAGAGGGCACTACTGCTAAAATTACTTTGGAGAGTTATTTTATCATTCATGTATATATTCTTGCTGTGTCTTCCCTAGTTGATGCTGCATTCTCTTTTCCATTCATAAAGTTTTCTCTCTTTCATAGTGCTGGTGAGTGGGGAAATTTTGCTTGTTAAGGGCACCCAAAGAAGGTGTTTAGTGACCCCAATAATTCCGGGTGGACGGTTGAGCTGGTGTGTTTGTTAGTTTTTCAGAGGAACCCCCTAGCTATTTGAACCCACCCTGGCTGCTGCCAACACCATCTGGCAGAACGGTTACATCTCATTTAACCATTAGCAGACTAGATATGTTTCTGCTCAGTGCAGTATGAGCAGGTTCATTCCAGTGCTTAACACCTAATCAATGAGTCATAGCTGCTGAGAAACTAAGAACAATATTGCCTTCAAATAGTTTCTGAAGATCTTGGTCTGTTACAGTCCAAACTCTTTCCCACACTTCAGCCCACTGACTTCTGCCCCTCTCAACAATTTAAGGACTGCTGGGGACACAAATGTAACCATGAGCAAACAGTCAGCTCCATGACTGAAAGGCCTGTGATTTAACTGTGCAAATGTGCAGTAAATAGCAAGTGAGTGCATCGAAAGTAAACAGTGGGGTTTATGTAGTGGTTGTATTTATTCTGCTAAGACATTTCAATGCTAGTTTTGGGAGGGTGGGATTTTTTTTTTTTTTCTGTCATTCACTAAAAGGGATCTGTCCGCAGAGTAAGTATCCCTTCAAGCTACATCAATCTGTTTTGTTGCAAGGAGGCTGCCAGGTGAGAGGGTAGATTAACACACTAGCCTTTTTACCTCTGGACATCTGTGTTCAAATCATGGGGTGAAGTGTAAATGCCCTGGCTGATCCTCAGTGCTGCCAACTCTTATGCTTTTATTGTGAGTCTTGTGTTTTTTTCCTGAAAACCCCAGCTCCTGGAGTCAGCTGATTAGGTGACAATCTCAGCTTTCATTGAAAACAAAAATTGAGTCTCAAGACTAACTAATTTCATGGTGGAACACAAAGGTTAAGAAACTAGAAGACAGAAAGAACACAGCATTCACTCTTCTTTTTTTTTAAAAAAAACTTACAACTTTTAAGCCCACCTTATGATTCTTGGGGCCTGATTTATGGTGTACATTTAAAAAAAACTCCACCAAAACAAAACACTGCACACACAATTCTCCCCCTGAGGAGATGATGAGAGACAGAATGAACTACATGTGACAGATGTTAGTCACACTGCTTAATGCCCTCCTAGAAGGGGCTCAGATACTGTGGTGAAGAACCCATGGAGAACAGAATAGATGTTTGAACTCTTGAGGTTGATGATACAGGATTTCTCAAAGACACTAAGCTTGTTATCGCCTTTTCCTTAAAGCAAACATATCTGGTTATTGAAGTAAACCTTCAAACGGTAACTGTTTCATTGAGCTGGAGTCTGAAACATTTATGAGCAGGATTATATGACAGTGTTGCCTGTAATACCAGGAGACTGGACCCGCTGACCCAGGAGGTCCCTGCCAGTCCTATGCTTCTAGGAGGGATTTCCCTGGATATTGTATATTTCTTAGATAAAAATGAACCTGTTTTTAAATCAACCTACTTCTATGGCCTCCCATCACGGTTGTCTCTGAGCACACCATGAACATTAATTAATTTACTCTCCCAGTACCCCGTATTATTAACCCCATTTTACAGATGGGGAACTGAGGCCCAGAAAGATTAAATGACTTGCTTCTGCTCACACAGGAAGTCAATGGCAGAGCTAGGAACTGAGCCCACATACATTAAGTCCCATGGCAGTATCTTAATCACAAGCCCATTCTACCCTCTCCTTGCGGCTTTAAATCAAGGGCACCTTTAGAACTAGGGTGATTTCTATTACATTGATTTGTTTCCTTCAGCCACTCCGGTGACTAATAGTCCGATCCATATCCCACCCAAGTCAATAAAAATACACAGAGATGGAGCAGGTCCTGAGCTGGCCCATGGATCAATACTGGCTGCTCACTAAGAAATTGCCTTTATGTTTTGGAATGGTGCAGCCAGAGAATGAAGGGGAGCAGCTGAGGAATTGGACAGCTCATGCAATAACCTTCTCATCCCCTGTCCTCCCAATCCTTCCCAGTATCCCAAATGTGTAACAAATTTTTCACCTAGGGTGAGTTGCTCCGTACTCTCGCCAAGGGATCGGGTCACCATGTTTTCCCAAAGGGAAAATGGGAGCCCCCTGAGCCAGCCCAAGCCCTCCCTGCCTCCAGCCCACGGGGGCGGGGGAGCAGTCTGAGGTCCCCCTCCTCACTGGTGTCCTGGGCAGGCCCAAGCCCCTCCCCTTGGGTGACCAGACAGCAAGTGTGAAAAATCAGGACGGGTGGGGAGTAATAGGAGCCTATATAAGAAAAAGACCCAAAAATCAGAACTGTCCCTATAAAATCGGGACATCTGGTCACCCTCCCCCGCTGCTTCCCCCTCTGGTCACCCTCCCTCTCTCACCTCCACACGCAGGGCTGATCCAAGCCCGCATGCTGCCTGCCCACATGGGAGGCTGGTCCTCCGAGCCCCCACACTGCCCACCCATGCATGAGACTGGTCCTCTGAATAGAACATCACTAAAATAATTCCTAGAGCAGATATCTTAGAAAAACATCCAATCTTGATTTAAAAATTATCAGTGATGGAGAATCTACCACAACCCTGGGTAAATAGTTCCAATGGTTAATTACTCTACTATTAAAAATTCCATTGCATTAAAAAACTATATCAATTTATTTTGATGGGATCTATTTTCCATAAACCCATGTTGATTGGTATTAATTATATTACTCTCCTTTAATTCTTTATTTATTGAGTCCCATATTAGCCACTCCATTATCATGCTTGGGATCAATAATTACCCAGGTCACCTGTTTACCCTTATTAAATATTGTCACAACATTAGCTTTCTTCCAGTATTCCAAGACTTATTGAAAATCAACATTGAAAATCCTCAGTCAGCTCTTCAAAAACTCTTGGATGCAATTATCTGGACCAGCTGATTTTAAAATGTCTAATTTTAGTAGCTGCTGTTTAACATCCTACCAAGATAGTAGTGGAATGGAAAGAGTGTTATCATCATCATCAATCTTTTTTTCCAAATATGGAGAAGAAATATTAACTAAACACTTCTGCCTTTCCTGCATTATTATCGATAATGCTAACATTTCCATCTAGTAATGAACCAATACTATTGTTAGGATTCTTATTGTTCCTAATATACTTTTTAAAAAACTCCTTATTGTCCTTAATTCTGCTGGCTATAGATTTCTCCTTGTGTTCCTTTGCTTCTCTTCCTTGATTGTTAGGACTGTAGCTTTTGGGGACAGCTAATAAAGTATTCCTAAGCAATTCTCATTTTTCTGATTAAATTTTTCTCCTAGCTGATTTGGCTCATAATTGTTTTCAGCTAATTAGGTGCCTAAATAAGATTCAAGGTGCCAAAATTATACATCAAAGATTGAAAATGTTGATCTATGTGTCTTGTCCAGATTCACATAGCAATAAGTGGCTACAACCCAAATTAATTTCCCCATCTATCAATTGGCCATAAAACCACTTAGCTCCCATTATAAAGTGCTCTGAGAGCTATAGACAATAGGTACTGGATGGTATTAGAACAGGATGACTGAACTTCAAGCAAGAGAATTCAGTTTGATTTACAGCAACTCTTAATGTTTAGTCAGATGCAGTTTACTACACTCACTTTGTGAAGTTGCTTTAGCATTTTTAACCAGATTAAAAATATTTCAGGAAGAAGAGCTCAGTAAAAACGACAGACTATGTGGCAACTTGCCTGGGAAAAAATCATACCGAATTATGTATCTACAGCTGAGCTGGAAATATGCCTATATAGAGTTTGCTCCTGCATCACTGAGGTCAATGGGAGTTTTGCCATTGACTTTAATGGGCCTGAGATCAAGTCCACACATACCTAACAGATTCAAAGGTTGAGTGTTAAACCAAGTAAATGATGGGAAAGAAAGAAAGAAGAAAGTCATTAAGAGTGCTACCGGGTGCTGACAGAACAGGCAGTATGCCAGCCCGGTCAGAGAAAGGCCAGGGGAAACAATGTACCATTTGTTCCACTATAGTCTTAAAGCCAGTCCCCGCAGCCAGGATTCATATATTATGTTACAACAAAGCGGCACTCACTGGGGTCCAGCCTGCCAGTTTGCTTGATCAATGTTGGTGAGTTTAAAGGGGAGGCAAAATGGAACGGCTTCTGTGAAAGATGTCCCTGGGCAAGCGCATCAGGGAGAAGGAATGAGCCCATGAAAGCGCTCCTCTTGTCATGTGGGATATTTTGGTGTTTGAACTGAGTGCTTGGGAGGGTTGCCAAGCCCCAAGAATCTGAAATCATCTCTCCACAGAACAGGTAAAGCACAGGCAGAGTAGGTGTTACAGATGACAGGCACAGTCGCAGTATAAACAACGCACTTACACAGGGAGTGGAGACTAGTACCCTGCTGTTAAGACCCCACATCATTCACTACTGGAGCTAAAAAAAAAACAAAAAAAACCCCTTAGAATTTCCACTAGTGAGTCGCATATGCATTCTGCACGCCCATCCACTTGTCTGGTGCAGTGGAAGAGGAGGGGGTGCTCCTTTGCCATTCAGCCTGCCAATGGGACAGATTTACAAAAGAGCTCAGCTCTCACCTAACTGAAAGGGCTGTAGATTTTCAGATGCACTCAGCACCCTGCAGCACCCATGTTTCTCAGCAGGAGGGGCTGGGTGCTGAAAATCTGACTCTAAGACCTTGATCCTATGAGCAATTTCCCTTGACATCTGTGAGAGTGGGATCCAGCTGCTTTGTAAAGTGCTCTTTGGCCCTCTGGGATTCAGGCAACCATACAAAGGGTGGTGATTCTTAAAGACAGTGGTTCTCAACCTTTTTTTTACCTAGGGACTCCTAAACTTAAATAGACAAACCTGCTGACCCCCAACCACAGGCAACACAATGGGAGCAGGAGAAGAAACGGGGTCATGAACCCCCCAGTTGATTTCTGCCTTCCATTTGGCCCTGTTCCCTGATGTGCGGCTGTAGCAGGGCAGAGCAGTGGACTGTCTCCTTGGCTAGCTGCTGGCCTGTTTGTGGAGTCAATGGCTGTCAGGCAGCCCCTTCTAATGGTAAGGGGAATTCTCTCTTCTGCAGTGACACTGCAATTTTTGCTTGCGCTGCCCTTCTCCTCCCCCCAACCCAGATAGACTGGGTGGCCCACTGAAGTGAGTCTGGAGGTGGAGGTGGTGTTCCCTCTCTCCCTGAGCCCTGCCGTGCAGGGCTGAAGCTGAAGTCCAAGTCCCACCGCCCAGGGCTGAAACCTGCTTGCAGGCCCCCCAGCAGGCCGTGGACCCCCCGCTCAGAACCCAGTGGCTAAAGTTATGTTCAGAGGGCAACATTTGAGTCAGGATCTGGATTAAGAACATCCCAAAATTCAGGGGTGCTTGGATGTAGGGTTTTTGAAATGCTGCCATTTGGAAATTTCCTTTTGCCTGGAATCAGCAGACAAAGTCAAAATTTTGAAATTTACTGCAAAAAGGAAAATATCCACATTTTGGAAACATCAAAACAACCTTACTGAAACATTTGTAATATAATATCAAAATTGAAATGATAAAACTGAAATGAAAATGTTGCACCCTTATGAAAAGAACTTTCAATAATTACAACTGTAACAAATGTTAATAATTTCCTGTTGAAAATGTGAACAAAATCAATATATTATCATGAAATGTTATTTCATGGAATCAACATTTTCTGAGGGAAAACTGTTCCACGAGAAAAGCTTTGACCATCTCTACTCCAGCTAAAGAGAGTAAGAAGAACTTCCCTTCAGCAGTGAATGGATGCCCAGTTTTGGCACATCTAAGGCATCCCAAGTGAAGATATTTTCAGCCCTATTTAGCTTTGTTAT
Source organism: Chelonoidis abingdonii (assembly GCF_003597395.2). NCBI lineage: Eukaryota > Metazoa > Chordata > Testudines > Testudinidae > Chelonoidis > Chelonoidis abingdonii. Next base: position 129,169,202 of record NC_133773.1, read on the forward strand.
TTTACAGAACCCCTATATTATGCGTCTCATTGAATTTAGCTTTTGTTTAGTTCCTGTTGTGACAATATGTCTCCCTTGTCTCCTGGCTAGACTCGAGGTGAGACAGACTTGTGACAAAGGAAGTGGTTTCCTCAGCAGTGGGAAATCTATTTTTACAGTGCAAAACAGCTCAAACAAGATAAATGTCTTTCAGATCCCATGGTGGTCACAAACCCTTGGAATGATTCAACACAACTTGCCCAAAGTTAAAAAATGATAATGTGACTTTTTTATCTGTATTTTTTGACTCACTTCATGAGCTTTTATTGGTGATTTCTGCCAGTATGTGGATTTCTGCCAAACTCTCCGGTTATATTGCTCCAGTGTGGACAAGCAAAGAAGGCCTATTTAAAGTTTCTTGGAAGCAAATAGATAGAAAAACAACTTACAATGATTTGTTGTTGTTTTTTTTTATTAAGGCTCTTCTCTGGAGTACTTTGGAATTCGTTCTGTCTGCCGTTTACAAACGTCACCCAAGTGAATTACCCAGTATTAATAGGCATTCCTGACTCAACATATTACAATCACAGGGATATGATTCCGGTAGCATGAGACTGCCAATATTTGTATTTTGTAACTTAACAGGCCAAAATAATGACTTTAGCTTCTTGCCTTCCTCAATAATATCTGTTTGTTCAGTGCACTGTTCTAATTTGTCTGAAGAAATTAAACACAAAAATTACATGAAGCATTAAGGGCCCAATTCAGTAGGCATACTTGAATACAAGTCCACGCTTACACTTGGCTTCAATGTGCTTAAGGGCCTTACTGAATCAGGAACTAATGTTGCTAAATTAAGGCCTAAACCTGAAAACCCTGCCCATGCAGGTAATCCTTACTCATGCATGAGGGCCCATTGATATCTATTGGATTGTTCACACTAGTAAGGAATACTTTGGTCGCATCAGGCCCTATAACACTCAAAAATCCAGAAATGAAACCATTACTACTGACTGAACAGCCCTTACTCTGTCCCTTAGGACATCATGAGTCATATCCTCAGCTGGTGTAAATTGGCATTGTCCATTGGTTTCAATGGAATTATGCCCATTTATACCTGCTGACAATCTGGGCTGTGCACTATCTATTCTTTTCTATATTGATCATCGTCTGTTTCTGAAATAATACATATTTTTTCTACAAACTTAGATACTATTTATAGCTAAAATAAGCTCTGGCTATTAAAAGACCGCATCTTCTGCCTAAGATTAGACACCAGTCACACTGAAAACACACTACACTTAGATCTCCCCTTCCTCAGACACAGACTAAGAGTGTCTACCCTCACCATGGCCAGCCAAGAGCATCCTCAGAAGCTCTTGATGCAGAAATTACTGGGTGAGGTTCTCTGGCCTGTGTTATGCAGGAAGCCAGACTAAATTACCATCATGGTCCCCTTTTGACCTTCAAATTCTTCCTCCCCAGCAGAACTCAGAGGAGTGGTGATGGGTAACTGTTTCTCCTCTCTCTAGGCCCTTGCATGTGGGATTCCATCCAATCCTGCAGACAGATAACCCCTGCATCACCATGGAGAAGTTTTCAAGATAGGGGCCATTGACTGTGGTAGAATGCCTACAGGAAATTAGCTCTTGCATAAAGAGCAGCTGGCTCTAGCAGAACCCAGGCAAGACCAAGCTGATGCTCGCTAGAAAAGGAAACACTTTGAAAAGCTGGCTAAGACATTGTCTCCACCTTCCATTTAAGACATATAGCCCACATTCATTAAATTGGTGGGAAGTCTTAGGGTCCTGTTTGACCCCTCACTAAGCTTGGATGAACAAGTAACATCGGTTTCCAAAAATGCCTTCTTTCACCTCCAACTTGCTGGGAAACTTTGTTCCTTCTGCATGGACAAGGATCTGGCCACACTGATCCATGCATTTGCCACCTCCAGGCTGGATTACTATTATTCACTATATCTGAAGCTGCATGTGAAGACCATGCACAGGCTGTCACTGTGACAGAATGCTGTTGTCCCCTATCTCTGTGGCTTAGACCATTATAAGCACAGCAGGCCCATGTTCAAGCCCCTCCATCAGCTCCCAGTCAGTTTCCAATACCAACTTATGGCCTTGACCCTAATTCTCAAAGCAGGTGATGGATCCCATCAAAGACCAAATTTCAATCTATGGCTCATCATAACAGCTGAACTCCTCTGTGGCAATGCAGATCACAAACAGCAGGACTGAAGCATGTGAGATCTGGGGATAAAGCATTCTCTGTTGAGGAGATTTTGGCTATGGAACAAACTTCCAGAGGTGATCAGGTGAATGCAGAGTCTGACCATCTTTAGAAAATGTTGCAATACCTTCCTCTTTGAGACAGCCTGTCTGCCATGAGTGACACTGACAATTCCACCACTGCTTTTATTCTCTAATCCCTCCAAAACCCAACCGACTTCCCAAAAAACCTCCCCCAACCAGGACTCTGATCCCATAAAAGGTGAAGAGCCAGAGACTCAATGAAGCCCACTAGGGATTGTGCTGTTATGGAGTTTATATGAAAGGTGCTCAGATACGTATGGTAATGGGTGGCAGTGTGAAAATCTTAGATGGATATATGAATAAACAGGTGAAATCTATGAAAACTTCTTGAAGACCCTGGAAGAGAAAACAGTCTCCCTAACAGAGCCAGGGGCTGGTGAACTAGAAGAATATTGCCACGAACTGCTGATGGAAAGCACTGAATTCTGCTGTCCCATTGTGGTTCCCCAGGGAATTATGGAAGAAGCTAGGTGACTAGAGTGCCCACTGCTGCCTTCAGCACTAGAGATCACACACTGCTGGTTGCCCACACTCACCATCTCATGGGAGTGCTTGGGACAGTCCTATACTGGAGCCTCATTCCTACCAGAAAGAGCCAAAGGAGCACAAGGACACCCCCTGCTTGTCAGACATCTCTTTTCCATAAGGTGTCCCACAAGGTTCAATTCTCTCTCTCTTTCTCTTCTAATCTACCCACGACCATTCAGAGAGATCACAAAACACCATTGCCTCAGGCGCCAGGTAACAATTGTACATCTCCTCTGACGGCAACTTAGCTTCCATCCTCACCAAGATGTCCCACTGCATAGAAGAAATTAGCAAGAAGAATATTAAGCTTGAGCTCATCCCAGGAAAGCTACAAGTGATAGTCATCACTATTATAACAAGAATGGGATTTCCCTCCTCCCAGATATCATTCACTTTCTAGAATCACCTGAAAAATCAGGTTGCTTAAATGAAAGGTTTAAAAATATAGTTCATGCTCAGACAGGGGCGGCTCCAGGCCCCAGCATGCCAAGTGCGTGCTTGGGGGGCATGCCGCGGGGCGCGCTCTGCCGGCGCCGCGAGGGCGGCAGGCAGAGTGTCTTCGGCGGCATGCCTGCGGAGGGTCCGCTGGTCCCGCAGCTTTGGTGGACCTCCCGCAGGCAAACCACCGGAGGCAGCCTGCCTGCCGTGCTTGGGGCAGCCAAAAGGCTAGAGCCGCCCCTGTGCCCAGAGTTCCCAGAAGGGCAGCTTCATGCAATGCAGGGCTAAGAAATGGACCAAATGATAGCACTCCACCCAACAGCAAGTATGTTAGTTATACAAGTTAAAAACAGCTATACCAGAGCATGATTCAAATATATGTGGGAAACACGTCTCAAGGGAAAGACCACAATAAGAAATAAACAAGTAAGAAAATTCCCAAATTATAGCTCTAGTGTATCTGTGTCATTAGTCTTCACACCAGGGCTGTACTGCTGTCACAATTACTGTTGCATTCACATAGCTTGTGTAGTCAGGATTAAAGAGGGAACGGAAGAATGAAAGGAAGAAAGAGAGAGAGAAAATTTCTGTCACTGTTGAGCAATGATACTTGGGAGTGTCTTGGAACCAAGCTGTACCTTGTTATTAGCATACACAATATCTTTGAAAAAGCAAAAGTGTACATGCTGTTCCTTGGCAAATGAAAATAAGGCACAATAAACAGACAGATTTTGTAGCATGTTTTTGAATGGCCAAGAAAATACACTTTATACTTTTTCAGGTAACCTACAGTTTACTATGCAGGATCGATCACTTTCTGGTATGTAGGCTCTCATAATATACATGAGAAAAGAACCTCTTTGCAAACAGAAAAAACTTGACAGCAAAAAGGGGGTGAAAAAGCTTCTTGTTTCTTGTTTCCTTGTTTCCTTTCTGCATTGCAAAAAAAACCCCACCCAACAACCCAAACTTTTGTGCAACAGTTGGTCAGGAGAGATTTCTTAGGATTAAAAAGGAAACAAAATCCACTGTCTTTCAGCAAGTTACGGACAGATGGAGAGTGTTTTAGAACCCAGCTGTGGGTCTTCAAACATCCAATGTTTGACTAAAGATCAATGTCATTTTATAGAATCCCGTTAGCATGAGAGAAACTCCCTGTTAAAATTCACCTCTTTCTGGCATTGGTTAGGCAAGAGGGTAGTTGAGACTTCTGCTTTCCTGCTAAACTTTCTTAATGTTATGGTTACCTTAGATTCCCAGTCCATCCTGATCTTGTTTATCTGTTTTGTCCATCTCTTGCATTCTCTCTTTCGTGTAGATGGTGAGCTGTCCACAGCATGGAAAAGACAGTTACTCACCTTTGTAACTGTTGTTCTTCGAGATGTGTTGCTCATATCCATTCCAGTTAGGCGTGCGCGCGCTGCGTGCACGTTCATCGGAAGACTTCTACCCTAGCAACACTCGGTGGGTCGGCTGGGTGCCCCCTGGAGTGGCGCCGCTATGGCATCGGATATATACCCAGCCGACCCAGCCACCTCTCAGTTCCTTCTTGCCGGCAACTCTGACAAGTGCGGAAGGAGGGTGGGTTTGGAATGGATATGAGCAACACATCTTGAAGAACAACAGTTACAAAGGTGAGTAACCGTCTTTTCTTCTTCGAGTGATTGCTCATATCCATTCCAGTTAGGTGATTCCCAAGCCTTACCTAGGCGGTGGGGTCAGAGTGAGATGTGGCAGAGTGCAGAACCGCTGAGCCAAAGGCTGCATCATCCCTAGATTGTTGGACCAGAGCATAGTGCGAAGCAAAGGTGTGGACCAGGTAGCTGAGCAACATATTTCCTGGATTGGTACATGGGCCGGAAAGGCGGCTGATGAAGCCTGAGCTCTGGTAGAATGTGCAGTGAGATGGCCCAAGGGAACATGAGCCAAGTCACAGCACGTGTGGATGCACGCCGTTACCCAAGAGGAGATCCTCTGGGAGGAGACAGGTAAGCCCTTCATCCGGTCAGCCACTGCAACGAAGAGTTGGGGGGATTTACAGAAGGGCTTCGTCCAATCGATATAAAAAGCAAGCGCCCTGCGGACGTCTGGATGAATGAGGCTTCGGGAAGAAGACCGGAAGGAAGATGTCCTGATTGGTATGGAAGGCTGACACCACTTTAGGGAGGAATGCTGGATGTGGTCGCAATTGTACCTTATTCTTGTGAAAGACAGTATATGGTGGGTCCACCATAAGCGCCCAAAGCTCAGAGACTCGTCAGGCCAATGTAATGGCTACTAGGGAAACTGTCTTCCAGGACAGGTATAGCAGCGAGCAAGTTGCCAACGGCTCGAATGGTGGAAGCATAAGCCTGCTGAGGACTAGGTTGAGGTCCCAGGTAGGGGCAGGGTGGCGTACTTGGGGGTAGAGGCGCTCCAGGCCCTTAAGAAATCTATTAACTATAGGGTGAGAAAACACGGGGTGGCCACTCTCTCCTGAATGGAATGTGGAGGTGGCTGCCAAGTGCACCCTCAAAGAAGATACTACCAGGCCCTGCTGCTTAAGCAACCAGAGGTAGTCCAAGATATTGGGGATCGAGACCTCAGAGGGAGGAGCAGTCTGCGTTTCACACCAGCAGGAGAAACGTTTCCACTTGGCTAGATATGTTGACCGAGTGGAAGGCTTTCTGCTACTCAGGAGTATATGCTGTACCGGAGCGGAGCAGCGTAACTCCGACTTGTTTAGCCATACAGTAGCCACGCGGTGAGGTGAAGGGCCTGCAGGTCCGGGTGGCGGAGACTGCCATGGTCCTGCGTTATGAGGTCTGGGTGGAGTGGCAGGGTAGTTGGGCTGGCTATGGACAGGTTGAGCAGTGTGGTGTACCAGTGCTGTCTGGGCCACGTTGGCGCGATCATGATTAGGTGCACTCTGTCCCTGCAGAGTTTTATCAGGACCTTGCGAACAATGCGTCCGAGATCGATCCCGGTGAAAGACCATGGAAGGAGCAGAACATTTGTCATTTCCTGTTCGTGCAAAAGGCAAATAGGTCTGTGTGGGGAAAGCCCCACTTCTGGAAGACCGAATGAATAATGTCTGGCCTTATCAACCATTCATGACACAGGAAGGATCTGCTCAGTTGATCCGACAGAGTGTTCCGAACCCCTGGGGGAAAGGACGCTACCAGGTCTATCGAGTGGGCTATGCAGAAGTCCCAGAGTCAGATCGTCTCCTGACAGAGGGGGGAAGATCGAGTCCCTCCCTGTTTATTTATATAATACATGGCTGTTGTGTTGTCTGTAAACACTGAGACACAACGGCCGTGTAGATGCTGCTGGAATGTCTGGCACGCCAGGCAGACCGCTCTCAGCTCTCGGACATTTATGTGAAGCGCCAGTTCCTGCGATGACCAGAGGCCCCGAGTACGAAGGTGTCCGAGGTGAGCCCCCCATCCGAGAGATGACGCGTCTGTCATCAGGGACAGTGAGGGTTGGGGCGGATGGAATGGTAGCCCTGCACATACCAAGGAGGGGGTTAGCCACCAGTCGAGGGAGTGTAGGGTGCTTGGGGGAATGGTGACTATTGTGTCTATTGGGTCCCTGCCCGGACGGTAAACCGAATTGAGCCACGTTTGAAGAGGTCGAAGGTGGAGCCTGGCATAGTTGGTCAGATATGTGCAGGCAGCCATGTGGCCTAGGAGACTGAGACAGGTGCGAGTCAAGGTCGTCGAGAAGTTCTGTAGACCTCGGATGATTGTTGCCATTGCCTGGAACCGCGGCTGAGGTAAGTAGGCCTTGGCTAGATTGGAGTCCAGCGTAGCTCCTATGAAGTCTAGCCTTTGTGTGGGGACCAGTGTGGATTTCTCCGTATTGAGCATCAGGCCTAAGCGTGTGAATAGGTCCGAGATAATGCCTACATGTTGTGTGACTTGTGTCTCGGAGGTCCCTCTGATGAGCCAGTCATCCAGATACGGGAATATGTGTATCCGACGTTGGCAGAGATGTGCGGCGACTATGGCCATACACTTTGTAAACACCCCTGGTGCCGTGGAGAGGCCAAAGGGAAGGACCGTAAACTGAAAATGCTGACGGTTGGCTACAAAGTGAAGATACCTCCTATGCGGAGGAAAAATAGCAATGTGAAAATACGCGTCCTTCATATCGAGGGCAGCATACCAGTCTCCAGAATCCAAGGACAGGATAATGGTCCCCAGGGAGACCATGTGGAACTTCAACTTTATCATGAACTTGTTGAGGCCTCGCAGGTCTAGGATAGACCTAAGGCCTCCTTTTGACTTGGGGATCAGAAAGTGATGGGATTAAAACCCTTTGCCCTTTTCGTCTTTTTGTACCTCCTCTATCGCTCCTATGGCGAGGAGCGTCTGCACCTCTTGTAGGAGGAATTGCTCGTGAGAGGGGTGCCTGAAGAGGGACTGGGTTGGAGGGTGGGAAGATGGGGTTGAAACAAACTGGAGGTGGTATCCTTGTTTCACCGTGCATAGGACCCAGAGGTCTGAGGTCAATTGGGATCACGCCAGGAGGAAGTAGGAGAGGCGGTTGGAGAAGGGAGGAAAAGGATCCTGGTCTGAAACTGGTACTCTGTCCTCAGGCGTACCTTCAAAAGGCAGACTTTGGTCCCACTGGTGGTTTCGAGGAACCGTGGCTTTGGCCTCCTTGGGGTCCTGACTGGCGTCTACGCCCACCCCTCCCGCGCCTTCTGCCAAAGTCTTGCCTGTGTCTGGGCACAAAGTACAGGTGATGAGTCTGGGGACGGAAAGGTCTGCGTTGGGTCACAGGTGTATGCATGCCCAAAGAACGCATGATGACTCTATTGTCTTTCAAGCTTTGTAGCCTGGGGTCAGTCTTCTCCAAGAACAGACCCTTACCATCAAAGGGTAAGTCTTGGACGGTATATTGTAGCTCTGGCGGGAGGTTGGAAACCTGTAGCCATGAGATGCGTCTCATGGTGATACCGGAGGCCAGAGTTCTCGCTGCCGAGTCGGCCGCATCTAGTGAAGCCTGGAGGGAGGTTCTGGCCGCCTTTCTCCCTTCCTCCAAGAAAGCAGCGAATTCCTGGCGGAATTCCAGGGGGAGTAGTTCTGTGAATCTACCCACCTCCGCTCAGGTGTTGTAGTTATATCGGCTCAGTAGAGCCTGCTGATTTGCCACCCGCAGCTGTAGGGCGCCTGCAGAATACACCTTGCGGCCGAGTAGGTCCATTCGCCTAGCCTCCTTTGACTTTGGGGCTGGCACCTGTTGGCCATGCCGCTCCCTCTTGTTGACTGATTGGACAACTAGCGAGCAGAGTGGACATACAGATACTCGTACTCCCGAGAGGGTACCATGTATTTACGCTCGACCCCCTTTGCCATGACAGGGGGATGGAGGCTGGGGACTGCCATAAGGTGTCAGCATTGGCTTGGATGGTCCTGATGAAGGGCAAAGCCACTCTAGTGGGGGTATCCGCCGACAGGATGCTCACTACAGGGTCCTCGACCTCTGGGACCTCCTCCACCTGGAGGTTCATGTTGAGTGCTATCCTCCTGAGGAGGTCCTGATGGGCTCTTAGGTCTATTGGAGGCGGCCCCGAGGACGAAGTTCCTGCCACTGCCTCATCTGGAGAGGAAGAAGAGGAAGTGCCGGGGATGAGCGGGTCCTGTATGGCCTTTTGCTCTTGCGCCGGTTCCTGCTCCAGCAGTACCAGGGAAACCGGTGGGTGGACTAGCACTTCTTCCATCCCAGGTGGAGGAGGACGGCTAACTGTGACCTCTGGTGCTCGGTGCTCAGATGAAGCAGAGCGGGCTGGAATTAACGGAGCACCTTGGGCCTGGTGGTACGCCCAAGGTGTCCAAAAGGACCACTGGTGAGGTCCTGGGTCCCGAGACAGGGCTTCTTGGAAAACTCTGGCAGGCACATCTGAATCGCAGTCTTGGGCATAGTAGCTGTCTGCATGGGATGACACCGAAGTGTGTCTGGATGGCCATGGAGGAGCGGAGAAGCCTTGGGCAGATGTTCCAATGGACCTCGCTCCACTATGTATTGGGGACCAATGCTGGGAAGCATATTGGTACCGGGAGCGAGATCGGGACCTGCGACCAGATCAGTGCCGGGAGGTCGACTGAGATCTCGAATCTCAGTGTCGTGAGTGGCTTCGGGAGGCACGGTGCCTGGAGCGATGCCGAGATCTGGAGCGGTGCCGTGAGTAGTGAGCCAGTGAATGGGATACCGACCAGTGCCGTGAGTCTGACTGGTGCCGGGACTGCGAGTGGCGTCGGGAGCGGAAGCGCTGTCTGGACCTGGAGCATCTGCAGGACTGCGATCGTAAGCAGTGCCGATCCGCTGTGCCAACAGAGGGTGGTCTAATCAAGGTCGGTTTGCCTGTGGATTGTATTACCCGCATCAGCGGTGCCGGGGTAGAGGCAGTGCTGAGTCTGTCAAGGCGATCAGGTCCCTCGCCGCTGAGAACGTCTCCGGTGTGGACGGTATGGTGAGCTCTATTGCAGCACACGCCGGGGACTAACAGGCACTGGACTCGATGGCCCTTGTGGGACTGGAATCGACGGTGCCGATTTAGTTGGTGCCACGGTGGGTGTCGGCACCGGGCGATCCAACTTAGGTGCACTCTCTGGCTTCGGTGAGCTGTCGGCACTGGCAGGAGGAGTCGTGGGCTTCCTCAACCTCAGAGAGAGGGAGTGGCATGGAGCCGACTTCGGTGCCAGCGACATCCGGTGCCGAGAGGCTTTGGCCGTACCGGTGCGGTCCGGTGCCGAGGAGGCGCTTCTGCTCACCGACTGACCAGCGCTCGGTGCCGAGGGTAGAGGGGTGAGAGCTGCCTCCATGAGGAGCTGTTTAAGTCTGATGTCCTGCTCCTTTTTTGTTCATAGCTTGAAAGCCTTGCAAATGGGGCACTTAGCTGTCAAATGTGATTCCCCGACGCACTTCAAACAGGAGTCGTGTGGCTCTCCTGTCAGCATCGGCTTGTGGCAGGCCGAGCACGGTTTGAAACCCGGTGAGCTGGGCATGGGCCCCGGCACCAGATGTGAGGAAGGGGCTAATTCCCGAACCCCTCTAACTATTACTAAACTAACTATGCTATTAAAGAAGTGACGTAAGTATAACTATATATATAAAAGGATTATAACTATATACACAATAATGAACGAGTAACTACGAGTAGCTAGGGAAGTGAAGGTCAGTTGAGCCGCACTCCACTGTTCCAACGACCGACACGGGCGGTAAGAAGGAACTGAGAGGTGGCTGGGGTATATATCCAGTGCCATAGCGGCGCCACTCCAGGGGGCGCCCAGCTGACCCACCGAGTGTTGCTAGGGTAAAAGTCTTCCGACGAATGTGCACGCGGCGTGCGCATACCTAACTGGAAGGATATGGGCAATCACTCGAAGAAAAATGTCTTCTCTGTTGTATGTCTGTTCAGCACCTACTACAATGATCCTTCTCTGGGGCTCATATGTGTGCCGCAGTGACATAAATACATTAAATAATAATAGAAATTAGCAGTGGAAAGGACCTACTTATTTTCACTCTGCTCAGCCGCACATTTTATACCACAGAGCACCAGGATGACAAGTGCTAAGATACTGCATAAGAATTCAAGGTTCTTATCCTGAGTCACCCTAATGTCAGGTGTTAGAATTGTGCATAATAATGCAGAGATATTTCTGATGACTCATGCTGGGGTGGAGAGACAGGGTTTTCTGTGCTTCAGCACAGAGCATAAGGCAGTATCTACACAAGGGGCCTTAGCAAAAACTTCCCACCAGCGAGCCCTAGCCTAGACATGGCTGTGTCTAAATGTCATGGTGATTAAAATGTCAGAGCCACCGGACCCTGCCTACACTAGAGTTATCAGCAATGCAAGTGGACTGCTGGTAGCCATAGTGGGAGTGTTTTTGCTAACATTCTCTAGTCCAGATATAGTCTATAAAGGGCTGGGGTGCCTTTCTGAGGCAGAAGGACTTGGGGCAGGGACACTGGGTTCTGCAGCGTTGCCAGTTCCTGTGATAGTTGATGTTTTGCATAAAGCCCCAGCACATGGAGTCATGTGTTTAAAAAAGAATCTTGTTGGTCATTTGAAAAATAAAAGTTTCTAGTGCTCCTGACATCAGAGAAAATCTTGTAAATGTAAATCCTAAAGGTCCAGAAACCAGACAGGGAAATGAAAAGAACTCAAAATGTATTAGTTTTTTAAAATCTCATGATTTTGAGGGCCTGACTCTTAACTTCTGGATGTTTTTGATCAGCAATACTGTGTATTGTCTGCCTGTGTCTAATTTAGGGATGGAGATGAGGTTCTATGCACTCCCTGGGAACTGCTGAGTATGATCAGTTCCCAGAAGCTTGGTCTTTTTAACAAGCAGATGTATACTGACTTCATTATTGTTAGTATTGATTATTTGTTCTTTGACAACAGTGGGTTGAACCCAAAACCCACTGAAGTCAATCGGAAGGTTCCCATTGACTTCAGTATGCTTTGATCAGAATCTGTGAGCTTGGCACAGAATAGAGGGGAAGAAATGAACCTTGCTCCATGAATTTAACAGTTTATGGGCCCAATCCTCTCTCTGGAAGATCTTTTGAAACAAAACCCTCACTGCCCTTTTGTGTATTCTGTCCCAGGTAATATTTAATCTAGAGGAAGTGTATCACCTTCATTGCATCATTAAAGCTCTCTGAACCTCTCTTAGGTTTGCACTGTCATTCAGTCTTCTCTACTGGCTGGCTATATATCAGATCTAATCCAAAGGAATTTCTTGTTCAAACTTCCTCTGCTCTATTTGTACATGAGCGATCATTGCTACATTGCTTTAAGTGGAAAGCTGGCAGTAAAGAGTGGTATATTATTGATCGGTCTGAAAAGCTATGGAGAGCTAGATAAAGGAGAGAGACAACTTGCAATTACATTGGCCTGTTGCATTGTTTTGTTTAGGAAGGAAATGGCTGGGAAGCTGTTTATTGGCCATTCCATAGGCCAGCTTTTGGCTGACATAAGCATTTTATTTCAGTGTAGCCGCACAATTTACAGCATCAGAGGATCTGGCCCATTTTCTTTATAAGAGATTAAAGGTTCCTTTGGAATTAATAATAACAAATAAATAATAATAATAATAATAAAAAGTAATATTTTTCTAGCAGATGAATACTGTATTCAAGCAGCAGGAAGTGAGGTGTCCTCTCCCATCCCTTTCTCTCCATACCATGACTATGGCTTTGTCTTTTCAGGGATTAGAACAAATGACAGCCATGAGTGTAACCCCCCTACTGTTAAAGGCAAATCCGTTGTTTACACTAGTGCATCTTACTCCCACTTAAACCCCAAGCAAAAGGTCCCTGTGCCAATCATGACTTACAGCATGTCTACACTAGGATCCTGAATGCATGCAGCTAACACTGCTGGATGGAACTGAGACAAATCTGCAATGGAGTAAGGCCTATCGAATCAATATAACTCCAGCTTCCATGCAAAAAATCCAGTGAAATGTGTCCCGTTGGTCTATAATCCAATAAAAAGCTACTCCTGGGGAAAAGGGAAATGGCTTGGGACAAAGTTATGTACAGTGGGACAATAAAAGAGTGAGCCATGTTCCCCACTATGACTCACTTCAATAGGGTTTCACCTGAGTAAGTGAGAGCAGCGGTTGGCCTATCTTGTTCACATGCACAGGTGTGGTGACATTGGCTCTCACTTGGTGCTGTCCTTCCCTCTTGGCTTTCACACTGGCAAGCACATCAACAGCTTGTACAGTTTCACAACCAAAGTCAATAAATGACCTTTGGCTGCCCCCCTCAGGAAGTCGGTGTGTATCTGTGGGTCTGTTCGGTCTGTCTTATGTAGATCACATCAAACAAACAGAACGTAACATTTTAACTTGTCCTGCGCTGTGCACAAGTGGGTCTTTTCCACAGAGCACCACCAGCTAGAATGCTGCCAACAACTCTCCTTGAACTCTCAGGGAGCAGCCGCTAGCGTGCCTGCCTCACTGTTCCATGGCCCATAAGGGGGCACACTCGAGGCCCTTCCAACATACCTTCCTGGGCCCAGAGACAGGCTCATTGCTGTAACTTCAGTGCTATTGCTGAGTCTGCTGACACCAGCCCCTCCAGGCCATTTATCTGTGTCAGCCCGAAGTAGGCAGAAAGGTCCAGATCCTCAATGGTACTTGGACATCCAAGTCCCGTTGATTTCAATTGGCGTAAGGCACCTAAATGCCATTGAGTACCTGGGCCAAAGTCCTAGAGCCCTTTGTTTGGCAAGCCCAGTTTATTTCCCACTATATTCTCGATCTAATGCTCCTTCCAGGGGCCTTCATTTTCTTCTTGTTAGCAGTCAAAGCTAAAGCAAGTTGCAGATCATACTAATTATTCCATTTTAAGATTAACAAAAAGTAACTCACCTCTGAGTAGATCTGTAACTCCCTCCATATTTATTGGATTTGAATCACAGCACTTGATGTGAAAGGTGCAGTCTGAAGTAATTACTTGTTTTGCTGCCAAGATATAAGGTATCAGTAAACTATCTTCAGGAAAAGGTTAAGAAACTAAATATAACTGCGAGCGCAGGTTTAATTGAATGGACAGTAGTTTCACACAAGGGCAAGAGATGGTTACAGATTGCCTAAAGCACACAATGCTGATGGAACAAATTCCGCTTGTAGAGGTCTTCTCTAACTTAGAGAAGTTTCATGGATTCTAAGGCTAGAAGGGACCATTGTGATCATTTAGCCTGACCTACTATATAATACAGGCCAAAGAATTTCCCCAAAATAATTCCTACAGCAAATATTTTAGAAAAACATCCAATCTGGATTTAAACATTGTCATTGATGGAGAATCCATTACCACCCTGGATACATTGTTCCAATGGTTAATTACTCACACCATTAAAAATGTACATCTTATTTCCAGACTGGATTTGTCTACCTTCAACTTCAGCCGTTGGACTGTGTTACACTTTCCTCTGCTAGACTGAAGAGTCCACTATTAAATATTTGTTCCCCATGTTGGTACTTACAGACAGTAAAAGTCACCCTTTAAACTTCTCTTTCTTCAGCTAAACAGATTTTTCTCCTTGAGTCTACCATTATAAGGCATGTTTTCTAATCTGTAACCATTCTTATGGCCCGTGTCTGAACCCTCTCCAATTTATTAACATCCTTCTTGAATTGTGGGCACTAACTTAGAGAAGTTAGTCAGAAGTTGTCATAAGTAGATAGGTAAGGGTTAACTTTCTTTTACCTGTAAGGGGTGGACAGGGGGGAAATCAAGCACCTGACCAGAGGACCAATCACAGAACTGGATTTTTTTTTTAAAGTCTGGGAGGGAAGGGAACTCGGGGTCTTTTGTTTCTCCCGGCTATGGATTTAAACAGCTTTTCTGCTAACTCCAATCTCCTTTCTAATATTCTACTATCAAGTGTGAGTACAAAGGAAACCAAGCAATAGGCTGTTATGTGCTTTGGTTTGTATTTACATGGGTGTAATTGCTGGACTGGTTTAAATTGGCTATTTTTTGAATCAGACTGTGTATTCCTAATTCTTATAAGCAAGAGCCTGTAATTGACATCTTAATGCAGTGGGTTATATTTTTCTGTATTTTCTTTCTTTTTATATAAAGTTTCTTTTTAAAACCTGGTTGAGGTTTTTGGTTTTTCTCTGGTTAGGCTACAGGAAAGGGGGGGTGGAAAATCTCTTTATGTTAGCTTTACTAGGTTTGAATGCATCGCCTTAGGGAGAGGTTGATTGGCCTCTTTGTTTTGTATTCAAGGAGTTAAGTACTGCATCGCCCAGGCTCACCCAGGGAGGGAAGCTGGGGATCAGATAACGAGGAGACAAGGGGGAGGAACTTGTTTTCCCATTTGAGATAGGAGACCCAGGGGTTCTGGGTCTTGGGGGGTCCCCCAGGGACGATTTTGGGGGGCTTTAGTGTACCAGGCACTGAATCCTGGTTGGTGGCAGCGAGATCGGAGCCAAGCTGGTAGTGAGCTTGGGGGAGTTCATGTTAAGCCCCCAAATTTTGGATGCTAAGGTCCAGATTTGGGACAGGAGGCTTTATCACATGAAGTGGACACCAAATTATTCAAATTCATTGAAAAACACTTTGCATCCACACACACAAGTACTTCAGGCAGGTGGTTAGGACTCAGATTTAGCTAATACTGGAGTTCTCCAACTTGTTTACAGTCTGGACTACCTCATAGTGATCTGGACAGAAATTAGCTAATGGACACCTGCCTTTCTCATTCACAGTCACATAACAGCCCTGAGGCAACTTCAGCAGTTGCTTACTGGGAAAACACAAAGTTATTTTAAGAAAGTATTTGTTAGGGGAGATTTTCAAAGGATAGTTAGGTGTTCAATTCCCATTGGACGCCAGTGGGAGTTGGGTACCTAGCTCTCATATGTGTCTCTGAAAATCTTCTCCTGAAGGTATCTTGAACTTCTTATAAGGTGATTTAGCAGCTCGAAACAAGAAGCCAACACCATATAACCCACCACCTCTTTATGGACCCCCAAGTAAGTGCTCCATGGACCACAGTTTGAGAACCAGTAAGGCAATAGGAACAATATCTACCTCCATGTTAGTAGAGCACCTAACCCCCAGGGTCCCAATTCCTGGATAAATAGGAATAGATAAATATTAAATAATAAGGCTATTGATAGACAGATATATACATGCATATCATCTATACCTATATTGATGTTACATAGAAAGTTGACAAGATATTAAGGTTATGTGTGTAGGCACAGATTCATACACACCCCCCTCAACATCTATGACTACATTTTTCTTCTAATATGGATTTTTCTCTCACTTCAAACACAAATTTTGGGCTGGATCTTCTGGAGTATTGAGTGTCCCCAATTCCCAGTGACTTCAGTGGGAGTTGTGGAAACTCAACACCTTCCAGCTGAGACTGTGCATCTTCCAGGATCTGGCCCCCTATTAACAATATTTATTTTCAAGTACAAATACATACTAAGCTTTTCTCTGAAGCCTGGTTGAGCACAATCCTCTCAAGTCCTTACAGAAGTAAATAAGTGCATTTCATGATACAGTTATGAAACCTGGCCCAGTTAATCACCAGTTACGTGCATTTCTCCATCATCCGTCACTGGATCATCAACCAAGGCGCGGGCTATGACGCTGCTTTGTTCTGCATGGTATGTAATTGGCCAAAATGGAATGCATAAGCACTTTCCTAGAGTGCCTCAAATAGGACAAGCCATAAACTAGGTGAGATTTACAAAAACGCGCAGGAATGAATTACAGATTTCAAGCAGACAAACTGACTCCGAGTTCCTGCTTATATCATTGTCACCATCAGGACATAAAGCATCAGAAAGAGATTAACAACACTCGTTCCTCATGTTGATTAATTCAAAGTATTGAAAAATCAGGTCTGAGGAATGGGAACGGCATGTAAGCTAGTTTACTGTAAAGTACCAGCTGCAGTGTGCTGTGTAATTGGCATATATGAAAGATCCTCAAGAGAATGTATGTTCTAAATATTAGCAATGACCTACTAAACTGCACTTCTAATCTTCACAGTAATTGTCAGTGTTTCTTCCAAAACACTTCATTTACAGTAAACGGGAACCTGCTTTCACTTTGGTTTTTAAGGAGGAATTTGCACATTTTTCTCATTTTAAATCAATACCACTCTGCGTGTCACTGGCGATTCTCAGCACTTTTCAATTATTTTCTCTCTTTGTCTTTTGGTTGCAGCCACCAGATAACTCCATGTTTTGAGGTCATCTTGATTAAGTCATTTTGTCTTTATGATAACAAAATTAATCAATACCTGTATTAGAATAAGAGCCTGGGCCAGATCCTCAGGGCTGATGTAAATTGGCATAGCTTTTTGACTACCAGCTGAGGACCTGATCCCATTTTTGATAACTATAACTGCATTACAGAAGGCATCCCCCAGGAGAATAATGGAGAGGTTGTCACTTGTACACAGAGGAAAATGGGTTGACTGAATTCCAAAAGTGCAAACTTTACTGGGGGAGGGGGTGTCAGGACAGGGGAAGGGAAAGTATCTTCACTTTAGTAGGAATTGGGCTCTTGATTTCAAAAACAAACATTCTTTATGTGCTGGTTTGCAGGTGCTTGCCTTTGTGAAGAATGGTGTGGATTTCTTTGGGAACCGAGATAAAACAGCCCATGAAAAGCTGAAGTTCTTTCTTTTAGCTGTTAAAATGACAAGACAAACATTAGAACAGTTAACCAGGGCAGGACACAGCATCCCTCAGACAGAGAAAGGTTTGATTAGGTGCCCATTACCAAAGTCAACTGAAGGACAAACACCTCTTAAAGTTTGCCATTTAAATACATATTTATGCCATGTTTGTAAATGCACTGGGACCAAAGCCTGAAGCTTTGTCTGGTTTTCACTCAGGAAGATTACTGACTGATGAAATTTTCCTTGAGTGAGGAATCGGTCCTGATGGATCGGCAGGAGAACGGGGCTGGCTATTGAGTCAAATCTGATTGAAAACATCAAGGCAGCAGGAGGCTGATGGGCAGTGCTTCTTGAATGGATTTTCTCCTTCTTTATTATTGGTATTGCAGTAGCACCTAGGAGCTGCAGTCATGGGCCAGGACCTTGTTGTGCAAGAGCAGGGGTGGGGAAAAGAGAGTTACCTTTTCCGTAACTAGTATTCTTTGAGATGTGTTGCTCGTGTCCATTCCATATTAGGTGTGTTTACTCGCCACATGCACCACTGCCGGAAGCATTTCCCTCAGCAGTATCCATAGGGGTCTGGCTCTGGCGCCCTCTGGAGTGGCATCAGCATGGTGCAGTATAAGGGGCGCCGCCGGCTCCCCTCAACCCTCAGTTCCTTCTTGCCGGAAATTCCAACAGTGGGGAAGGAGGGCGGGTTGTGGAATGGAAGTGAGCAACATCTCTCGAAGAACCCCAGTTACGGAACAGGTAACTGTCTTTTCTTCTTCGACTGCTTGCTCTTGTCCATTCCATATTAGGTGACTCCAAAGCAATACCGCTGGAGGTGGGTAGGAGTTCACGGATGTATAGATTGCAACACAGCTCTACCAAACCCAGCATCATCTCTGGCCTGCTGAGTGATGGCAGAATGAGCAGTAAACATGTGAACAGAGGACCATGTTGTGGCTTGACAGATGTCCTGGATAGGGATGTGTGCTAGAAAGGCTGCCAAAGATGCCTGTGCTCTCATTGAGTGGGATCTGACAATTGGCGGTAACAGCACCCCCACCAGGTCGTAACAGATACTTATGCACAAGGTGATCCAATTGGAAATCGTCTGCGAGGACAACGGGTGACTTTTCATCTTATCCACTGTAGTGATGAATGGTTGAGTCGATTTTTGGAAAGGCTTTATATGTTCTAAATAGACAGCGCACATCCAGGGTGTAAAGATGCCTCTCTTCACTGGTCTTCTGCAGTTTGGGACGGAACACTGGGAGGAAGATGTGCTTTTCATATGGAAGGTGGAGAGCACTTTTGGCAGAAAGGCCAGGTGGGGCCGCAACTGAACCCGTATGTTTGTAGAAGACCATATACGGCAGTTCTGAGGTCAAGGCTTTAATTTCTGAGATGTGTCTTGCTGACGTCACCGCCACCAGGAATGCAACTTTCCATGATAGATGGGAAAGGGAGCAGGAATCCAGCGGCTCAAAGGGCAGGCCAGTGAGCCTAGAGAAGACCAAGTTCTCATCCTACTGTGGGACGAGTCTCTCGAGCCCTCTCAAGAATCTGACCTTCATGTCATGGGATAACACCATCTGTCCTTGGATTGGTGAGTGAAAAGCAGAGATGGCAACTAGATGCACTCTAATGGAAGAATGTGCCAGGCCCTGGTTCCTCAAATGGAGCAGATCTTCCATACAGGCTGTCCTGGACTAACGTGAGGGAGAGATGCCACACTCGGACACCCAGCAGGAAAACCTTTGTCCACTTAATTTCTCTGTTAGTTAGAAGCCTTCATCTAATTTCAAGTCTAAACTTCCTGATGGCCGGTTTAGATCCATTTGTTCTTGTGTCCACATTGGTACTGAGCTTAAATAATTCCTCTCCCTCCCTGGTGTTTATCCCTCTGATATGATTGCTCTTTATAAATATATCTCCCCTCAGCCTTCTTTTGGTTAGGCTAAACTAGCCAAGCTCTTTCAGTCTTCTTTCATAAGACAGGTTTTCCATTCCTCGGATCATCCTAGTAGCCCTTCTCTGTACCTGTTCCAGTTTGAATTCAGCCTTCTTACAAAGATGGTTATCACTTGTAACTGTTGTTTTTCGAGATGTGTTGCTCATATCCATTCCAGTAGGTGTAGCGCGCCGCGCCGTGCACGCAGCGGAGAACTTTACCACAGCAACTCCAGCGCGCCGGCAGGCGCCCCCTAAAGTGGCGCCGCCATGGCGGGTGAATATATACCCCTGCCGGCCGCCCGCTCCTCAGTTCCTTCTTGCCGGTACTCCGACAGTGGGGAAGGAGGGCGGGTGTGGAATGGATAGAGCAACACATCTCGAAGAACAACAGTTACAAAGGTGAGTAACCGTGTTTCTCTTCTCGAGTGCTTGCTCATATCCATTCCAGTAGGTGATTCCCAAGCTTACCTAGGCGGTGGGGTCGGAGTTAGAGTCACTGTGCGCAACACAGCAGAGCCGAAGGCCGCATCATCCCTGGACTGCTGGACCAGGGCATAATGGTAGCAAAGGTGTGCACGGAGACCAGGTCGCTGTCCTGCAGATCTCCTGGATAGGCACTCGTGCGAGGAACGCCTGTCGATGAAAAGCCTGGGCTCTGGTAGAGTGCGCCGTTACTTGCCCGAGGAAGATGGGCTAGGTCGTAACAGTCCGTATACAGGAAGTCACCCAGAGGAAATCCTCTGAGAGAAACTGGTAACCTCTAACTCGTTCCGCGACTGGCAACAAAGAGTTGGGCGGACTTACGGAATGGTTTGTACGCTCTATGTAAAAGGCCGAGCGCTCCGCGCACGTCTAAGGAGTGTAACTGCTGCTCCTTGTGAGACAAGTGTGGTTTGAAAGAAGACAGGCAGGAATATGTCTTGGTTGACATGAAAGCCGAGACAACCTGGGAAGAAATGCGGGTGCGGCCTCAGTTGCACCTTGTCCCAATGAACACCATATACGGGGGATCCACGACGAGGGCGCGCAGCTCCGACACGCGCCGAGCAGAAGTGATCGCCACCAGGAATGCCGTCTCCGCAGGACAAGTAGAGAAGGAACACGGAGCCAGCGGCTCAAACGGGGGAGACATGAGACGGATAGCACCAGATTGGAATCCCAGGAGGGGGCTGGGGGGCGGACTGCGGGTAAAGGCGCTCCAGCCCTGAGGAATCTGGACACCATTGGGTGCGAGAAGACCGAGCTGTCTCACTCCCTGGGTGAAAAGTGGAGATGGCCGCTAAGTGAACGGCGGAGAGAGAGGACAGTGCCAGGCCTTGCTCCTTGAGCGACCAAAGGTAATCTAGAATGACCGGTATGGAAACAGCGGTGGATGGAAGCGCTTTCCGCGCACCAGGCACGTAAACCGCTTCACTGGCTACGTATGTCGCCCTTGTAGATGGTTTTCTACTTCCCAGAAGGACTGCCTCAGTGGGAAGAGCAATGTAATGCGGACCGAGTTAGCCACTCAGGAGCCATGCCGAGAGGTGCAGCGACTGGAGTCCGGGTGACAAAGGCCGGCCGTGGTCCTGTGTGATCAGGTCCAGGTGAAGAAGGCAGGGAAACGGGTCGACTACCGACAGGTCCAGCAACAGAGAGTACCAATGCTGGCGGGCCCATGCCGGAGCGATCAAATCAAGCGGGCCCTGTCCATGCACGCCTTCAGAAGGACCTTGTGGACTAATGGGAACGGGGGGGAACGCATAGAAGAGGTGCGTTGTCCAGGAATTAGAAAGGCGTCCGCTATCGAGCCCGGCTCACGGCCCTGGAAGAGCAGAACATCGGCACTTCCTGTTCCTGCGCGGTGCAAGAGGTCCACGCGGGGATGCCCCCACTGCCGGAAGAGAGCAAGGGCGACGTCCGGGCGAAAGGAACCATTCGTGGAGCTGAAGACCGGCTGAGAGGTCCGCCAGGGTATTTCGAGCCCGGGCAAGTAGGAAGCAATCAGGTGAACGGTGGGCTTGCAAAATTCCCACAGTACGTTGCTTCCCGGGAAAGAAGAGGAGATTTCGTTCCGCCTGCTGTTCACGTAGTAAATATACATCGTGTTGTCGATAAAGACCGAACAACAGCGCCCTGGATCTGACGACGAAATGCGAGACAAGCCAGGTGGACCGCTCTCAACTCCCGACGTTGATATGCAGGGCGAGCTCGGGAGGAGACCAGCACCCCTGGGTTCCGGAGGGTCCCTAGGTGAGCCCCCATCCAAATCTGATGCGTCCGTCGCAGGGACAGCGAGGCTGGGGCTGATGAAATGGAAGCCCCGCAGATACGACGGACTGATCTAGCCACCATGGAGGGAGAGGAGGACGCCTTGTGGAATCGTGACCACCGTGTCAAACGTGCACCTGGCCAAACGGAGCTGAGGGATGAGCCAGGATGGTAGGGCCGGAGGCGGAGTCCGGGCGGCGCCGTGACGAAAGTGCCAGGCGCCATGTGCCCCAACAGCGTCAGCAAGTGCGCAGGGAGGTCAGAGTGCCGACTGCAAGCTGCGGATTGATGGCTATAGCGTCTGGAACCCGTGCAGGAGGAAGGACCGCCCGGGCATAGTAGAGTCCAGAACGGCTCGATGAACTCTATCCTCTGAGTAGGGGATAGAGTGGACTCTCCACAATGAGTATAGCCCGAGGTGGGAAGAAAAGGTGGCTGACCACCTGGATGTGTTCCTGGACTCGATCCTGCGAAGGCCCCCGATAAGCCAGTTCGTCGAGGTAGGGGAACACGTGTACCGACTGCGACGGAGAAAGGCGACGACTACGGCCATGCACTTGGTGAACACTCTTGGGGCCGTGGAGAGTCCGACAGAGAGAACGTTGAACGTGATTGATAGTGCTGCCGCCGACAACGAAGCGGAGGAATCTGCGATGGGGGAAATATGGAGATATGGAAATAGGCGTCATGCATGTCGAGGCGGCGTACCAGTCTCCGGGATCCAGGGAAGGGATAATGGTCCCAAGACAACCATGCAGAACTTCAACTTGAGTAGGTATCTGTTGAGTCCGCGGAGCATCGAGGATAGGACGGAGACTCCCTTGGTTGGGGATCAGAAAGTAACGGAGTAGAACCCTTTCCCGTCCGTCCCCGGCACCCTCACGCTTCCTTTCGAGGAGCGTGCAACCTCTTGTAGGATTTGCTCGTGAGAGGGTCCTAAGAAGGACGAGGGAGGAGGGTGGGAGGGCGGGCAAGAAGCAAACTGCAGGTGGTACCAAGCCGCAGCGTGCGGAGGACCCAACGGTCCGTAGTAACGGCGCCACGCCGGAGGAAGAACGAGAGACGGTTGGAAAAGGGAGGGGATGCCGACCATGGAAAGAACTGGTACAGCGCCCCCGGGCGCACCTTCAAAAGGATGGCTCGGACCGGAGGACGGCTTGGAGGGACCTTGAGTTTGGCCCCGTGGTTGCTAGAGTGTCGACGCTGCCGCTTCTGACGTCTCCTGGCAAAGTCCTGCCTCTGTCTGGGCTGCGGGAGGGCCTGCGCTGTCGTGCGGCCTGAACGGACACAGGCTGCGTTACAGGCGTGTGCATCCGAGGGCACGCATACTGACCCTGTTGTCCTTAAGACTTTGCAGGCGCGGGTCCGTCTTCTCAGAAAATAGGCCTGGCCCTCCAACGGAAGGTCGTATTGGTGCTCTGGAGTTCCGGAGGGAGACCAGAGACCTGTAGCCAGGAGAGCAGCGCATAGGGACTCCAGAGGCGATGGTCCTAGCGGCGAGTCAGCAGCGTCTAAAGACCCTGCAGTGCAGTACGCACGACCCTTCTGCCTTCGTCCAGGAGGGCGGTGAACCTCTTGCCAGACGTCTTGTGGGAGAAGCTCCCTAAATTACGCCGCCTCCCAGGTATTATATGCGTAGCGGCTGAGCAGGGCTTGTTGTTTTGAAACCCGCAGCTGCAACGCTCCGGCGGAATAGACCTTACGGCCGAGCAGGTCCTTACGCCGCGCCTCTCAAGACTTCGGGGCTGGAGCTTCTTGTCCAATGTCGTTCCCTCTCGTTCACGAGATTGAATGACGAGGGAACATGGGGGCGGATGGGACTATAATACTCATATCCCTTCGAGGGAACCATATACTGTGGCTCCACAACCCCAAGCAGCGGGGGAATGGAGGGCTGGAAACTGCCAGATGGTGGTGGCGTTCGCTTGTATGGTTTTATGAAGGGCAGGGCGACGCGAGTGGCGCATCTGCCGAAGTATCGTGACAACCGGGCGGCAAACCGTCGAGACCTCCTCAGCTGGATGGTACTCACTCATTGTCTTCTAGAGCAACCCGCGTAACGCCTGGAGGAGCGTCCTCGGAGACCCGCACGATTCCCAGGCCTCCTAAAAGTGCTCAGGGAGCCGGCGCCCGGATAGCCCACCGCAAAATCAGGCCTGAATGCGTGCGTCCCGCCTACCGTAGGGGCCCCAAACCCCCCAATTTACAGGGGCCCCCTCAAATCCCGGGGGCCACTCGATCCAACATCACTCACGGGTTCTGCACCGAGATACACCAAAGGGCCCAGAACACCTGCTAGTACAGGGACCTCGCGTGAACTGTCCAGGTGCGAAACGTGCCTCCACTGAGTATACCGCAGGCGCATCCCTGGCACCGTCTTGCGGGGGTTCAGTCTCGCGCGCGAGTGTCGGGTAGGCCGCTTCGGTAGGTGCAGCCAGAACCGCACCATGAAATGTCCGATGGGCGGACGCGCGATGAAAAACCCACCCTCCCCACCCACTGGCCCCCAAACAACGCCATACCCCGTCAGCGTCTTGTCCCCTAACCCTTGTCACTGTGGCGAGAGCCCAAACTTCTCCACAGGCCCCCCTTACACCACCAGGGCCTGATAACCCATTTCCCAGGGAGCCTTACCTAGGGGCTGGAAACCATGCATTCTCCAGGGTCCAATCCACACAGGAGCTACCAACCAACCCCATTTTCCAGGCGCCCTCCTATACACTTCGCGCGGGCCCACACCCCCCCATCTTCCAGCGTGACCCTACACCCACCAGGGGCCCACAACCCCATTTCCAGGGCTGTACACCCACGCCAGGCGACCCCAAATCCCATTCCCAGGGGCCCTCACCAACCTAGGGCGCCCCAAAACCCCCATTTCCAGGGGCCCCCGAAACCCCATCTTGCCAAGCGAGCCCCTACATCGCCTGGGGCCCCAAACACACCATTTCCACCGTTTCTCCTAACCCCGGGCCCCAAAACCCCATTTCTCAGCCCGCCCAAACCTCCTGGGGCCCCACCCACCATACTCCCAGCCCGGACCTTAACACCCAGGCGGCCTCAACAAGCCATTTCAGGGCGGCCGCCCTAAACCCTAGGGGGCGCCCCTCAACACGCCCCATTCTCCAGGGGACCCTAACGCCCTGCGCGCGCACCGACCCAATCCCTGCCATGTCCAGGGGCCCATAACCCAGGATCCCACACACCCTGCATTTCCAGAGGCCCCTAACTTGGGCGACCGAAAACACCCCCCATGTTCCTGGGCCCCACAACCCCTCGCGGGCCCCCACCAACCAGATATCCACGCGGCGAACACAACAGCGGTCACAAAACCCATCTTCCCAGGGCCTCCATCAACCCGACGGGGCCAAACCCACCGCCCACATTCATGGAACCTCCCTCAACCAGTCGGGCCCCAAAACTCTCCCATTTCCACGTGGCCCTCAACGTCCCTGCCAGGCTCCAACCCCCTCACCACTCCCAGAGCCCTAACCTGGGGCAGTCAACACTACATTTCAGGGCGCCTCACACACCGCATGCATCACGCCACCAGGCGGCCCAAACACACCCCCTACTCCAGGGGCCCTCCACGTAGGGGGCCCAACCCCATTTCTAGGGGCCCCCTCACCACCTAGGGCCCAACTCGACATATTCAGGCCCGCTACACCAGGGGCCCCAAAACCCCATTTCCAGGGGCCCCTAGGCCCTGGGGCCACCATCCCCAATATCTGGGGTGCCTAACCACAGGGAACCCAAAGCGAATTTCCATTGGCCCTAACACGAGGGGCCCAAAACCCCATTTCCAGGGGCCCGCTTAAACCTAGGGGACCCAAACCCCAATTTTCCAGGCGCCCGAAATCCCAGGGCCCAAACTTCCAATTTCCAGGGACGCTAACGCGCCTCATGCCCCATATCCACATATCCAGGGCAAGGCTAACACCAGGGGCCCCAAAACCCCATTTCAAGGGCCCCCTAACACCCAGGGGCCCAAATCGCCGCTTTTTTTTTTTTCTTTTTTTTTTTTTTTTTTTTTTTTTTTTTTTTTTTTTTTTTTTTTTTTTTTTTTTTTCTTTTTTTTTTTTTTTTTTTTTTTTCCAGGGGCCCCAACCGTAGGGGCCCCAACCCGCCATTTCCAGGGCCCCTAACCCCTGGGACTCCCAACCCACAATCCAGGGGCCCTAACACCGGGGCCTCAGAACCTCATTTCCAGGGGCTCACTAACCAGGGGGCCAATTGCCGTACCTAGGGACGCCTAACCCCTGGGGCCCAAAAAAAATTTCAGGGGCCCCCTAACACCAGAGGCCCTAAAACAGCAGCCCATTTCCCAGGGGCCCCTAACCCTAGGGCACGAAAATCCCATTTCCAGGGGTCGCCTAGCCCCAGGGGCCCCAACACACCATTTCCAGGGGCCATGAAGCCCAGGGGCCCCAATCCCCATTTCCAGGGCCCAACTCTGTGACCCAAAACCCAATTTCCAAGGGGCCCATAACCCAGGGGCCCAAAATCCATGTCCAGGGGCCCCTAACACTAAAGGTCCCGCAAATCCCATTTCAGGGGCCTAACCCCTGAGGCCCCCCAACCCACAATCCAGGGGCCAATAACACCAAGGGGTCCCAAAACCGCCCATTTCCAGGGCCCCCTAACCTAGGGGCCCTCAAAACCGCCCATTTCCAGGGTCCCCTTAACCAAGGGCTCCCCAACCCCCTTCAGGGGCACCAACCACAGTGGGCAACAAATCCCCCATATCCTGGGACCTAACCCTGAGGCCCCAAACCAATTTTCCAGGGGCCCATAACACAGGGTCCTCAAAAACCCATTTCCAGGGGTCCTCAAACCTAAGGCCCAAACCCCCATTTCCAGGAGGCCCTAACCCAAGGGGCCACAAATCCCATATGATCCAGGGCCCCAGGCCCCCGCCCAACAGGCCCTCAAACAGCCATATCCAGGGGCCCTAACCTGGGAAGCGCCAAACCAAATTTCCAGACGCCCCAAAGCCTCTGGGGCCCCCAACCCATAGTATCCAGGGGCCACCAACAAACAAGGGCCAAACTATTGCTAGGGGCCCCTAACCAGGGGACCCAAACCCTCATTACCGAAGGACTCTAAAACCCTAGGGACCCGAAAAACCCTTTTCCAGGGGCCCCAACCTTGGGGCTCCCAAAACCCAATATACAAGGGCCACCAACACCAAGGGACGCCAAAACCCTATTTCCGGGCACCCAACCTGGGCCCCAAAACCCGTCATTTCCAAGGGCCCCTAACCCTAGGGGGCCGCAAACCCATTTCCAGGGGCCCCTAACCCTGAGGAACCCGAAAACTCCATTTCCAGGGGCCCCAAAAACATTTCCAGGGTCCACCAACACAAGGGCCCCAAACCCTACTTCCAAGAAGCCCTAACCCCAGGGGCCCCAAACCCCCATATCCAGGCAGGCATAGAGAAGGGGCCCCAAACCCCATTTCTCAGGGGCCGCCTACACCGGGGCCCAAAACTCCGTGCTCCATTTTCAGGAGCCCCTACATCCTGGGGTCCAAGCCGCCCATTTCCAGGCCCCTAACCTCAGAGCCAAAAAACCGCTTCCAAGGGCTCCTAACACCAGAGGCCCCAAAACCCCCATTTAAGGGGCCCAAAACCCCATTTCAGGGGCCCCTAACACAGGGGCCATAGAAACACCATTTCAGGGGCTTCAAAACACCATTTCCAGGGGCAGCTAAAACACCTGCCCAAAACTCCAAATAGCAGGGTTCCTAACACCAGGAACCGAGAACCCTATTCTAGGGCCCCAAAAGCTCCATTTCGAAGGTCCCATACCCTGGGGCCCAAAACCCGATTTCCCAGGGGCCTGAAACACCAAGGGGCCCCCAAATACTCATTTCCAGGGGCTCCTAAACATCCCTGAGGCCCCAACCGACATATCCAGGGGGCCCCTAACACCAGGGGCCCCAAATCCCACTTCAAGGGGCCCCTAACCTGATTTCCAGGGTACCCTAGCCACAAGGGCCCAAAACCCCCATAACCAGGGGCCCCTATCACAGTGGCACGCCAAAACCTGATTTCCAGGGCCCCAAACACATTTCCATGGGCCTTTAATCCCAGGGGCCCAAAACACACAAACATTTCCACGAGCTCACAAACCCCAGGGGCCAGAAATCCCCATATCCAGGGTGCCTAACTCTGGGCCCAAAAACTCATTTCATAGGGCCCCTATAACCAGGGGCCTTAAAACCCCCACTTCCAGGACCCTCACCTAGGGGTCGCCAAACCCCGCATTTCTAGGGTCCGAAAACGCCAATTTCCACAGGTACTTAACCCTGGGGCCCCAAAATACCAACATCTTCATTGGCCCAAAAACAAAATTTCCAGGGGCCTAACCCTAGGCCCCAACCCCACCATTTCTGGGTCGCTAACCCCTGTGGGGCCAAAAACCCTATCTCCAGGGGCCCAAACCCCTGGGGCCCCCACCCACATATCCAGGCGCCACGAACACAAGACCAAACCCCTTTCCAGGGGCCCATAACCCTAAGGCGCCCAAAACCCCATTTCCGGGCCACTAATGCCAGGGCCCTCCAAAATCATACCTGGTCTCCTTACCCTGGGGCGCCAACCCATATCCAGGGGGCGGCTACATCCCAGGGGCCCGCAAAACTCATTCCAGGGCCATTAACCCAGGTGCCCGCAGAAACTCCATTTCCAGGGGCCCCTAGCCCCAGGGGCCCCAAAACAGCATTTCCAGTGCCCCTAAACAACAGAGGCCCCAAAACCTCCATTTCGCAGGGGCCCAAAACCCCATTTCGGGCCACAAACCAGGGGCCCCAATCCCATTTCCAGGGCCCCTAGACACCTGAGGCCCCCAACCCACATATCCAGGGGCCAATAAACACCAGGAAGTCCAAAACCCATTTCCAGGGGCCTAACGCTAGGGCCCAAACTGCATTTCCAGGGGCCCCCTAAATCCCAAGGGGCTCCAAAACCCCAATTTCCGGGGCACCAACCACAGTGGCCACAAATCCCCATATTTCCTGGGACCCTAACCCCGGGGCCGAAAACGAATTCCAGGGGCCCATAACACAGGGTCGCTCAAACCCCATTTCCAGGGGTCTCAAACAGGGCCCAAACCCCATTTCAAGGAGGCCCTAACCCCAAGGGCCACAAATCCCCAATATCCAGGGCCCCTAACCCCACGAGCCCCAAACAACCCACATCAGGGGCATCTAAGATAAGGGGCCCAAAACCCCATTTTCCAAGGGTCCCCTAAACCCAGGGGCCCCCAACACACATATCGGGGCCAACAACAAAAGGGCCCCAAACCCCAATTTCAAGGGGCCTTAACCAGGGGCCCCAAAAACCCATTTCAATGGCCTCTAACCCTAGTGGTTCCAACCACCATTTTGGGCCCTAAGCTCAGGGCCCCAAAACCCGCATTTCCAAGGGCCCCAAACCCTGGGGCACCGAACACAATCCAAGGGCACCTAAAACACATAACCAAGGGCCCCTTAACCAAGGGCCCCGAAAACTGCCATTTTCCAGGGCCCCTAATTCCGGGGGCCAGAAACCCCCATTTCCAGGGGGCCCCTAACCCCAAAGGACAAACAAAATCACATTTCTAGGGAGTCTAATACTCTGGGGGCCCCAAACCCCAATTCCAGGGGCTCCTAGCCCAAGGGGCCCGAAAACCACATTTCAAGGGGCCCTAACACCAGGGTTCCCCAAAACCATTTCAAGGGACTGCTAACTCTGGGGGCCCAAACCCCCATTTCCAACGGACACGCTAACCCCCAGGGGCACTAAACCCCCATTTTGAGGGCCTCTAACCCCGGGGGCCCCCAAAACCCATTTCCAGGCCTGCAAATCCCAAGGGCCCAATCCCCGACATCCCAGGGCGCCTACGCCCTGCGGCCGCCCTAAAACCCCATTTCCAAGGTGCGCCAAAGCCCAGGACCCCAAATCCCCATACCCAGGGGCCCCTAACCCTGTGGTTCCCAAAACCGCCCATTTCCAGGTGCCCCTAACCCTAGGGGCCACAAAATTCCAATATCCAGGTCCCTATCTCCTGGGGCACGAACACCCCATTTCCAGGAGCCCCTAACCCAAGGGGCCAAACCCCATTTCACAGTGTCCCCCAACCCATTTCCAGGATCCCCTAAGCTCCTGGGGGGGGGGCCCCAACCATTTCAAGGGTCCAAGCAAGGCCCCAAATCCATTATCCAGGGGCCCCTAACCCATAGATCCCCAAAACCCAATTTACAGGGCCTCTAACCCCTGGGGCCCCAAATCCCCAGATCCCAGGGGACCCTAACCCTGGGGACCCCAACCCCATTCCAGGGTAACCCCTGGGGCTCCAATCATCATATCCAGGGGCCCCTAACCCCTGGGGCCTCAAAGCCCCTTTCCAGGGCAACTAACGCCCAGGGGCCCCAAACCCCAATTCCAGGAACCCCAAACCCCAGGGTCACAAATCCTCATATCCAGGGTGCCTGACACCGGGGCTCAAACCCCATTTCCAGGAGCCCTAACCAGGGGTCCGCAAAACCCTTCCATTTTCCAAGGGCCCCTAAACCCTGGGAACCCAAAACCCATTTCCAGGACCCTATACAGGGGGCCCAAAAACTCATTTCCAGTGACCCAAACTCCTGGGGCTACAAAACCCCATAATACTGAACCCCCTAACACCCTGGGGACCCGAAAAACTCATTTGCAGGGGCCCTAACACCAGCGGGCCCCAGAAAACCACAATTTCCAGGGCCCTAACTCTAGGGGCCTCAAAACCCCAATTTCAGGGGCGCCCTAACGCAGGGCCCCAAAACCCCATACAGGGCCCCTAAACCGTAGGGTCCCAAACCCCCATTTCCAGTGGCCACTAACGCCCAGGGGCCCCCAAAACCACATTTCCATGGGCCCCAAACCCCTGGGCCCCACCCACATATCTGGGGCCCCCCGAATATAGGGGCCCCTAAAACCCCATTTCCAGGGGCCGCTAACCCTGGGGGCCTCAAAACTCCCATTTATTCAGGGGCCCTAACCCAGTTCGCCAAACCCCGCATTTTCAAGCGGCCGCCTAAACCTGGGGGCAACCAAAACCCCATTCCAGTGCCGCCAGACGCCCTGGGGCCCAACCCACATATCCAGGAGCCACCAACACCAAGGACCCCAAAACCCTTTTTCCAGGGGTGCCTAACACTAGGGGCCCCAAAGCCCATTTCCAGGAGCCCCTAAAACCAGGGCCCAAAACCCTATTCTAACCCCTGGGTCCAATCACCATATCGATGGGCCCCTAAACCCTGGCCCAAAAAACAATTTCCAAGGGCCCTAACACCAGTGGCCCGAAAACCCAAATTTCCAGGGGCCCCCTAACCCTCGGGCCCCAAACCCCCATTTCCAAGGCCCCTAACCCAGGGACCCCAAACCCCTTTTCCTGGGCCCCAAACTCTGAGGGCCCAGAAACCCATTTCCAGGGGCCCCTAACCACGGGGCCTCAAACCTCATTTCCCGGGCCACTAACCCAGGGGCCCCAAAACCCCATTTCCAGGGGTCCCTAACCCTGGTGCCCCAAAGCTCCATTTCCAGGGGCCACCAACCAAGGGCCTCAAAACCCTATTTCACGGGCCACTAACCTTAGGACCCAATCCTCCATTTGAATGGGCCCCTAAACTAGGGGCCCCAAAACCCATTTCAGGGGCCCGTAACCCCGGGGACCCAAAACACCAATTCCAGGGTCCTCAAAGCCCATTTCCAAGTCCTTAACCCCTGGGGCCCAAACCCAATTTCCAGGGCCCTAACACCAGGGGCCCCAAACCCCATTTCCAGTGGCCCTAACCTTAGGGCCACAACCCCTTATTTCCAGGGCCCCTAACCGCTGGGCTGCAAAACCCCATTTCCTGGGGCCCCTATCACCAGGAGCCCCAAAAGCTCATTTCCAGGGCCCAAACACCAGGGCCCCAAATCCAATTTCCAGGAGCCCTAACCCCAAAGGCCCCAACCCCGGATTTCCAGGGGCCCTTAAGCCCAGGGCCCAAAACCATTCCAGGGGCCCTAACCGCAGAGCCTCAAAACCCATTTCCGGGGGCCCCATACAGCAGGGCCCCAAATCTCATTTCACGGGCCCTAACCCCAGGAGCCCCAAAACCCATTCTAGGGCCCAAAACCCCCTGGAGACTCAACCCACATATCTAGGGGCCTCAAACACCAGAGCCCCAAAACCCCATTTCCAGGGGCCCCTAACCCAAGGGGCCCATAGCATCATTTCCAGGGGCCCCTAAGCCTGGGGCCCGAAACCCCATTTCCAGGGGCCCAAACCCTGGGGCACCCAACCACATATCCAGGGCCGCAAACAGCTAGGGTCCCAAAACACTATTTCCAAGCGCCCTAACCCTAGAGGCCCAAACCCCATTTCCAGTGGCCCCTAAACCCAGCAGCCCCAAACTGCATTTCCAGTGGCCAATAACTCCTGGGGCTCCAAAACCCAATACCAAGAGGCCTCTTAACCCTGGCGCCCAAATCCCCATATCAGGGACCTAACCCTGGGGCCTCAAAACCCCATTTCCAGGTGCCACTAACCCAGGCCACAAATCCCATATCCAGGGACGCCAACGCCTGGGGCCGCAAAACCAAATTTCAGGCCCCTAACACCAGGGCCCCAAACCCATTTCCAGGGGACCTAACCCTAGGGACCCAAACCCCCATTTTCAGGTGCCCAAACCAGGGCACAACCCCCATTTCCAGGGCCCTAACCCCTGGGCCCCAAATCCGCATATCCAGCGCCCCCTGGGGCATGTTGAACACCAGGGGCCCAAAATCTCTCTCACACTACTGGCACGGCATATGTCGTGGATAGGAACATGGGCGAGAAAGGCAATCGATGAGGCCTGAGCTCTCGTGGAATGTGCAGTCACTCGGCCTGGAGAGGCGTGAGCTAACTCGTAGCACGTCCTAATGCAGGCCGTAATCCAGGACGAGATTGTTTGAGACGAGACAGGGCGACCTTTCATCTGTCTGCCATGCAACAAAAAAGTTGGGACGTCTACGAAAGGTCGGGTGCGGTCGATGTAGAACGCCAGCGCTCTACGAACTCGACGGAGTGTAGGCTCTGCTCTCTACGGGATGCGTGAGGTTTAGGATAAAAGACCGGAGGAGTTTCTTGATTTAAGGTGAAAGAGGAGACACCTTGAAGGAAGGCCGGATGCGGGCGCAGCTGCACTTTGTCCTTGTGGAATATCGTGTAAGGTGGGTCCCACAAGAGCGGGAAGCTCCGAGACTCTCCTGGCCGATGTAATGGCACAAGGAACGCCACCTTCCACGATAGATACAGGAGAGAGCAGGTTGCCAAGGGTTCGAGAGGGAGGGGCCATTAGCCTTGAGAGAACCAGATTGAGGTCCCGGAAGGGGCGGGCGGCGGACCTGGGGAACAGCACTCCAGGCCCTTGAGGAACTTCGGACCATCGGGTGAGAGAAGACGAGGAAGGGCCTTCTCCTGGATGGAACGTTGAAATGGCAGCTAGGTGCACGCGCAAGGATGGAGCGCGAGGCCCTGTTGTTTAGGTGCTATAGGTATTCCAAATCACATGGATGAGAGCCTGTGTAGTGGGGTACTTATTGTGTCTGACACCAGCAGGAGAACCTCTTTCCACTTCGCCACGTAGGTAGCTCTGGTCGCAGGCTTCCTGCTTTCTGGAGCACCTGCTGCATGGGGTAGAGCAGCGCAGCTCTGAGCCGCTCAACCAGCCAGGAACCACGCCGTCAGGTGGAGGATATTGGAGGTCGGGATGGAGAAGCCTGCTGTGTCCTGGGATATCAGGTCCTGATGGATCGGCAGGAGAACGGGGCTGGTATTGATAGGTCCAGCAGCGCGGGTACCAGTGCTGGCGAGGCACGCTAGGGCGATGAGAATTACTCAACCTTGTCCCTGCGCAGCTTCACCAGGACTTTGTGCACTAGCGGAAATGGTGGGAGCATATAGGAGGTGGGTCGACCGGGACAGGAGGAAGGCGTCGAGATCGAACTGCGGGCGAGACCTCAAAAGGAGCAGAACCTGGGGCACTTCCGGTTGCGCGTGAGGCAAAGAGGTCTATCTGAGGAAACCCACCTCAGAGAGAGATGGGCTATGTCCGGGCGAGGGACACTCGTGGCCAGAAAGGACCTGCTGAGGTGGTCCGCTAACTCGTTCTGGACCCTGGAAGGAAGGAGGCCACCAGATCCATGGAGTGGGCTATACAAAATTCCCACAGCCTGATCGCCTCCTGACAAAGGAGGGGAGAGCGGGTCCCTCCCTGCTTGTTTATTAGTGCATCGCAGTGGTGTTGTCCTGAAGCACTAGAACACGTCCTCCCAGGTGACGAATAAAGGCCTGACAGGCAAGCGGACCGCTTGCAGCTCCCGGACGTTTATGTGTAGCGACAGCTCTGACGGACCAGAGGCTTGTGGTCCGAGTAGACCCCATGTTGAGCTCCCCAGCCCCAGAGAGGATGCATCGTTGTCACTGATATGGACGGTTGCCTGGAGTGGAATAGGCAGGCTCCTGCACCACCAGGGAGGGGTCTTGCCACCAGCGGAGGAGTGCAATACGTCTCTGGAGTGTGACGCACCCGTCCTGCTGTCCCTGCGTGGGCGGTAAACGGGGCTTAAACCACAGTCAGGGAGCCATGCGTCAGGACAAAAGGTGCAGCCGCATACCAAGGAGGCTGGAGCCCGCGGGGCGGAAGACGGAGGTGTCTGATGAGACTATGCCTGGAGCTGGGTGAAGCAGGGCTGTCCCGCGCGTGGAGTCCAAGACAGCCCAATGAATTCTATCCTCTGACTGTACGAGGAGGACTTGTCGAATTGAGCAAGAGGCCCGCGACAGTTTCCTTCCTGATAACCGCTATGTGCGCGGCGACCTGAGCCTCTGAGACCGCGAACCAGCCAGTCGTCCAGGTAAGGAGACACATATGCCTTGCCGACGGAGGAAGCGGCCACTAACTGCATACATTTTGTGAAAACCGCGGGGCAGAGGAAAGGCCGGAGGGCAGGACCGTGAATTGGAAGTGGCGGTCCGTACTACAAAGCGTAGATAGCGTCGGGTGGTGGGTAAATTGAAACATGAATAGCGCGTCCATGTCGAGAGCAGCGAACCAGTCTCCCGGATCCAGGGACGCGGGTAATGAGACCCAAAGACACCATGCGGAACTTCAACTTCTTTACGAAGGCGTTGAGTCCGCGGAGGTCCAGGATTGGTCGGAGACCTCCTTTCGAATTGGGGATTAAAAAATAGCGGAGTAAAACCTCTGCCTGAGATCTCGAGGTACCTCCTCTTATGCTCCGATTTCGAGAAGCATGTGGACCTCTTGGCAGAGGAGATCCGTGAGGGGGTCCCTGAAGAGGACGAGGAGGGTGGGTGGGAGAGAGGGGCAAAACAAACTGAAGATAGGTAGCCAAACTCCACCGTGCGTAAAACCCAACAATTCCGAAGTTGTCGGGTTCCACGCTGGGAGGAAGGGAGTAAGGCGGTTGGAAACAGGAAAGGAGTCCGGGAAGGACTGGTGCTCTGCTCTCGATCGCACTTCAGAGTTTTTGTTTCGTCCCGCGGTGGCTTGGTGGAACCGTTATTTGTCCCCCCTGGGAACCAGACTGGCATCTCCGGTTTAACCGGCGCTGCCTTCTGTTAAAGTCCTGACGAGGGCGTGGTGGAGGGTAGGGGCGCTGAGGTTGTGCCCGAAAGGACCGCGCGCTGGTCTGGTGTGTGCTGCCAGCGGAGCGCATGATAATGCGATTGTCCTTAAGGCTTTGGAGCCTGGGTCCGTTTTTATTGAGAAGAGGCCCTGCCCCTCAAATGGGAGGTCTTGAATCGTGTTGCAGTTCTGGAGGTAATCGGAGACCTGCAATCACGACAATCCTCCTCATTTTGACACCAGATGCGACGTCCTAGCGCCGAATGCTGCGGCGTCGAGCCGGCCTGCAAGGAGGTTCTGGAGATCTTTTTTCCCTTCCAGAGGTCTGGAACTCAGGGCGGGAGCTCTAGCGGGACCAGGCTCAGTGAATTTGGCGATGGATGCCAGGTATTAAAATTGACCTACTGGGCGGCACTTGTTGGTTGGCTAACACGCAACTGTAGATCCCCTGCGGAGTATACCTTGCGCCCAGTAGATCCATACGGCTTAGCTCCCGCCGGATTTGGGGCAGGGGCTGGTTGGCCATCGGCGTCCCTGTTCTCGTTCACAGATTGTACGACCAGAGGTGCATGGGAGGAGGTGGGTGTTAGAGGTAGTCGTACCCTTTTAGAGGGTACCATGTACTTCCTCTCCACGCCTCTGGCCGTCTGGAGGTATGGAACCCCGCCCCCCCCTCCCCCCCCCCCCCCCCCCCCCCCCCCCCCCCCCCCCCCCCCGGAGGACAGCCAGATGAGTCCTTTTGCCTGGAATTGGAGCTGATAAAGGGCAGGCTACCCGCGTCGGGGGCATCGGAAGGACAGGATGTCCACGACAGGGTCCTCCACTTCGGGAACCTCCTCGCCTGGAGGTGATGTCAACGCAATGCGCGGTAGCAGGTCGCGTGGGCCCGAAGTAGAAGTGCGCCACCGCCTCATCCGGCGAGGAGGTGGAGGAGAGACCAGGACCGCAGGGCTTCTGTGAGGTTACTGTTCCAGGAGGGGGGCCGTTTTTTCTGGGGCGGCTCCTGGGTCTGGTTCGGCGGTGGAGATGTCGTCCCGGGGGAGGGCGACTGATGGAGGCTCCGGCACCGCGGGCAGGAACCGCAGATCTCGATGCCGCTGGTGGGATCGCCTTGGGCTTTTGGTGCGTTCGCCCACAGGCGTCCAGAAGGACCACTGCGGCGGTTGGTCCAGTCCCTGGTGTTCCGGAGAGAAATAGAGTGTGTGGGTCCACATCGCTGTGAGAGTGCTGTCTGGCGGAATAACCGAGGGGTGTCTCAACGGCCAAGGCGGAGCGGATAGCCCGTGATCTGGTGCCGGACATCACTTCGCACGGGAGAACGGTACCGGGAATCGTACCGTGCCGAGATCGGAGTCGGGCTACGATCCAGCATGGTGCCAGGGGTCGACCGGGATCGGGTGTACGATGGTAGGATGGGCTCCGTTTTAGGAAGCGGTGCCGGAGGAGACCGTGTGCCGAATGCCGGTCCAGGGAACGGGACCTGGACCGGTGCGCGAGTACGACCGGCGCGAGAGTGAGAATGGTGCTGGACTGCATAGCGGCGTCGTGAAGTGCGAACGGCGGTGCGAGCGGGAGGTTGCCGAGATCTTGACCGCGACTGGTGCCGGTGCCTGTCTGCCTGCTCCTAGGACACTGGTTGGAGCATAGCCGGCTTCCCCATTGACGAAATGCCGGGGGTTGAGGCAGGGAAGGCTCAGTTAGGGCTATCAGTTCCCTCGCCGTGCAGAGGTCTCCGGTGTAGTGGAACAGCAGCTCGCCAGGGCTTGCGCGGGAGCTGTCTTGCCACTGGACTCGACCAGCTCTTGCTGGCGACTCGACGGGTGCCGGGATAACCCAGTGCCGTGGCAGATGGCGGTGTGGCCGGACGGTTTCCCATGCTCAGACTGCGGTGCAGAATGCAGCCGCAGGAGCCTTCGCTCTCTTTGCTTTAGGTGAAAGGGAGCGGTGCTGGGCTGATCTGCGCGGGACTGTGGTGGTGGTGGCGTCTGGCCGGTACGGCCGTTCTCGGTGCCGAGGAAGAACTTCTGCCCGGTGCGGACTGGCGGTGTGCTCGGTGCCGGGCTGCAGGGGTCAGGGCGGCCTCCATAAGGAGCTGCTTCAAACGGAGTCCCGCTCCTTTTTTTGTCCTTGGCTTGAAGGACTTACAGGATCTGCACTTGTCCGTAAGATGGGATTCCCCCAGGCACTTCAGGCAACGATACTGGGGTCTCCGTTGGCATCGGCCAACGGCAGGCCGAGCACAGTTTGAAACCGGGAGAGCCAGCATGAGCCCGTATCCGGAAGGGGCGAGGAGGATTAAACCTCAGCCCTCAACTATATACAAAACTATACTAACAACTATACTAATAAGTACTAAGATCAACACTAAACTACAACTATAACTATGAACTGGAGATGAGAACGAGTGAAACGCTAGGGGGGTGGAGGTCAGCTAAGCCGCACCTCCACTGTTCCATGACCGACACGGCCGGTAAGAAGGAACTGAGGAGCGGACGGTCGGCAGGGGTAATATATGCGGTGCTGCAAAGGCGCCACGCCAGGGGGCGGGCCTGCCCGGCCCGCCGGGGGTGTTGCTAAGGGAAATTCTTCCGACGAACCTGCAACACGGCAACGTGCACACCTACTTGGAATGGATATGAGCAAGCACTCGAAGAAGAACATGAAGATACCAGACTGCACACAGATTCCAGCTGAGGTCTCACCAGTGTCTTGAATATAACATGTAACAGTACTAAACACCTCCTTCTCTCTACTGGAAGTACCTCACCTGATGCATCACAAGACCGCATTAGCTTTTTTCATGGCCATATCACATTGGCGGCTCATAGTCATCCTGCTTTTTCTTAATCACCTCTCTGAGACGCTTGCTCATCCAGCTTGGTCTACAACTCCTGCCTATGAATTTTTTACCCTTTCTTGGGTTGCAGGCTTCTGATAGAATTAATTAAAGTCAAAGTTGCAGAAACTAAGCCTCCTCCACATTTAGATCCACAAGTTCTTCAGTCCAATCTACTTCCCTAACTAATTTCTTTCATTTTTTAAAGTTAGCCCTTTTGAAATAAGACCCTAGTCCCAGATCTATTTTTTGTTTATCCTTCCATCTAGTTTGAACTGAATTAGCTTATGATCACTTGAACCAAGGTTGTCCCCTACAACCATTTCTTCTGTGAGGTCTTCATTACTCACCAAAACCAAATCTAAAATGGCATCCCCTCTTGTTGGTTCAGCAACTACTTGGTGAAGGAAACCATCAGCTATTGCATCCAGGAAAATCTGAGCCCTATTATTACTACTAGCATTTGTCCTCCAGTCTATATCTGGGAAGTTAAAGTCTCCCATAATCACCCAATTCCCATTAGTATTTCCTTCATTAAGACATTAAAGAGGTCTCTATCCATATCCAATCGGATCCTGGCGGTCTGTAGCACATCCCAAGCACTATCTCAGGGGAGGCTCGAGTAGCTTTCTTTCCCAATGTGATTTTTGCCCAGACAGACTCTGTCTTATCCATTCCATCACTTCTTATTTCTTTACAGTCTACCTCACCATTGATATACAATGCTACTCAACCACCTTTGCCTTTATTTCTGTCTTTCCTAAACAGCACATACCGTTCAATACCTGTTCTCCAGTCATGACTACTATTAAGATATAGAATACAAGGTTAAAAATGCAGCCTTTTTAAAAATATATATATGGATGTGAACTCACAGTCTGATACAGCACTGCAATACTTCAGTTTCACACAGCTATAACTGTACTGAAATTCCTCCACGCCAAGGAAATCTCAGCTGCACAGACCATGCTGGTGAGAATACTCCTAATTTGAGCATCCCAGTTCGGGGTCTCCAGGACTGGGGTTTGAGATACAGCTCTAAGCAGCATGTTCGCTATGGGGCAGCATCAACCTAGGTGACTTTGCAAATGTTAACCAGTGGCCGCTGAGTAGCAGTTTTGAGAACAGCAGTAGTTGCTAATGGTGGACTTAGGCACATAAGTATTTTTGAAGCTGTAGGCCCCAGTGTCTACAGCATCAGGATCAAAAAATAGTTAGTCTGATTCTTCTCTCAGGTGGGTTTTATAATCACTGTAATTCTGTTGGCTTTCTTCTGGTTCGTAGGTGACAGCAGTCAGGTCTTGTGTCCTTTGCCAATAGCACCCATACACCGTCCATGTTAGAAGCCCCCATTTCCACTTGGTTAAAAAAAAAATCCTCTTAAATTGCATGAAAACAATCATATCCCACCAATGTAATAGAGTCAAGTGTTTTTAAATGCATATCCAAGCCCCTATACATAGTACAAAGAGTCAACAGCATAAATTCTGCCATAAGGGGGTGCTCAGGATTTGAGGATCCATAGGCAGTAAAAAGAATGCTCAGTGAAAAGGCATATGTATAGCTGCATTTCAAGTGCATCTTTCATACACAGATCAAAAAGTACTTTATAAACATTAAATAAAGCCTCATACCACCTCTATGAATTAAGCAAGTGAGATACATTTCACCCACAAATAAAAATGCAGCTACTTAGATGGAAGCAACCAGGCAGCAATTAGCAGCAGACACAGGTTTAGAACATGATCACATAACCCAACTGTAACTGCCAGGAGAATTTTTGGCAGGCAGAATATAGTTATCTGAATTGAAATTTAGTTCAAACACCAGATTTAATGCTCCTAATGCTAACTTTTGTGGCATCTTTAATGATCTCAAGCTGTCAAAACGAGGGTTTAACAACTCAGTCAAGTACCATCTGCCAAATCACTAACCCCACTTCCTTTGGTAGCCAGGATCCTTAAGAGTTCTCCATTTAAATATTGGTACAGCTCAAGGCTGTAAGAGCTGACAGGATCACACTGCAAAGTGACATGGGCACAGGTTATGTTCTGCTTACCTTTTGGATTATATCTCCAAGGTTTCTTATATTTTCCATTATCCAAGGTGTTCAAGAATACAAAGGGAGAGCTAAGCCAGTGCAACGTTCAGGCTTTGTCTTCCTCTTTATATACTGTACTATCCCAGCAATCACTTCCCAAAAGTGACAATTTTCTAAGTTTCTAGTCAAAATTCATGTTTATTTTATACAATTGTTAAAGTTCATTTAAATTTTCAGTTGCACAAAATTATGAATTTTAAGCAATTTACATTGTCCATTATGAGAATGTATGGAGGCAGACAATTGTCAGTAAATGTTTAGATTCAGAAAGTGAGCGCTCTATAATTAACACAATGTCAAAATGCCAAAAAAATTCAAAGTAAATATTTGTAAACTAAACTAAGTTCTCAAGCAGCATTTTTTACACAGCATATCTGTAAATTATCAATGGAATATGTTTTCATCACTGTGTCTGTACAGTGAAAATGAGTTTCTGATCAAAAAAATCTGTCAACCCTAATCATAACAGAGGGAGCCTTGAATAGATATATCATCAGTAGGTACATTTCCCTTTGCCCCTGTTTGCCCGTCATGTAAAAACCTTCATTAGAACAATGAATCATTAATTCATGAAGAACAGAGGAGATCCAATGTATTGCACCTGTAAAGAGAACTGACTAGGTATAGTTTCCTCACATTATTACAGATAAAATATAGTCTATTTAAAAGGGCAGCAGCTACATCTTGTGGAAACATGGAGTACTGCAGTCTTTTAGAAAAATCATGAAATCCATGAAGATTCATCACAGTAAACTAGTTTCCCAAAAAAATGTTTAATGGAAATAATTAATATTCAAAGAAAAATCTCAGGGAGCAATATATCTTAAGTCCACTGATAGAGCAGAGAGTTTTCCCACTACAAGGCTTCCTGGTTAAATCCACTGCAAATCAGACCAAAAGTCAATATCCTCCAGCTATCCTTGCTGGCTAAAGTTGAAACAGGCAGAGGAAAGTATACAGCAAAAATTTCCCATGTGAGGTACCTGTTCTGTGAATAGGTTACTACCATATGAGTGTCACTTTCATGAACACTAAATTAATTTAAGTAAGGAAAACAAAATGGATAGTAAAGCAGTCTGAACAGGGAGAGAATAATACAGGGCTGTAGGGAGGGAGAGAGTTCAAAGCTGCCTTAGCATGGACCGATTAGTGCTTGCCCCTGCAGTGTGACGCTCCATGTTGTACCCAAAGTTGCGTATGAGTGGCAAAATTCCTCCCTCCAGTGCTGAATGTAATAGGAAACACTGCAGGGCCTTGAGCCACATTTCAAAACAGGAGCAGTGGTTTAAGAACTGAATCTCAAATGCCTTTATTTTAGGATGTGTCACAACGACTCCTTGATCAAGGGTTCCCTGTTCTTTGCAAACAGCTGTCCTCTCAGACCTGACAAACTCCTGTCAAATACATTGCTTAGTGTCCATAAAATGACGTGTAAGATTTCTATTGAAAGCTTGCAGCTTCAATGTTAATTATCCTGGCATGATGGGAAGGGGCAATTTAAGGGATAATATAACTATATTGAAGTTTATGCTCTTAAGGTTAAGAGGAGTAATCAATTACTTAGTGATGGTCTATTTATACCAGAAGGAGTTACATCACTGGCTAACCAGTGCTAATGCAATGCTCAACTGTCTACCATTGTCCCATCAACAGGAAACCCTCAAAAAAACCAACTGAAAACAAATTGAAACATTAAAACAGACAAAGGATGACCCTATGAATAAAGACAAGAAACTGTTATACTCTAACATGAGATGGAGAAAAGGCACTTTGGATCCAATGAATCTGGGCTTTTTCCATGAAAAACTGGATCCTGGTTCTTGTTAAACTAGCCAGCTCTGTAGGATGAACATGGTGGGGGAGGCCTACTTAGATAGTTAACTTTCCTATTAGTAAGTTCAGGCCATAGTCTGGGGTTTTATGACTTTTGTATTGTAATTATATTTTTCTGTCACTGAGTTCTAGAGAAATCCTTATTCTTTCTTAAATAAACCTTTTGTTTTATTACAAGTGATGATATCAGACAGGACTGGTGATCTAAGGTAAAACTGGGGTATGCTGCTCCTTTGGGGACAAAGTATCTGGGATTTCTGTGAGTAATCGGTGTCAGGGGCTGGATATCATAGGGGAATGCTTCAGGGGTACTTGGAGTGCACGTCTTGTTAACTGCAAGGCAAACAGAGGGCTGGTGTAGCCAGTGGGACATTTAGACCTTTAGTCCAGAGCTCCTGAGATTTAATCCCTTAGCCGTGGCAGAGCCATGAGAGAGTGTCCAAATTTATTTTTTTATTTACAAAAATTTGAGTGAAACTTACACTTGCTCATTTATTCAATGACTTTTCATAGACATGGTGAACCTACTCATTCTAGTGAGTTTCTAAATTAGGCAGACACTCCACATTCATAGCCAATATACAGCCAACATTATGGGAAGGAACAAGTGCCAGTGAAATCTATTACTTTTTATTACTTGTTATTACTTTCAAACATACACAATTAAAAAGTTATTGAACACACACAGAAAAGAGGACAGAATGAATCTGAGAGTGAACATATGTACAACAGTCCAAATATTAGATTTTTTCCATCTTTAAAATCAAGTCGTCACAGATTTTTGTTAGTTCATCATTTTCTTTTGCCTGTTAAGAAGACAAAGAATTAGTGAGTCAAGAACAAACTGCAGCACACATTCATATCATGAAATTGCAGTCACAGGAGTCATTGCACCTCTGGAGCTGTGTGGAACAGGAGTTCCACTGCAAATGCTTGAATACTGTAAATGCAATAAAGACTTGGAACAAGGCATCCTAAGGAGGCATCTCTCTATTAGATTTTGACGGGTCAGCTACGTTACATTGTTTCCTTAACTTTCCAGGCAGTGTCTAAAATTTAGACTGTAGTCTCTGTTAGACTGTTGCACACTTTTGTAAGTTCTCTTTACAACTAAATAGAAGATACAGCCTTCAACATACCTACTACTGGTGCCTGTTTTTCCACTTCCTGAATGGCTGAAGCAATTC
Organism: Chelonoidis abingdonii; assembly: GCF_003597395.2. Classification (NCBI taxonomy): domain Eukaryota; kingdom Metazoa; phylum Chordata; order Testudines; family Testudinidae; genus Chelonoidis; species Chelonoidis abingdonii. The sequence goes on from NC_133773.1 coordinate 129,212,433, forward strand.
AATGTGGAACTATGTTTATAGCATGGGTGATGCTGGTTCTCAATGCTTTCATTGTCCTAAAGCAAAGAGTATTTAAAAATGCTTCTGTGGTGCTACTAGTTAATCCTTATGACGACAAGTGGAAAGTGTGATCCCCCTACATAGAATTTTAAAAAGTTAGTTAATTTGGAGGAAGTAGGTTGGGTGCGGGACTTCCCTCCATGACAGGGGAAGACACACCAATGTCAGTAGCATCACAGAATTAGCTTCCACTCTGTTCCTTTCAACAGCACTATAGTATCAGTTAAATATAGGAGCAGGATGCTAGTGACAAGCATTGGTTTTGCTGACATACCAAAAGAGGGGAAAAAGCTTTGCATGAATGAGTATTTGAAGATTTTACAATGAGCCACCAATCTTTGCTAAGCCCATTTGTGCCATTAGACTATACAACAACAATTTACATGCAAATATGAAACCCTGCACTTGCAGATTACTGGATTTTCAGACATTACTATTCAGGCCATTGAAGAGATGTCAGCCAACAATACTGTCTATTGGATGGTAGTGGTCTACAAGTTTACAGACTGGAACATGATAGTCCAGGGATTCTCAAGCTGAAGGTTGGGACCTATCCCTCAGGGAGTCATGAGGTTATTACTGGGCTGGGGCGGGGGGGGAGAGGGTGTCAGGTCACAGACTGTCAGCCTCCACCCCAAACCCTGCTTTGCCTCCAGCATTTATAATGGTGTTTTTAATGTATAAGGATGGGGCACGCACACTCAGAGGCTTGCTATGTGAAGGGAGTCACCAGTACAAAAAAGTCTGTGCTATTAATATCGAAATGCTGCTAGAACTGATACAGTGCCATCATATTTTAAATCCTATTCCCAGGACAAGGTGTACTGTTCACTTTCAACCTGAACCCATATTTTAGTTACACCATTTCAACAGTTCTGTTAGTATCCAGTCTTGGAAGTCTATATATTGTTACTCACTTCTGAGGCTCATCTATGCAAGTGAACCCATTATTCACAATAGATCCCTCTACGAGGGTAGATGTATTGCATTTCTCAGTATCGAAGGGTTCTGCCATACCAAAATTTTGATTTTATGTCTCAGACTCCTATTTCACAGTATCAAGGGGTAGTTGTCAGTCTTTAGGGGGTCACCAGACTCCTTGTTGTTTTTGTGGATACGGACTAACAGATTTGGGCATAAGCTTTCGTGGGTAAAAACCCACTTCTTCAGATCTCAAGAAGTGAGTTTTTTTTACCCACGAAAGCTTATGCCCAAATAAATCTGGTAGTCTTTAAGGTGCCACCGACTCCTTGCTATTTAACAGTGGTACTCATGAGAACACTAGTTCTGATGCTAGTTTAGAACTTAGCTTATTACAAGTTTAAAACCACTCAAGTAGCAGATACTTAAACTGACCTTTTGTTCAAGGCTTCTTTCTAGAGACTGTACCCTCATTTGTTCTTTTCGCAAAGTAGCTTGCAGTGCTACAGACTCCGTCTTGGCTTTGCTCCGTACCTGGGCAATCTCTTCATTTGCTCTGGAATGAAAGTGAGCTCATGTTTAAATCTGACTTCATTCAAAACAGCTAGCAAGTTAGGTCTGAAGTCAAGCTAGGTTCTTCCACTTTAGAAGTGGTTAAAGTATTTTTAAGAGGTTTTGAGATTAAGACACCAATGGGACCAGGATTTCACTTTAAAGTCAAAGGAAGTTTTGCTTGTGAATTCACCCTACATACAAGGTAAACGTCAGGGACTAAGAACGAGAAAGTACTCACTGATGCAGTTTTTCTTCAGCATGTGCCTTCAGTGCTTGATATCTCTGCTCTTCCTTCTTAATCCTTGCAAGATAATCCTCAGCACATTTTTTCAAAGCCTCTTCATTCTATCCCAATATAATGGGAGAGTTCAGTTAATGTCAAGGTGGTTGTTTGCATTTAATCACATTACCCCATACACAGACAAGCTTTTTTTTTTTTTTTTTAACCCCTGCAAAGACCTGTTCAAGAACACAAATACTTGAGGAAAGATCTGACATCTGCTCTACCCTTAACACCAAGCCACTTGTTCTCTCCCACTTCTGTTTTAGACTCACTTATCTTCAAAATGCCAACAAAGGAGAAATTCATCCATTTGTATCCTCAGCTTTATCCCTTCTCTTACCAAAAGCCACCATGTTCTTGAAAGTTTTTCCACTCTGTGCCATTTCTATTCGTTGAATCAAATATACCCCTTACTCTGGCTCAAGCTAAGGCTAAATCTACCCTCTTCCAGGAAAGGCAAAAAAGATGATGGGGAAAATTCAGGATTTGGACCTTGCTTCAGCTGAATCAAGTATTAAATACTTAATACCAAATACGAAGCCATGCAGTGCCACAAAAGCCACTAGTGAGATGGGGGGAGAAAAAAAGATAAGTAAGTTTCCCCTGCCACCCCAGACCTGGATTTTAGCAAAGGGACCCCCATAAGGCATCAGGCCTCCAGTGACCCTTGTGTGCTGGAGACGCATAGCGGAGACTGCTATAAAAAGAAGGGTAGAAAGAGAGAAAGACACCCTGCCCCAGAACTTGACCAAGACACCAGTGACAAATGTGATTTTGACCTTTTAGTTAAAGGAGGTAGGCGCAAAGCCATTAAAAACAAAACAAACAAAAAAAACCTGGAAATAAGGAAGAGAAAAAATGATTACCCACCTTTTAGTAACTGTTGTTCTTCGAGATGTGTTGTTCATGTCCATTCAAAGTAGGTGTGCGCGCACCACATGCACGCCAACCGGAAGATTTTCCCCTAGCAGTGTCCATAGGGTTGGCTCAGGCGCCCCGTGGAGTGGCGTCACTATGGCGCCCTATAAAGGGGCCCACCGACCCTCCACCCCCTCAGTTCCTTCTTGCCAGCACTCTGACAGAGGGGCAGGAGAGTGGGTGCTGGAATGGACATGAACACCACATCTTGAAGAGCAACAGTTACTAAAAAGATGGGTAACTGTTTTTTCTTCGAGTGGTTGTTCATGTCCATTCAAAGTAGGTGACTTACAAGCCTAACCTTAGAAGGTGGGGTCGGAGACCATTGCTGACTGGAGTACTGCGTGACCAAACGCTCCATCATCCCTAACCTGGTGCGTGATGGCATAGTGAGACGAGAACGTGTAGATGGAGGACCACGTGACTGCTCTACAAATCTCTTGAGTCGGAACCTGAGCCAGGAATGCCGCCGAGGAGGCCTGCGCTCTAGTGGAGTGGGCTCTGACCGGAGGGACAGGAGTTTGCTATACGGTAGCATTCCCGGATGCAGGTTGCGATCCACGAAGAGATTCGCTGAGAGGAGACCGGTAGCCCCTTCATTCTCTCTGCCACTGCGAAGAGGAGCTGGGTCGAGCGTTTGAACGGTTTGGTATGCTCTATGTAAAAAGCCAAGGCCCTGCGGACATCCAGGGAGTGTAGCCTCCGCTCTTTGCTGGAGGTGTGGTTTCGGGTAAAACACCAGGAGAAAGATATCTTGGCCCATGTGGAACTGTGAAACGACCTTGGGTAGGAAAGCCGGATGAGATCTAAGTTAGACCTTGTCCTTATAGAAGACTGTGTACGGGGGCTCAGATGTTAACACTCGAAGCTGACACCCATTGGACCGAGGTGACGGCCACAAGGAAGGCAGTCTTGTATGACAGGTACAGCAGGGACCACGAGGCCAGAGGCTCAAAGGGAGGCTCCGAGAGGACGGAGAGGACCAGGTTCAGGTCTCAAGCAGGGGCTGGCTGACGCACATGCGGGAAGAACTTGTCCCTACCTTTGAGGAAACGCCCAACCAGTGGGTTCGCAAACACTGAGGTACCCCCCTCTCCCGGATGAAAAGCAGATATGGCCGCCAAATGTACGCGAATGGAGGAAAGGGAGAGGCCCAGTTGTCTTAGGAGAAGCAAATAGTCAAGGACAGTGGTAATTGGAACCCCCAGCGGGTTGTGACCCCGCTGACCCGACCAGATGGAGATGTGCTTCCATTTAGCCAAGTAGGTGGCCCTAGTTGACGGTTTCCTGCTACCCAGCAGCACTTGCCTGACCTGCTGGGAACACTGCAACTCCACCGGGTTCAGCCATGGAGCATCCAGGCTGTGAGGTGAAGGGACTCGAAGTTCGGATGGCGGAGGGAGCCCCGGTCCTGCATGATCAGGTCTGGGAGTAGGGGCAGCGTCAGGGGTGCCTGAACGGACATGTGCAGAAATGATGTGTACCAATGCTGGCGTGGCCACGCCAGAGCTATCAGGATTACCCTGGCGCGATCCCTGCGAATCTTTAAAATCACCCTGTGTATCAGGGGGAATCGGAGGGAAGGCATAGAGCAGGCCGTCTTCCCATAGCTGAAGGAAAGCGTCCGACAGAGACCCCCGACTGCGGCCCAGAAAGGAGCAAAACTGTTGGCACTTCCTGTTTTCCCTTGAGGCAAACAGGTCTAACTGGGGAAAGCCCCAGAGCTGGAAAATTTGAGCGCACCACGTCCCATTGGAGGGACCACTCATGACCCTGGAACGAGCGACTGAGGGTGTCCACCAAGCCGTTCTGCTCCCCCGGAAGATAGAATGCAGTCAGGTGAGTGGCATTGTGGACGCAGAAATTCCACAGCGCAAGGGCTTCCCTGCAGAGGGGAGAGAAGCGTGCACCCCCCGTTTGTTGATATAAAAGACTACTGCCGTGTTATCCGAAAGGACTGAAACACACCTACTGGCCAGGTGAGACCAGAAGATCAAACACGCCAGGTGGACCGCTCTCAGCTCCCTGACATTGATATGCAACTTGAGGTCCTCCGGCGACCACAAATCCTGTGTCCTGAGGCATCCCAGGTGCGCCCCCCAACCTCGATCCAAGGTGTCTGTCACCAGGGAGAGGGAAGGCTGCGGAGCAGCAAAGGGAACACCTCTGCAGACTTCCCGCAGGTTGAGCCACCACTGAAGCGAGTGCAGCACCAAGCGGGGAACGGATACCACGGAGTCCAGGGAGTCCCTGACTGGGCATAGACTGTTGCCAACCAGGATTGCAGCGGGTGGAGCCGGAGTTTGGCGTGGACCACCACATAGGTGCATGCTGCCATGTGGCCCAACAGCCGGAGGCAAACTCACGCCGTGGTAATCGGGGCGCGGTGCAGTCCGAGGATGAGCTTGGAAATTGCACAAAACCTGGACTCTGGCAGATACACTTTGGCATGTGTGGAGTCCAGAACTGCTCCTATGAACTCTATGCATTGCGTTGGAGACAGGGTGGATTTGACATCGTTCAAGAGGAGGCCCATATCAAGAAAGGTCAGCCTGATGAACAGCACCTGGGTCTCTACCCGCTCCTTGGAGCGGCCCTTTATGAGCCAGTCGTCCAGGTAGGAGAATACCTGGATGCCGTGCCTGCGCAGGAAAGCCGTGCATGGCGGTCGTGACTTTGTGAAGACCCTGGGAGCAGCTGACAGGCCAAACGGGAGCACCGTGAACTGCAGACTGACGCTGGCCACGACAAACTTGAGGTACCGGCGGTGCTGTGGAATTATGACGACGTGGAAATAGGCGTCCTTTAAGTTGAGGGCGGCATACCAATCTCCTGGATACAGAGAGAGAATGACTGAGTATAGGGAGACCACGCGGAACTTGAGTTCTCACAAACTTGTTCAGCCGCCGCAAGTCTAGGATGGGTCTCAGGCCCCCTTTTGCCTTCGGTACAAGGAAGTACCGGGAGTAGAAGCCTTTGCCCCTGCGCTCCCGCGGGACTTCCTGTACCGCCCCTGCCTCTGTGAGAGACTTCACTTCTTGAACCAGAAGTTGCTCATGAAAAGGGTCCCTGAAGAGGGACAGGGAAGGGGGTTGGTGGGGCGGGAGGGAGGAAAACTGGATAGAATATCCCCTCTCTACCGTGCAGAGCACCCATTTGTCCGACGTAATTTGGGACCAGGCGCGGTAGAAGTGGGACAGATGTGACCCAAAAGGTAGGGGTGAGAGGATCCAGAGTCTCGATTGGTAGGTTGCCCTCGACCATACCATCAAATAGGGGGTCTAGGCCCAGATGGTGGTTTCGATTGGCCAGACGTCTGGCCGGAGGGGTGACGCTGATGACGCCTCCTGCCATTTCTACCCCACCTGTGCCCCAGCTCCTGGCGGGCCTGTGGCTGATATGGACCAGGGGCTGCCTGCGGCCTAAATTGTCTGCACTGGGTCACGGGGGTATACAAGCCCAGCGAGCAAAGTGTGGCCCTCGAGTCCTTTAAACTATGGAGACATTTGAGCGTTTTCTCTGAAAACTGCATCTGCCCTTCGAAGGGAAGGTCTTGAATTGTCTGCTGGACTCACAGGGCAGGCCCGAGACCTGGAGCCAGGTGCCCCACCGCATGACCAGGCCCGTGACCAGGGTGTGCGAGGCTGAGTCCGCCGCATCTAAGGCAGCCTGGAGGGAGGCTCGAGAGATCAGTTTGCCCTCCTCCACTAGGGCCCAAAACTCTGATCTCGAGCCCTGGGGAAGGAGCTCCACAAACTTTGACATGACCGAGCACGTGTTGTGGCCATATTGGCTTACTATTGCCTGTTGATTGGCAATGCGGAGTTGGAGTCCTCCCGTGGAGTACACCTTCCTGCCAAAGAGCTCAAGTCTTTTTGCCTCCCTGCTCTTTGGTGTTGACCCCTGAAACCCTTGACGCTCCCACTGGTTAGCCGCATCTACTACCAGGGAGTCAGGGGGAGGGTGGGTGTACTGGTGTTCGTTCCCTTTAGAGGGGACGAAGTGGCGCCACTCCGACCTCTTGGAAGTAGGGGCCAATGAGGCTGGTGTTTTGCCATAGGGTGCGGGACGTATCCACTAATGTCTTTATCAGCGGGAGGGCCACTTTGGATGGCCCTGAGGGGGCCAGGATGTCCACTACAGGGTCTGCGTCCACCTCAATCTCCTCTGCTTGGATTGTGAGGCTTTGAGCTGCTCACTGCAGCCATGCCCGAGACTGCCTCGTCTGGGGAGGACAACGAAGAGATTACATGGAGCGGCCCTTCCTCCGGTGCATGAGGCACACGCTATTGAGGTTACGGTGCCGGTTCCGAGTCCAAATGTGGCACCGCAGCTGGTACCGGGGTCGCAAGTGAGCAGCTTGGCGTATCATGCAGTGCCGGGGTAGCCTGAACTAAAGCCGCTGCGGCTGCCCGGTTAGGGGGTGCTGAACTTGACGATGGCACATCCCTGCCTGGCGACAGTGCCGGCGGGGGAGGCAGCTGCGCCAGGGCCACCGACATCGAGGACACCGAAGGCGATCATGACAGAGGGCCAAATGCCTGGCCTACCGACTGATGGTAGGCCCAGGGAGTCCAAAACAGGCACTGCTAGGGCGGCTGCCATTGTTGCTGCCACTGCGGGTAATGTTGGTGGCTCACCCCTAATACTGATCTCCTGCTCCGCGACCTGCTGGAGCGATAGGAGTCCCCCTCTGAGTCTGTGGTCTGAGTACGAGGACCTGGGGGGACCGGTGCCTGGTGTTGAAGGTGAGCGGTGCCGAGGCGATGGGGAGCCTCTCCTCTGGTCTGGTGCCACCTTCACAGCTCGGTGCAGGGAGGGAGGCGATAGCATGGCTGGCTTGCCTCTAGATTGTACTGGTGGGTGAACCACAGTAGGCAACTCCCGATGATGTGGGGAGGCCGGTGCCAGGAGACCCATCAGGTCTGAGGCCGCCTCGAACGCCTCCGGTGTCGACGGGGGGTGGGGGGCATGTGTATCCACTGAGGCCCAGAGAATTAGGCTGGCCCGGACTCGACTGCCCTCTCTGCAGTGCAGGAGTTGACGGAACCGCCAGGGGCTGTAACCCAGCCTGTCCGCTTAGCCCTGGGGGCGGGGGCGGGGGCGGCATCGAGTCCTGGTGGGGAGACAGATCCCTCACCAGCTTATTCTTCTTGGTGGGCACTGGCAAAGGTGAGCGGTGCCGCACTGATGCCGACTTCCTATGACCCGACTCCGCCTGGTACTGAGTCTTGGATGACCTGGGCTGGGCCCTAAGTCCTGATGCTGGTGCCGGGACACTCCTCAGCGAGAACGACGTGCTGAGGCCCGCCTCAGCCGGTTCTGGGTCCGAGGGTGGTCGCAAGGCCGCCTCCATCAGGAGGACTGTAAGTCTTTGAGCCCTGTCCTTGAGAGTTCGCAGGCGGAAGCCTCTACAGATAGAGCATCGGTCCTTTTGGTGGTTCTCTCCGAGGCACCTCAAGCACGTAGATTGCGAGTCACTCTTGGGCATGAATTTCCCACAGTCCTCGCAGAGTTTGAACCTGGGGGGACCCGGGCATGCCCCAGCGGGTGACGAAGACTGGGGGGGAGGGGGACCCCCCCCCCCCTACAAAAACTATATACAAAAAGATCTAAAATAAATAAATAAATACACACACACACACACTAAACGGTACGGATAAGACACTGCCAGATTGCTATGCAAGAGAAGTTCCAGGTAGCCATCACCAGCGGTAAGAAGGAATGAGGGGGTGGAGGGTCGGCGGGCTCCTTTATAGGGCGCCATGGTGGCGCTACTCCAGGGGGCGCCTGAGCCGACCCTACGGACGCTGCTAGGGGCAAATCTTCCAGCTGGCGTGCACGTGGCACACGCACACCTACTTTGAATGGACATTAACAGCCACTCAAAGTAGTATATATAATTCCACCCTCACAAAAAACTAATGCTTTATGTTGGAGCTGGTCATGACAACATAATACATACTAAACCATAGCTATGGAGTGCCACCAGCACGTCCTTTTTATATAAGGAGGCAAGTGAATCCAACCTGTCACTAGTACCATAGATTGGACAGTGTACATGTGATCTGTTACCTTTGTCTTTCCTCCTATTTATCCCTCAACCTGTTAGTTTACCTTTAAGATCGGAAGTGGGTTTAAGTGAGACTCTTTAGAGCAAAAGCGTGGTCCACCTTGGTTCGTACAGTTCTGGCGCAAGGGAGTCCTGATATAAAAGTTGGTCTCCAAGGGCTAATGTAATAGGCAGACTTCTCCTGAACCTGAACCAGATCCTTCTAGCAGAAATGGTCTTGGCTCATGTGATCACCTAGTCTGATCTCCTGTGGCCTTGGAACCTATGAATAATCCAGAGACGCTGTCTTTGGACACATCTAATCTCCTCCCGAGTCACTTGTTCAATTGTTAATGATAGAAAAGGATGGGACACTGAACTAGGCTGTCTTCAGAGTTGCATCAAAATGTGACAAGAAGGTATGGAGTACTTTCAGTTAAACAAAAGAGGATTTTTTTTTAAACCCTACTTACTGCATTTTAAAACATGACTTGAACCTGGTCTACCCCAAGTACTAACATCTTTGAGATGTTAACCAGCCACATTTCTAGGGGGAGTCTACTTTTGACTGTGACCACCTAACACCTAGTGTAAAACGAGATGTTTTAGAATATCAGTTATTTCCCCAGTCTTGACAGGGATTTGGAAGCACAGTACCAGTGTCATTCCATCATCTTACTTTGCGATAGCCTTCTAAAACCTCCTTCTGCTTTTCAAATCGTTTGAAGAGTTCAGAGAAAGACTTCTCCATGGAGTTCAGATCTGACAGAACTTGCTGTTTCTCCTCCAGCATCTTCTGGTTTTCTTTTTTTGAAAGCTCCTTCTGTTTTTGGGCATCCTCTAAAAGATGGGAAAAAAACAACAGGGCTGGGTGTTTGTTTTTCTTAAAGCAAAGCACCACCTCATCCCCGTTACTAAAGACATAGGACCAGACATTACTGTAGCATAATGAGACCTTCCTTACTAAACCTTTAATTCTTATCAGCACAGTCGGCGATATTACCTTTCCTGAAGCATTCTCTTTAAACGACAAGGATCGTAGAACTGTCATTCTTGTAAACATGAGTCTTCCTTAATTAAGGATTTAATCTAGATTATGGACAGATTTAGCATGCTTACTCTTACAAGGAGGACTAAACGTGTACCCCAAATTAAGTAGTAACAGGGAAGAAAAAAGCCACCAAGGCTAAAACAGAGTAAAAGAGGCATCCTTTAAAAATTGGAAGTCAAATCCTATTGAGGAAAATAGAAAGGAGCATAAACTCTGGCAAATCAAGTATAATTAGGTAGGCCAAAAAGAGCAACTAGCAAAAGACTAACCGCAAAAATAAAATAAATAAAAAGTACATCAGAAGCAGGAAGCCTACCAAATAATCAGTAAGACCACTGGACAATTGAGGTGCTAAAGGAGCATTCAGGGAAGACAAGGCCATTGCAGAGAAGCCAAATGAATTTTTTGCTGTAGTCTTCACTGCAGAGGATGTGAGGGCGATTTCCACACCTCAGCCATTCTTTTTAATGGACAAATCTAAGGAACTGTCTCAGATTGAGTGTCAATAGAAGTAGTTGAGGAATAACTTGATAAATTAAACTGTGTGATCAGGACCAGTTCTGAAAGAACTCGTATGAAATTGCACAACTACTAACTGTGGTATGTAACCTGTCACATTAGCTATCCTCCAGTTATCTGGTACAATTTTTTTTTTTTAAGAGAGACGCCAGAAATGATCCTTGCAATTATAGGCTAGTAAGCCTAACTTCAGTACCAAGCAAACTGGTTGAAGCTACAGTAAAGAACAGAAATATCAGACATGGATGAACACGATTTGTTGGGGAGGAAGTGAGATGTATTTTGTAAAGGGAAACAATGCCTCACCAATCTATTTGGATTATTGGGGGAGGAGTCAACAAGCATGTGGACAAGGGTGATCCACTTAATAGCGTACTTGGACTTTCAGAAAGCCTTTGACAGCGTCCCTCACTAAAGGCTCTTAAGCAAGTAAGCAGTCATGGGAAAGATGGCAGGTCCTCTCATGGTTAAAAAAGACAGGAAACAAAAAGAGTAGATTCATAAATGGTCAATTTTCATAATGGAAAAATATAAATAGTGTCCCCTAAGGATCTGTTCTGGGACCAGGGCTGTTTAACATATTCATAAATCTGGAAAAAGGGGTCAAACAATGAAGTGGCAAAATTTGCAGAGGATACAAAATTACTCGATAGTTAAGTCCAAAGCCAACTGAAGAGTTACAAAGGGATCTCTTAAAACTGGGCGACTGGGAAACCAAATGGCATATGAAATTCAGATGTTGATAAATGCAAAGTATTGCACATTAGAAAATATAATCCAAACAATACATGCAAAATGAGGAGGTCTAAGTTAGCCATTACGACTCAAGAAAAATCTTGGGGTCCATTATGGATTGTTCTCTGAAAACAATCGGGTCAATGTGCAGTGGCAGTCAAACAAACAAAAAAAACCCACACACACAACCACCTGGGCTTATTCCTCTCAGAAAAGAGATGACTAAGGAGGGGAGCGGGTATGACAGAGGTCTATAAAACCTTGAATGGTGTGGAGAAAGTGAATAAGGAAGAGTCAGAAGATAGGAAACTGGGTTAGATTGACCACTGGTCTGACCCAGTATGGTCAGTCTCATTCTTATGACTCAAGATACACGCTTTTGGCTGACATGTTAATGGATGCCTTTGCAGTTTAGAAGTCACATATACAAACTACAGTTGAAACAAGAAGTATCCACCAGAGGGTTCCACTGACATTTGGTCAGAAGTGATATGGCTGTGTGTGATCTACAGAAGTGGAACAGATTATTGTTCTTGTTTAGCATCAAGCTGTGGACGTTGCTTACTAAGCAACTGGAACTTGTAGCTTCCAACAGACCATCTTGAGTTGAACAGCTATGGGCCATATTGCAGCCATTACTGTGCATGCCTCAGTTTGGTACAAATCAGGCACCTACCTTGCTACACGCATGTGTCTGTACAAGTCAAGCAAACATGGAAGTACCCTCGTTGTGTAATTAAGATTAATACAACTGTGCACACTATTTTAGAAATCTGTCCATAAACACACAACTTTTCCAGCTCTGATCTCTGTTCCAAGGATTCAGTATGATACAAGTATAACATGTAATGCAGTATTGACAGCATGACTAAAGTACTAGCCAGAAGAGTGCTAGATATTCTTAGGTCAAAGCCAGCTATACATTTAGAGTGCCCTTCAGGTCTAAGCAAAAGCCTATCTCAAGTAGTGTTCCATTTACTCAGTATACTTACCCATCATTTGGGTTATTGTACCTTCAAACTCTGCAACAATTTTTCTAAAAAACAATATTGAATATACATTAGAGAAAGCAATCAATAGCAGCAAGTCAAGCTGTACAATTAGCAGGCACTTACCCCATTTCCAGGTATTCCATATAAAGCCTGTCATATTTCTTTTTCCATTCTAAAATTTCCATCTGCTTTTCTTGAACCTTAAAAAAAGTATATTATATATATATATATATATATATATATAACAGGGATTGAGATAAACTAACATTCAGAACAACTTGAAGGGTAACTTAAGGAGTTGTTGACAGAAGGTAAAATTTTCCCTGTGGACACTATTTCATAAGTGTCAGTTATGGCAGAAAGGTCTAGTACAAGTCACAAGTCACAGTCAGAGACAGATCAGTAGACTAAGTGATGTGTTATCACTAGTTCCATGGTTCACTGTAATAGTCAACATTTCTAAATCAAAAAGATTCACACAAAAAATTGTTTTAAAGCCGATTACAAGTGACCTTCCAATGCTATCCCTGTACACGCAGCACTGATGTTTGTTGCACCACACAGCAAGACTAACTTTACTATTTCTTCATACATTGATCACAGACTTGTTTCCCCCCCCCGTCCCCCCAAGTAGACTTCCCCTAATTTGCGATATAGGGCATCTTACTCCCTCACTGTTCGGGGTTTTACACTATTGACTCACAGCATGCAGCCAGCTTTTTAAATCTATTCACGTCAATGTCAATTTGCAGGTTGAATCAATCTTTATGTTCACACAAATTTGGAGGGAACAAGGATAACTTTACATTCTTAGACAAGATGTAGTTACAGTTGAGGAAAAAAAACAACCAAAAAACCACCACATCTTAGTAGCAAGCATTATAACCCCAGGAAATTCACAGTCTTAGTTTAGAATGGTTGGCTCTCAAGTTATAAAATGCACAGTTAAGGCCCCCAGACAAACATGACTCTGTTCTGTAGTGAAGCCATGCAATAACCATGAAGTTATATTACTGTTTGTAGCTCCAGATTAGAAGAAACTGCTTTGTAAAGATAAGATTCTTCCCCTCATGTTGTCACTACATGGCATTTAAAAACACACACACACACACCACCTGCCTCCTTCAGAGAAACTCATCAAGAACTGTATTTTCAAGGCTTCTATCATTTCTTGTTCTTGTCACAAATATTGCTCTGCTCTTAGCAAAATATAGCCTCTGCCTCCCACTGGAGTCAGTCCCAGTGGGGAACCAAACTGTCTAAGAAAAGATGGTGCATCCCAGGCTATCTGGAAGAAGAGCGGAAACACTAAAAAGAAGTGCAGATGGACTATAGGTACTGGCTATCTTTACTAAGGACATTCTGTACCCTTGCCCTATTGTTCTCAATGGGACTTGCCAATTTGAAAACCTTTGCTGAAGAATCAGAGGGGTAGCCGTGTTAGTCTGGATCTGTAAAAGCAGCAGAGAATTCTGTGGCACCTTATAGACTAACAGACGTTTTGGAGCGTGAGCTTTCGTGGGTGAATACCCACTTCGTCAGACGCAGGTAGTGGAAATTTCCAGGGGCAGGTATATATATGCTAGCAAGCAAGCTAGAGTAACGAGGTTAGTTCAATCAGGGGGGTGAGGCCCTTGTTCTAGCAGTAGAGCTTGAAAACCAGGGAGGAGAAACTGGTTCTGTAATTGGCAAGCCATTCACAGTCTTTGTTTAGTCCAGAGCTGATGGTGTCAAATTTGCAGATGAACTGAAGTCAGTAGTTTCTCTTGAAGTCTTCCTGAAGTTTTTTGTTGCAGATGGCCACCTTAAGGTCTGATAGTGTGGCCGGGAGGCTGAAGTGCTTCCTACAGGTTTTGTATATTTCCATCCTGATATCTGATTTGTGTCCATTATCCTTTTCCGTAGTGACTGTCCAGTTGTCCGATGTACTGCGAGAGGCATTTGGCATATGATGGCGTATATTAAATTGGTGGACTGCAGAGTGAATGAGGGGGTTAGAGCAGATGCGGCAGAGACCAACACCTACAAATCTCCACAGCATTTTCAAAACTACACATCCGCACGAGGGAATTAGGAAACAGATCAACAGAGCCAGACGTGTACCCAGAAGCTCCTACTGCAAGACAAACCCAAGAAAGAACCAACAGGACTCCACTGGCCATCACATACAACCCCAGCTAAAACCCCTCCAACGCATACTCAGGATCTACACCCATCCTGGACAATGATCCCACACTTTCACGGGTCTTGGGTGGCAGGCCGATCCTTGCCCACAGCAGCCTGCCAACCTGAAACATATTCTCACCAGCAACTGCACACCGTACCATAGTAACTCTAGCTCAGAACCATCATGCAACAAACCTCGATGCCAACTCTGCCCACATATCTCACCAGCGACACCATCACAGATCTAACCAGATCAGCCATACCATCACTGGTTTCATTCCCTGCCACGTCCACCATGTATTTATACGCCATCATATGCCAGCAACGCCCCTCTGCTATTGTACATCGGCCAAACTGGACAGTCACTACGAGAAAAGGTATAAATGGACACAATCAGATTATCAGGAATGGAAAGTATACAAAAACCTTTAGGAGAGCACTTCAACCTCCCTGGCCACACTATAGCGACCTTAAGGTGGCCTCCTGCAACAAAAAAACTTCAGGACCAGACTTCAAGAGAAACTACTGAGCTTCAGTTCATCTGCAAATTTGACACCATCAGCTCTGGACTAAACAAGACTGGAATGGCTTTTCCATATACAGAACCAGTTTCCTCCCTTGGTTTCACAGCTTACTGCTAGAACAGGGCCTCACCCTCCCTGATTGAACTAACCTCGTTATCTCTAGCTTGCTTGCTAGCTTATATACCTGCCCTGGAAATTTCCACTACCTGCGTCTGACGAAGTGGGTATTCACCCACGAAAGCTCACGCTCCAAAACGTCTGTTAGTCTATAAGGTGCCACAGAATTCTCTGCTGCTTTTGCTGAAGAAATTCTACGAAGACAAAGAAAAGCAACTATTAAATCTGAAATTTCACTTTACAAAAGCTATCCATATACAAAGCACATCTCCACCAGTTTATGTAACTAGACAACGCCTGAGCAGAGAATCTGGGACAAGAGATATGTAAGAAGTGAGCACTCTTTGACAAAAGTATCTTTTAAGTTGGATGTTTAAACTAAATTCCACAAATGTATTTAGTATTTTAAGAGCAAGCGCAGTAATTTAAGGATGGCTACACTGTTCATAAATTCGCACTGAATCCCCGTTTCAAGACAAACACCTTTTGTAGCCTGAAGAGTAGTGGTCACATTAATATTACTCCTTGTCCCTTCCAACAACAACAACAACAACAAAAAAAAAAAAAAATAGGAGCCAACCTGTGGCTTCATCTGCCATAACCTGGCTCTCTTTAAGGATTTTTCACCATGGCTGATTGCTCCTCTGAAATACGGTCCCCACCACCTATAGTTCAGTACAGCTGGCAGACTTTGTTCTTTTTCCCCTCCACACTGCTTGCCCAGGATCAAGTTGCTGAGGCAAGCGCCATCTTGCTTCATTCTTACCAAAGCTTGTTTTGGAATGAAAATTACATTAGTCCATTTATGTGGGAGTTTAAAATTTCTCTGAAAGCACCAAACAAGACAAAAGGTCTCTTGCTAGTAGAGTCTCCTGGATGGAGCCTACTTACAAAAAGGTAGTAAGTCTAGAAGATTTGACACATGGGGTATGGCAGGTCTATCTCCAGCTCTGAAGATGCTGGTGCAGGCTACTCTACCCATGTAAGCAACAAGCAGTAACTCATTAGGAATAGGACACTGTACTTCAAAACTTAAAAGGAGCAGGGGATGGGAGGAGAGAGAGAACAACAACAAGTGTTGAAATAGATGCCCAATATATGCCGAGTAACTAAAAGAGGGGAAATGTTATAATGACAAGCCTTTTCAAAGTAAGTGCCACATTCCTAAAGGCTTTTAAACGCTTTCTTCTTACCTCTAGTTTAACCGTTTCAACAGCTGCATCCATATCTTTTTGGCTATATTTCAGCACTTCGATAATAGCGTCAACCGCAGTGTTGATTGGCACAGAAAAAGGAGACAGTGGTGAAGCGTTACTGGTTGAGATATCTGGAATTAGAGGAACTGCATCCTTTGTGGAGAAGAAGAAAAAAAAAGTTTGAGTGGCTACCACATCAGCTACACTAGAATCTATTCAGATTATCTCACATTATTTTAACCCCAAAACTATCCCCATAAACTGATTAGTCATTTTTCTAGCTTGACAAACTATTATAGCTATATTGCGATGCAGCACACTGCACTATTTGCCTATTCATAAACAGCAAATACAGAAACAGCTCCCCCCTGCCCCACAGCAAGTTAAGCATTACTGCTGGGCAAAACAGACCTATATCCACATAAAGACTTATACAAGGACAGTCAAATTTAAAGCTTTACATTTAAATTGTAGAATTTGGCACACAGAGTGCTGCTTATTCAAGAAGCAGAGGAACTGCAGTGAAAACCCATTTCTCACCTTACATGGGGTCAGCTGTATGAGAAAAGAATGCTTTGACTGAAATGGGAATTTGATATGCCTCTAGGAACTGAAAGGCAACATGTAATGACACCAGTCTAGGGGCTGGTCTACACTACGGGGGGAAAATATATCTTAGATACGCAACTTCAGCTACGTGAATAACGTAGCTGAAGTCGAAGTATCTAAGATCGAATTACTCACCGTCCTCACGGCGCAGGATCGATGTCCGCGGTTCCCCCTGTCAATTCTGCAACTCCGTTTGGGTTGGAGGAGTTCCGGAATCGATATAAGCGCGTTCGGGGATCGATATATCGCGTCTCATCTAGACGCAATATCATCGATCCCCAAGCAATCGATTGCTACCCGCCGTATCGGCGGGTAGTGAAGACAGAGCCTAGGAGTCCACTATCCAAGAGCAAGACTGTTTTAGTGTTTAACATCAGAAACATTGCACGCCATTAATAGCGCCAATTTTCAGAGATATGATCAATGCTATTAGGCATCAGAGAACCATTTAATTAAGTTTAGTTTAAAGGATCGTGTACAAAATGCTTCTCGTCATACAAGGTTTTGTAAGAATTTAGCTTAAGGTTATGGTAAGCAAGGGAGATTCTTTCCCCTCCCCAGAAGACCAGTGCTTAGTGTTGGAATTTCCTCCTTATCCTGAATTGCTGTACTTGGTCACACAACATCTTAGCGGAATTTTGAGCCAAACATGAAATATGTTGAGATTGTTACATTTAACTGCTCTCTGGGAAGAGATGACCTAGACATTAGAAATTCAGGGTATGGAAGACAATTTTAGAGATTTGGTTTTACTTGCCATATTAAAAACACAAGCTCCAACAAAAATGCTATTATATAGCACAATTATAGGGCAGAAGCCCCCTCACCAGAGTCACTATCAAGCTTGTTTTGACATCAATGGTAACAGTTCACTTAATCATTAAAAATTAAATTAGTTTTGATACCCAGTATTGGGGCTAGAAAATATTGTAAATATGAATGGGCCAACTGCCTCTTGAGCACCCATTCATGGCCTAAGATTACTCTGCCAGTACCTGGCTCTACTAACAGTTTCACCACTGTCAATCAAGCTACCTAAACAAATTCTAGGTTCAGAACAACCCTCCTTGGAGATTGTTTTATCAGAGTAATCAAAATTAAAAAAAGTTCTCAAACCTCCATCAATGCTGCACTCTGCATTTCCTGCTGAGTCTCCCTAGGCCTTCCCTCCCTGAAGCTCTTTTCCCTAAAGACTCAGAGCTTGGCTACATTGGAGAGTTGCAGAGCTGGTGGTGGGTTTACAGCTCTGCAACTTAGTAACCGTCCACACCTGCAAGGCACATCCAGCGCTGCAACTCCCTGGCTGCAGCGCTGGCTGTACACCTG
This sequence comes from Chelonoidis abingdonii, assembly GCF_003597395.2. NCBI lineage: Eukaryota > Metazoa > Chordata > Testudines > Testudinidae > Chelonoidis > Chelonoidis abingdonii. The sequence continues at coordinate 129,230,457 of NC_133773.1, forward strand.
GTCTGCTTGGGGTACAATGATTGCAACGCTGGTGATGCAGCGCTGCTCGTCAAGTGTGGCAACCAAAAGAGCTGTAATTGGCCTCCAGGGTATTAGGAGGTATCCCAGAATACCTGTTCAGCCACTCTGCTCA
>NC_133773.1:129233887-129244594 GCF_003597395.2 Chelonoidis abingdonii
GGGATGTGAAGCGTTGCACCACAGGGCACTGAGACAGGAAGCGGAATGACCCGCACCCTTCCCACAACCCACGGTGCCAAAAATGGGACAAGGTGCTCTCTGGGATAGCTGCCCACAATGCACCACTCCCAACAGCGCTGCAAATGCTGCAAATGTGGCCACACTGCAGCGCTGGTAACTGCCAGTGTGGCCACACTGCAGCGCTGTCCCTACACAGCTGTATGAAGACAGCTGTAACTCACAGCACTGCACAACTCCAAGTGTAGCCAAGCCCTCAGGATTCCATGCTGGAACCTGCTCACTCCCAGCAATCTCTAGTATCTCTCCCTGAGCATTCCCCATTCTGCAGCTTCCTGCTGCTTTTTATATAGGAATCTGCTCCTCCATCTACAGCTGGTTCCACTAACTAAACCACACATCCCATCTGAGGTATGGCAGGCAGGGCTAGTTGTACAGGGCTGGCCAGCTAACTAACTTTAAAAACTGAGTGTTAATGGTTAATTTCAATTTTGGAATAGCATGGGGTTCTGATCCTGTGGATCCTACCAAGTCTGTACCAATGGGAACCATAGAGCCTGGGGCAGCCCTCACTGGTAATGCCAAGGTCAAGGCAGGCTGCAAAAGGGGGAGCAGATACTCAAGACTGGTGGGTAACACTCAAGTTAATCTCCTCAACCAGTGATTAACTGATTTCCCACACTGGTTATCAAGAAGCAAAAGAGAAAAAAAAAAAAGTCACACAGCCCTCTGGCTTCCAGTCAGCGCCTAGTCCCAGTATAGTTAGAAGTTAAATTTTAAAACTCTACTCACATACAAAATGCTCTTCTGACCCCAAAGGGTCAGCCACATTACCAGGTCAGCATAGGTTTGGATCTTACTCAAAATACCATGCTGCCAGCCAATCTTTTAGTGTCTAAAACTAAAGGTTTATTATAAGGGGGAAAAAGGAAAGAACCAGAAGAATGATGTTAAAGGGTAAGACAGCTACATACATACAAAGACTTCAAAGTCCATATATCAGGCTCCTAGCAGTATTGGTGAGTATGCTGGCTTGAAAGTCCCTCTGGAATACATCCACAGCTTGGATGGGTCATTCAGTCCTTTATTCAGAGCTTCCATTTGTAGCAAAGTTCCTCCAGAGGTAAGAAGCAGGACTGACCCAAAAATGGAGAAGATGCAGCTGCTTTTTTACAGTTTTCTGCCATGCAGCTTGTGCTTCCTTTGTTTCAAACATACTCTGCCCTGCACATGGCTTGGAAGCCTTTTCTGTCCATAGGCATGCCCCAGCATGCCTTGTTGAGTCATTAGGTGTATCCCCTTACCCTCTCTCAACAGGTCAGTTGTTTAGCTGATGGTCCTTAATGGGCCATCAAGCAGACTAGGCTGTCTAGGGGTGTCACTGTCTGCGGGTGTCACCCAGAAGCATAGCAAAATATAGACATACCTATCTATAACTTATAACAAAAACATAACTGAAATAATCAGATCTGGCAAATGATAACATTTTTGCAGATAGCTTACATGGCAATCTCATTACAATATAGATATTCATTATATCTTCAGGTGTACCCCAGATTCCATACGTTGTCACAGCTCCTTTGTCATTTTAAAACTCAGAGGCAACCTATATGTATTAAGCCATTTAAAGTCTCTTGGCAATACTTGTAATGCCATTCATCCAGTACAGAGTGAATGCATATGCCCTGTTTGAGGGTACTGGCAATTGTAACACCAAACACTAACCCACAGCAGTGCAGGAACACTAAGCAGGAAAGAAGTTGATAAAGGTTGTCTATTCTTCCCACTAGAAGAACTCATCCAAAAAAATCTAACATGAAAATTGACATGATGATTTACTTACTGGAGCTGGGAAAGTTCCCAGAAGATCCAGTCCTTTAGGCTTTTCTTCGTTTTGAAGAGATTTCACTGCAGACTTTGGAGTTTCCAAAGGCAGTCTACTGAAGTCAGAAAGAGGACTAAAAAACAAACAATTAAAATTAGAGTGCGTTCAAAACCAAATTTATGGGCTATAATTTAGATTAAAATCTTTACTTACCCACTTTGAAATGGTGCATTGATTACACATGTGCTTATTGTTTCATTAGTACCCAGAGCCAGCTTTTTGGGGCTGTCTCTCAGCAGAGGGTCAAACTTCAAATACAATGATTGCTTCCTCAAAGCAGACTCTTTAAACTGGGGGGAGATAGGTGAGAGATTACTCACATTGAAGGATGTGTTACTTTGTAGCATAGCCAACCCATACTCCAAGTGGTGTGTTTCCACCAGAAGATAGGCTTATTCAAACCTCAACCTTGGCTAGACTGCCAACAAGGACAGCAGCTAGTTTTGCGGGGGGCACAGAATCATATGAAAAACTGAGCTCAACCTATTGTCTCTATCTACTCATGAGATGGTAGATTAACTGCTACTCCCAACTGGGCCACATTTGAACCTACAACCTAGCGGAGAAAGGCTTAGATCTTATTGTTCTCTCCCTGTCCCTACTCTCGAGCCAACAAGTTTAGCTGCTTAAATATTAAATACTTACTGAGGATGTACCAAATTGTTCCAGGTAGTCTATTTCTATGCCCATTCCTAGAACTGGAAAGGACAAATATATTAATAAAAATGATTTAATGCTGTCATACGGTTGACAATAGAGCAGGATGGAAAGCGTCATTGATATTAAACTGATGGAAAGCAAAGGGGAAAATCCTGTCCCCCTGTTAGATTAAGTTGGTAGCAGGAGAAAAGAATTTTGAACTTCAGCCTAGAAGGGAAAGAGTTTGCATTAAAAAAAAAAAAAAAACACAACACACATCAACACCAACCCCACTCTCCTCTTAAAAAAACCTCAGGAGATATATAAAATATCTGGATAGCGTAGTGGTTAAGAGCGCCCTGCCTTGAACGGGAGAACCGGCCCTTGATATAAGAGACGGGTTAAAATCCTGGTTAAACCCATTCCAGAGGGGTCCTGCAAAAAGAACCCCTACGCATTCACCTGCCTACTCAAAGAAGTGACACGAACTAGAAGTCATGGCGGCTCGACCCGTCGCCCAGATAACAGTCGCGCGCAGATGTGAGGAACCAGGACAATCTTCATGATAATGGCTGACTGGAACAAATGCCATCATCGGACGAGACAAGAGAAACCTGGAAGATGGAAGCTACTACAACAGTAAGTAACCTAATGACGGGGATATAATGAAACATGAAAGGTGATATAATGAGATCGGCAAAAGACTACATCACACTGTACTAGAGAACAGCTGTTACCCAACAAGCGCTTCAACATAGTATAAGAGGACTGCTGTCACAGCTTGAGATAGAGGCCAACCCCACACATTACATCCCAGACTCAGAAGACACTAAGAGAACAAGTGGAAATGTGCAGCCCACACCTGAAGCTGAAACTTCACTGCCACCTCAGCCTCATTGCAAGAGCACAGCAGCTGGTATGAGGCATAGACATGGAGAAAGCATAGGCTACATGTCAATCCTCGGACGCCGGATTAAACCAAGGGCTCAGTGAGAAGTACCATCAAATAGTAATTTAGAAGATAGCCAATAGAGCCCCATGCACAATCACCTACTCCTACCAATAACTCAAACCAATAACTTATACGGACGACAGGCCTACTGGTATATCCTGAGATGCCTGGCTACACGATATAGAAGAACAGACAATAGTCGCCCACCCTGAAAATAAGTTCGGAGAGACACAAGGCTGACCGAGAAAGTTAGTCAGCTGTGGAACTACAAGAACGGTTAGAAGCATATAAGTGTATAAAGACATCGCTACTGAAAAAATTACAGTAGGCCTGGACTCCACTGAAGCCCCAAGAGACTGTGAACAAGGCTCAACAGCACTGCGGATACCAAGGCTAAGGGATCACTAGAGAAGAGAGGCCAAAAATAAATGCCCTGTTCTCCTAAAGAAACACCTAAGGTGTACTCCCTAACTGCAGGCAACAAACACGAATAACAGCAGGGCCAACACAGAGCAGAAACTTGAACAAAACTTGGAAGAACATATGGGAGCAAGAAGACTCATAACACCATGCAGTGGCTCGCGACTGAGAACCAAGAGCACACGCAATCTCCCAGAACAGAAACCCATCACCGATCACCAGTAAGACAAATCAGCAGCGGGCAAAGAACATAAGAGCTGACAGCACCTGGACAAGCAAGATGCACACATACTGGCATAAAAAACTAATAGCAGTGCATGAACGCCTAGCAGCACAGATGAACCCAGCTTGCTAGCGCAGCCTCCCACCCACAAACGGGCTAACACAAGGAAGGACAGTGCTGAGCATCATTGAAGACCACTCTGCCCAGTGGAACAGAACGTCCAACACCCTGGCAATTAACCGTGCCTCCCCACAACATAGAAGTCCTATCAGGCATCATAGCCGCCAAGCTCAGGACCATATGCGCCAGTAACATGAAGCACAGCTCAAGAGGCATTGGGAACAACATCAGAGGCTCAAAACAGCACAAGTCTGTATAGAGTAAAGGCAAGTTCGCCCAGACTCCAGGGTCCAGACAGACCACTTGAGCCACTGCCCGATTTGACTACAGGAAAGCCTACGACTCAATGCCGGCACACCGTGGATCTGTGAGATTGGCGGACGCTATAGCAAAGCAACAGGATACTAAAGGACCTACTCAAGAACTCAATAGGGACTATGGAGACAACTCAAAGGCAACTTGCACAAGTGCCATCAAGTGTGGAAACCAGGTGCATGCAGCTGTCCGCCGCTGCTGTGCTGCAGGCCTTAACCCCCTACGCCAGATAATCACAAGGACTGGATACGGACAGTCAGAGGTGGATCTAGCCATCAGCCCCTCCTCTACAATGGAGACATCAAGCTGTAATGCTAAGAATATGACATCGAACTCGTAACTGTCACGTGACGCGGTATTCTACAGTGGATATCAGGGATGTCAAATTACGGAGTGGAAGAAGTGGCACACAATATGAGTAGGAAGAGAGGAAAGTAGTCTAGACTGATGGAGGAACTACAGCGGGCGCACATAGCAGAACATAACAGACCAGGTCAACAAAAGTACCATTGGCATCGCCACAGACACAATGAAACACACAATGAGGAGGCAAGGAAGTACACAGCAATATCAACATACCAAGCGGAAAAGACAGGTCTGAAGAGCCAGCTCTACAGTGGAAGAGACAAGAGACCCGCCATCAACAGAATACGCACCCTGCCGTCAGATCATCAGATACATGAAATGAGCCTGCCAATAGAGGACAGTGAGATGCTGCCGATTGAAGACTCGAAAGCTCCTCATCAATGCACGGGTGGAATTGCCACAATTTCCCAAGTCAACACCCAGAAACGGAACCGAAAGAAGGCGGCGCGGCTTGGTGAGCGTCACAAGCCACTGTCCAGCTGGACGAAACCCGAAACGTCCAAAGTAATACGAGTAAGATGGCCCCCCCCAACAGATGAGCTGCTTAAGCAGAGATTGCCTGAGGCAGCAGCAACATGGGAGGAAGACACCAATAGCAGAAAGAAGTGCCAGGCAAGAAACTTGCATGGGATTACCCATTGACAGATAAGCGAGGTGGCTGAGCATTGGGAAATGCCTACCATGGCGAAAGGGGCTGACTAAAAAGACGGCACTAGAGTCTTAGCAGCAACGAACAGGCACGGAGCCCAGATTCATTGAAGTCAGCTCCTACCATAGGCTAGAGAGACCCAAGTGCAGACTGTGCAGAGAGGCTAGAGACTATCCAACACACATATTGTGCAAGGAGTAAGATGCAGGCAGAAAACAGATACAAACTGAACGGCACAACAAGTGGCTGGCATGTGCGTACAGGAACATCTGCACAGCGTATGGGGCTACGAATCCTCCACATACCATTGGAGATGTCACACACAAAGGTTGTGTAGAATAACAGGCAACGATTCTGTGGACTCATCCAATCCAAGACGACAGGCAGTACTTGGCCAGAGTCGACGCAGACTATTGTAGTAATAAACAAAGGACAGAGAACAGACGAAGGGGGTGAATAGTTAGTGACCATGCCAATGGCACAGAACATCAGGAAGAAGGAATACCATGAAAGCTGGAGAATACCAGGGCTGAATAGAGGAACTAAAAGGATGTGGAAAGTGAAGCCAAAGTGGTCCAGTGGCGCAGTAGCACTCGGGGCTGTGACTCCCACAGATCCAGAACAACATCAGAGCTCTCTGTCGCGAGAAAGAGGCAGATCTAGAAACATCTAGATACTGCGCATGAGAACCCTCAACCCCAAGGCTCTTAGGTAGAGACTCACGGTTAGGAAGACACATTACCACCATAGGGGGAGGGAATTTTTTTTATAATCATTTTGGAGGGGAAGGGAGAAGGTTAAACACAATGTGATCAATACTTGATGTACTTTGAAAAAGCTTGTGTAACTTTATAAGTTTAACAGGAGGTAATCTCTCGTAAAATCGACATGCCTGCTCGTTCTATGAACTCTCCCTTTAGTATAGTGTGACAGTTCAATTGACTCAGATATTACACACACACGCTGCTATTACATAGTTAGTGTTTCCTAAAGAATCCAACCTAGTATCTAAAGTTTGTGATAGATTGTAAAGTGGGCCAAGTAAACTTAATGCCATACAGACCATTAGCCTATCAGTTTGAATATACACAATCTTTTAAGTATATGCAGCATACCTTATAAAAATGTGTTTGTTTTTTAATAATAAATTGCTAATTGTCTGCTATTTCTGCTCGGTAGAAAAAAGGTATAAAAGCAGAAAGGCCATAGTACTAACAACAAAGGACAAGGCGATGTGGGCGCTAGGGGTTGTTGTATGGAAGAAGTGTCAATGTTCAATACGGTTTGTGTTTTGGATAGCTGGCAACTATGGGTGAATGTGTGTTTTATTTAATCGGAAATATAATTCTGAACAATAACAATAGACTCTGGACTGGAGGTACCGCGAGAGAGTCATCAAGTCTCAGTCCCCCCTCATCGGCAGACTCGAAATGATATCTAGACCATGACCCCTGATAGACAGTTCTCATACTACTCTTTAAATATCTCGCACGATGAAGAATCACTCACCGATCATCTAAGCAATTTATTTCACAGTGTTAAACTCCCGAGCTGGGATTACAAGGTCTTGAGGAACTTTGTTCAATGCGCGAAGCCTAATCATTCCTCCTTCTGCATTGATTGCCCAGCTAATTCGTTGTTCTATAATTACCTTCAAGGCAAAGGTAAACAGTTTGTCTCCTTCTCGCCTCGAGAAACCAGTTTTTAAGATATCCTTATTAAAACTCGCTATCTTATCGTCACCCTTGTCTATCTTTCTCTTTCCAGACTAATATCAAACCTCGCAATCTTTCAAGCCTTCTTATGGGAGCATTGTCTCAAGACCTTAATCATTCTTGTGCTTCTTTGAACCCATTCTCAGTTTCTCCCACACCCTTCTTGAGAATGCAGTGGCCAGAACTGGACCATACGGAAAGTTCCGCACTCCCAGCTGAGCCTTAAGCAGCGCAGAGTCAGTAGCAGAAGACTTACTCGTCAGTCTCTATAACAACACTACTATTAAATGATAATCCCAGAATCATCGTTTGCGTTTTTGCAAAACATGCATCACACTGTTAACTACTCATTACTTAGATGGCGTCCACTATATACTCCTAGATCCCTTTCGCGCGACTCCTTCCTAAACAGTCTCTTTCCATTCCTGTATGTGTGAAAACCTGATTGTCCTTCCTAAGGGAGCCATTTGCATTTGTCTTATTAAACTTCATCCGATTTCACCTCAGCCATTTCCCAATTTTTCCAATCATTTTGAATTATATACCCTGTATCCAAAAGCAGTTGCAATCCCCCAGTTTGGGTATCCGTCCGGAAACTTAATAAGTTCGTTACTTTCCTAATGCTCTGTACATTTAAAGTCACTGATGATGATATTTGAACAGAGCCGGTCCAAAACAGACCCCTGCGGAACCCCACCATGTTTAAGCACCCTTTCCACACAGATTGGGAACCATTAATACTGACTCTGAGTACGGTATCCAGCCATTAAGCAACCACCTATTATGTAGCCCATATAATGTATTTTGGATCAAGAACATGTGAGCCAATTGCAAGAAAATTGAAATGGCAGTTGATTATAAATGATCCAACAGTAGTCACTGAGTCTGAGAGTACTTTAGACCCTCAACTGAGGTAAGAGGCGCCTGAACGAATGACACACGATTTTGCTGGTTTGTTAAAACAGCTCTGTATGCTGTTTCTTCTACTCAGTTTAAGTTATAGGAACATCTCATTACAATTTTCTAGTTTTTTAATCCGTTTCATCCTCCTACTTTTAATAGGCACAATCCTTAAATTCAGACAGGTAACTTTTCCTTAAGATTATTGAAAACTGACAGGACATTTGAAGAAGATTGTTACCCTAAGCCCTTGAAGCATTGTTTTATGGGTCGTTTCCACTCTGATAGTTTACTTTGATCTGGTTTCCTTGTGCAGTATACAACCGAAAGCTCTTTTAAAGTTGGTGGGGTGGGGGAGAGGGTAATTTTGTTAACAGTGGTATCCAAAAGTACTTCCGCCTTCTTCCTTCAAAAACTGACTAGGTTTCATGTTGACATTGCTTGACGGGACAATTTGGACACTAAATAACCAGGGCCAAAATCCAGTTGTAATCTAAATGAAACATACTTGCTTAGTGACAATTGGTTTCTAATGGTTTTCACTTGGCATTAGAAAAAGCACTTTAACTTTAGGTTTCAATGCGGACAGGTGGGGAGCAAAACCACAGGTATTGGGGAACTGGAACCTGCGAGATGCCTCGGAAACAACGAGGAGCGTGGGCTATAATGGCAGAGAGAAAGGAGGTCGCACAACTGGGAGCAAGATCAACCAAGTCATCTTAGAGCCTATATACAATGCAAGAAGTATGGGTAATAGCAGGAAGGACTGGAAGTGCTAATAAATAATACAGCTATGACATTTTTGGCATCACTTTGAAACGGTGCGATAATATAACATGACTTGGAATGTTGGTGTGGATGGTACAGCTTTGCTCAGGAAGGATAGAGAGAGGAAAAAGGAGACGTGTTGCGCTATATATTAAAAATACACTTTGGACTGAGGTGGAGATGGACATAGCACAGAAAGTGTTTGAGAGTCTCTGGGTTAGGGCTAAAAGGGGTTAAAACAAGGTGATGCATGCTAGGAGTCTATACAGGCCACTTTAACCGGTGGAAGAGATAGATTGAGGCTTTTTTTTAAACAACTAAACAAAATCATCCAAGCCCAAGATTTGGTGGTGATTGGGGACTTCAACTATCCGATATGTGGTGGGGAAAATAACACCGCGGGCACAGACTATTCCAATAGTTCGGACTGCATTCGTAGACAACTTTTTATTTCAGAGGTTGAAAAAGTACTGGGGGACTGTTCTAGACTGATTTTAAAATAGGGTAGGAACTCCATTGAGATTGAAAGTAGAAGTCAGCTTGGGTGAAAGTGATCATAAAATCATAGAGTTTGCATTCTAGGAAGGGGGTTAGAAAGCAGTACAGCAAAACAGAGGAAATGGATTTCAGGAAGCAGATTTTGGTAAGCTCAGAGAGCGGGGGGGATGAATTAGGTAAAGTTTCCATGAGAATCAAGACATGGGGGGAAAACAACTGGGGGAGTTGGCAGTTTTTCAAAGGGACACTATAATGGCCAAAGCAAGCTATTCTGTTGGGTAGAAAGATAGAAAATGTGGCAAAAGACCACCTTGACTTAAACCAATCTTGCGATGACCTACAAAATAAAAGGAGTCATAAAAAATGGAGCTAGGTCAGATTTACAAAGGATGAATATAGGCAAACACACAGGAATTGCGGGGCAAGATTAGAAAGGCAAAGGCACAAAATGGCTCAATAGGTATGGAGAATTAAAGGCGAAACAAGAAGACTTTTTATCAATATATTAGAACAAGAGAGACCAAAGGACGGGTAGGCCACTGCTCAGTGAGGAGGGAGATAACAGTAACAGAAACTGTGGAAATGGCAGAGATGCTTTAATGAATTCTTTGTTTGGGTCTTCACTGAGAATCTGAAGGAATGTCCTAACATAGTGGATTGCTTATGGGACGCGGATAGGTTTAGTAAGATTAAAATAAAAAAGAGCAGATTAAAATCACTTAGAAAATAGATGCCTGCAAGTTTTCACTTAGCCTGATGAAATGCATCCTAGATACTCAACGGAGCTAAAGAGGAGGTATCGAGCCTCTATTATTATTTTGGAAATCATGGGAGACAGGAGAGATTCAGATAGACTGGAAAAGGGCAATATAGTGCCTCTTTAAAAAGGGGAAATAAAACAACCCAGGAAACTACAGACCAGTTTAGTTTAACTTCTGCTGCCAGGACCGATAGAGCAAAGTAATTAAAGGGATTCATCTGCAAAACACTTGGAAGGTCGGTAAGGTATAGGGTAATAGCCAGGCATGGATTTGCTCACCATGAAGACATAAAATGGCACCGTGCTAGGAAGCTCAAACCAATTAAATCGTAAACTTAGCTTCTTTGAGTAGGATAGTGAGCTTTGTGGATAAGCGAGAGAAGTTTGGATGTGGTGATACTGACTTTTTAGATAAGAGCTTTATGATATCTTATGTCTTACATGATATTCTTCTATTGATAAACTATGGCAAATTACAT
>NC_133773.1:129244694-129257490 GCF_003597395.2 Chelonoidis abingdonii
CATCTCCCAGGTCTCCATGTTCCCCACTTACCTGTGGGTTTTGCTCACCTGTCCCCATTGAACCTAGTTTAAAGTGCTTTTCTAATGCCAAGTGAAACCCATTAGAAACCTAATTGTCACTAAGCAAGTGCAGTGGTATTCTTTAGATTACAACTGGATTTGGCCCCTGGTTATTTAGTGTCAATTGTCCCGTCAAGCAATGTCAACATGAAACCTAGTCAGTTTTTGAAGGGAGAAGCGGGAAGTACTTTTGGATACCAGCTTTAACAAAATTACTCCTCTCCCCCACCCCCCAACTTTAAAAAGAGCTATTCGGTTGTATATGCACAAAGGAAACAGTCAAAGTAAACTATCAGAGGGAAACTGACCATAAACAATGCTTTCAAGGGTTAGTGTAACAAATCTTTTCTTCAAAATGTCTGTCAGTTTCAATAATCTTAGGAAAAGTTACCTGTCTGAATTTAAGGATTGTGCCTTTAAAGATAGGAAGGATGAAACATTAAAAACTAGAATTGGTAATGAGATGTTCCTATAACTTAAACTGAAGTAGAAGAAAACAGCATACAGAGCTGTTTTAACAGCATGTGTGTCCAGTTCTGTTGCAGCGCCTCTTACCTTCAGTTGAGGGTCTAAAGTACTCTTCAGACTCAGTGACTACTGTTGGATCATTTATATCAACTGCCATTTCAGTTTTCTTGCAATTGGCTTCATGTTCTTGATCAGCCAAAAGGGATGTTCCACTGCCAATTAAAGGCAAGTTATCTTGACTGTGGGCATTAACTGGTGAAGTATTTGAGCTTGCTTTTTTCTCCTGGAAGGCAGACATACACTTAGTTTGTAATATGGAACACTGGGAGTATGAGTGGCATAGCGTATTTATGGCACTTAAAACACATTAGTGATGGTTAAATCAGTTTGTTATACAACAGTTAAAAAGGTTAGCCAGAATAGAGTCCATGGGAAAGATTTCAACAGCAGCAGGAATTTGTTAACCCAATACATTGTGTTAATCCTCATCATCAAGCAGAACGTTAAGTTTTCAGTCTCTGCACTTTATGCAGTCAACTAAATCAAGAGATTTTAGATAGATATGTTCCATGATACTGATTTGATCCCTTAATTTACGTCAGGCTGAGTTTATGGATTTGCACAGATAGGGCCCAACCCCTCTTTTCAATGGTTTTTAAAAATCAATTTTGTTTTCACTGTAGAAGTCTGAGGATCTGTAAGAGTTACAGTTATAGGCTGAAGGGAATGCAAGAAGGGGAGAACAGCAATTTTATTAGAAATAGAGAACTGGTTTAACATAACGGTTTTACCAAGAACTGGATATCTTAAATATAGATACACATTACCATAGTTAGTTCTCTTGTAGATTCCTCTTCAATTTTTGCTTGAACTACAGACTTGTCTTCATCTTCGCTTGGTTTTTCTTCAGGGAAGTTACTAAAACAGTTAAAGTCATAGTAATCTAGTCAGTTCAAAGGTCTAAACATGTTCCTAGACCTGGCTAAGAGTCATTTAAACATAGGAAGTTTGACAGCTTGCCTTACCCCCATCCCACCACTGATAATAATGGTCTCTAAATAGCAACAAGCTCTCCATTAACAAAAACAATCAGCAGGTAAGAATGAATTTACATACCTCTCCCATGAAAGCTAGAATACTATCATGGATGTACAGAAAGTCATGACTGCCATAGACTCGCCAAACAGCCTTTTCCATTAACAAAAAGCAGGGAGATTAGATTTAAAGGAGTTTCTACTTCTAAAACCTGCAGCATTTCTGTGAAAACTGCTCTGTTTGAGTTAAACCCCAGAATGCAAAGGTTTCCCACCCTCCTTTTAACAGAGAAATATCCATAGCAATGTTTTTATGGACACTCCATAAAGCCTCACTGTAGCAGTCCAATACTTCAGCTGATGGCAGTGTAAATTTAATATTTATCCTAAGTTTAACAGTAATAGGTGGCTCTGTATGTGTGACCAGGACAGTGAACACATAATACTCATTCCTGTCAAATGAACATATCAAATGAAAGATTCTACTCTGGATAAACAGCTAGTTGTTTCCAATATGTTCCATAGTAAAGTTGTTAGCATATAAGTGGTTAAAATTGGACTTCAGAATTCAAACACAAAAACACCCTACCCCCTAATATTAACTAAAGGAGGAAAACTCCAGTCCCTTGATATTACCACTTTTTCTTCCAGCTCCAGATTTTGTGAGAAGCATTTATATTACAGATAGTGTTCACAACAGAAAGCAGTGTTAACTCCCTATTATAGAATAATAGGATGAACAGAAGTGTCATTTCTTCCTTGCTCGCTCTTGTCCTATGCCCTAAGAATATTAGGGGTAGGTACCAGAGGTGAAGTTCTGACCCCACTGAGGAATTGGATTTTAGGCTAACAGTGTCAAACAGAACAATTGTCCAGTCTGTTCCACTCCCTGCTACTGAACCAGCCATTATCTGGTAGCTCTCCAAGCTTTAACATCTACAGTGGAAGGAGTGTGACAGATCAGTATATCTACCCTGTTTCCCATTCAATTTTTATTTTGAAGGAGTAGTGGAGGCAATGGTGAAGGGAGAGCAGGCACACAGATCTGATGCTTTTTTATCTTTCGCTTTCTAAAGCAAGACAGTCTAAATAAAAATACCTCTATCTCAACACACACAAAAATCTATTCACAGGCACAAGCACAGATTTCTCAGAACTGTACAGATTTCTGCACTCATGAATTTTTGGCATCATCTTGCCCTGAAATGTCTTTGAGGCAGTTCTACAAGTTCAATCATCAAGATTTACTTACTGAGTTTCAGGCACTATTTCTTCAGCAGTCTCATCTGCAACAATTCTGTTAATCTGCTCTGTTGGAAGAGATTCCCTTTTTGGTAAGGTGCTATCCTGTTCCTCTTGCTGATTAGCTTTTTCAGTGTTGGGTTTAGGGCATTTGGGTGAGCTAGAAACTTTGGAACCTCCTCCAAATGGATTAAAATTTGGATCATCAAATTTTTCCCAGTCAAAGTTATAAGATGCACTGGAAACAGGAGTTTCATTTTCTGTTTTACTCTTGCTTTTTGCCTCTGAGTTCTCCAGTGTTTTCCCTAGAGCTATAGCAGTTTTCTTGGAAGGAGGCTTAATTCCAGGTCTTTTGCCTAGTTTCCTAGGAGGTGGCCTTTTACTAGATGCGTTATCAGTGAAGTCAAATTCTAGTTTTACAGATTCAGCCTTGGAGAAACTAGCCTGTTCTTCAGGCTTTGACTCTTTTGTTGAAGTTCTTTCTGCTACTGGGGAATTCTGTAGCTTTAATCCACTAGTTTTGAAAGTATGTGTTACATCAGCGCTGTTAGGATCAAGGCTGTAGGACCCTTGAACAGGTAGTGGAGAGTTCTGTGTTTGTGTTGATCCATTGGAAGAATTGGTTTTGCTGACTTCAGAGGTGGTCTTTATATCCTGGTCAGTGTCATTAGGAATTGGTTTGGATTCATTACCTGACATTACTACATCCATGGAAACAGTTTCTTTTGTCACACCAATAAGGGTGTCTGCATTTAGATTTGTTCTCTCGGACACTGCAGCAGTCAGTGGGGAAGTAACAGGAAGTGTTTCATCCAGTGACAGAGAATTTGTATCATTTTTCTCAGAAACCTTTTCAGGGTTGCTAGATAATATAGCAGACTTTTTTAGGCTCTCATGAGAATTCTGCATCTGAGAGGAACTCTGGAATGGATTGATGTTGTTTAAGTTATCAAAATCAATGCTGTATGTACCACAGCTTTTCACTGGCATCTCATCGTCTGGATAAGGAGTGACACTGGCTTCCTCCTGCACTTGTTCATTTTCTCTAGTAGTCTTAATCTCAAATTCAGTTGCTTGTTGATTTCTGTTACAAAGAAATAAAGTCAGTGTTAAAATAGCTAGCTAATTATAAATTAAGACACCATTTAAAAAAAACCATTTTCAAACTCATATGCCGGAATTTGCAAAGCTTTATGCTATACAAAAAGAATCGAATGCGAGAGGGTTGAGATCACCATAAAAGCAAGAGAATTTGACCGATTTCTAAAGAGCCTACCACCCTGGTATCTTGCTGTTCAGGGATTAGAGAAAAGCCAGCAAGATCTGTCCTAAAGAAGTCAGTTCTCCTCCACCGCATTGTGCTCATATAGAAACACATGGTTGAGTCCCCTTCTTTTTCTCTTCAACCCCACCCAGGAATGCTTTACAAGAGAGGTTGAAATTCAGAGCATAACTCTGGATAGGCTGAATATGTACTGCAGCAGTAAAGAACCAGTAGTACTAAAAACCCCTACAATATTTAGTCAGGAATGTGTACCATTACTTGTATCTACTGTAAATATTCATATAGGCTTTGTAAGAATGGGGGGTGACCATCAGCATAATCTATCAAGTAATAACATGACTCACTTCTTCCATTCCATCCTTTGCTTTCTCTAGTCACTGTTGACCCCCCGCATCCCCTGCTGTCAGTAAACACTCCCTCCCCTCCCCAGAAATCTATGAAACATGTATGCCAGAATTTCATAGACTGCTCTGATTACAGAAGTTGAATGCTAAGACTTACTAAAAACAGAGAGGCAAGGAAAAACACAAGGAAGAGGGGAAGAGATATGACTGACTGCTATAAGTGAATAGATTATAGAAAGATTATGCATGATCACAGACACATTCCCATGTCACCCCTGAGCTCAAGTTCGCTTATTTATAACTCATGTACAGACTATAGAGCATTAAGACATTACTTCCTGAAAAAGTATTTCCTCCCATTGTTTTGCCTCTTTTGTAAAAGAAAGTACGAAAATAGTTATATGAATGCCACACACAGAAAAGCTATACAGGAAAACATAATTAAAAGCCAACCAGTTAAAGTTCCAGCGTGATAAAATTGGAAGCAAGAAAGGATATGGTTCACTATGGTCTCCCCACCCTGTGAGTCTCTGCAAGACTTGTTGTTTAAGTAATCAGACCCCTCCCATCTTCTTTCAGTACTTAACCAATACGAGCCTGAGAACTATGCACCACAGTGCCATTCTTTGAAAGTTTCCGTCTGTAGTGCTTTCTTCTTCCTAGTCCTAAAGGACGTCTGGATGCTCCTTACCACAAATACAGCACTAGACTGTGCAGCAACACAAGCAGTCTCATTGATGCATGGGGAAAGGGAAAGGAAACACAACAAAAGCACTCTGTTAGTCTATAAGGTGCCACAGGACTCTTTGCTGCTTTTACAGCAAAAGCAGTAGCTCTTGAGATGCTGTTATTTGTGCCTGAATCATGACTGTACAACACCATCA
The DNA here is from genome assembly GCF_003597395.2 of Chelonoidis abingdonii. Lineage (NCBI taxonomy): Eukaryota > Metazoa > Chordata > Testudines > Testudinidae > Chelonoidis > Chelonoidis abingdonii. Next base: position 129,250,012 of record NC_133773.1, read on the forward strand.
ATAAATGTTCCACTTTGCCATTGTAGAAGTCACTTAATCCCTGCATGTCAGACCTGGACATTTAGAGATATAGGAGCAAGAAGTTCAGTTGGCATATGAATTACAACTAAGATCTAGATCCAAATACTGCTGTTCAGTTCAGAGGGGCTGCATGGGTTTGAGATCAGAATTTGACCACTAGTCAAAGACTATCCAGTTCTTTTTAGACAGCTTGGAGATAATGATTTTCTGGAGGGGGGGCGAGGAAAGCCATATAAGTAGGGTTTTCAAGGAATTAAATTAATCACGATTAATCGTGCAGTTAAACAGAATGCCATTATTTAAATATTTTTGGATGTTTTCCACATTTTCAAATATATTGATTTCAATTACACCACAGAATATAAAGTGTACAGTGCTCACTTTATATTATTTTTTATTTCAAATATTTGGCACTGTAGAAAAATAGTATTTTTCAATTCACTTAATACAAGTACTGTAGTGTAATATGTTTATAATGAAAGTTGAACTTACAAATGTAGAACTATGCACAAAAAATAACTGCATTCAGAAACAAAACAATGTAAAAATTTTAGAGTCTACAAGTCCACTCTGTCCTACTTGAGCCAATTGCTCACACAAGACAAGTTTGGTTACAGTCTGCAGGACATAATGCTGCCCACTTGTTTACAATGTCACTTGAAGTGAGAACGCATACAACAGTAGCACTGTGTAGCCGCATTGCAAGGTATTTTATGCCAGATATACTAAACATTTGGTGCCCAAAGCTAAGGGCATATGCCGGATCTGCAGAAATGCTTCAATGCTGATATGCGTGTTTAAAAATAATGCATCAATTAATTTTGACTGAACTCCTTGGGGAGATTGTAGGTCTCTGCTCGTTTTAGTCGCCTTCTGACATATATTTCGTGTTATAGTCTCAGATGATAACCCAGATTCTTATTTTAGAACACTTTCACTGCAGATTCGACACAATGCAAGAAAGTACTAATGTGACATTCTAAAGATAGCTACAGCACTCGACTCCAGGTTTTAAGAATCTGAAGTGCTTCCAAAAATCTGAGAGGACGAGTGTAGAGCGTGCTTTCAAAGTCTTTAAAGAGCCAACACTCCTTCATGCAGAAACTACACCCAAAACATCAAAAAAGAAAATCAACCTTTTGCTAGCAGCTTTTGAGTCAGATGCTGAAAATGAACATGCATCGGTCCAGTACTTCTTTGGATTGTTATTAAGCCGAACCATCATGCATGGTGCATGACCTCTGGAATGGTGGCTGAAGCATGAAGGACATATGAATTTTTAGTGCATCTAGCACGTAAATATCTATTTGCAATGCTGCTACAACATGTGCATGCGAATGCCTGTTCACTTTCAGTGACATTGTAAACAGAGACAGGCAGCATTGCCTCCTGCTCATGTCAACAAACTTGTTTGTCTGAGCGACCTGGTTGAACAGTAGTAGGACTAAGTTTTACATTGTTAATAAACTGCGTTCAAAAATAAAACACAAAAATTCTACATTTGTAAGTTACACTTTCATGATAAAAGCAGCAAAGAGTCCTGTGGCACCTTATAGACGAACAGACGTATTGGATCATGAGCTTTTGTAGGTGAATACCCACTTCGTCGGATGCATGTGGCTATGCATCCAGCGAAGTGGGTATTCACCTACAAAAGCTCATGCTCCAATACGTCTGTTCGTCTATAAGGTGCCACAGGACTCTTTGCTGCTTTTACAGATCCAGACTAAACGCAGCAACCCCTCAGATACTTGACTTCATGGTGAAGAGACTGCACTACAGTACTTGTATGAGGTGAATTGAAAAATACTATTTCTTTTGTTTATCATTTTTACAGTGCAAATATTTGTAATAAAACAAAGTGAGCACTGTACACTTTGTATTATGTGTTGTAATTGAAATCAATATACTTGAAAATGTAGAAAAACCATCAAAATATTTAACAAACAATAGAAATACCTATTGAAATTTAACAGTGTGATTAATTTTTGAGTTACTTGCATGAGTTAACTGCGATTAAATCGACAGCCCTACTTACGAGTACCACTGAAAAAAAAAATCTTAGCCATGTACATGTATTAAAAGGTGTAGGCTAAGGGCTTGTCTTCACAGCATCGTTTTATAGGTACAACTCAAGCATTGCCTCTAGTCAGACTCCTTTGACCAGTATCAGTGAAAGCGCTGGGAACAGAACACAGGAATTACTATTGTAGTACTGCTTATTACTAGGGTATTTTTGCTCCAGCTATGTAGGCTCCCCATATCATTTCTAATTTCAGCACCAGATTGCTCTTCTTGTACAATTTAGAACTTGCTGACAAGTATGGAAGTGTCAGAGTTGATTATCTTTCATTAGAAATTTGTCTGCATAGTGATCCTCAACATATATTGCATTCACAAACGAGTCACTCTTAATAGCCTTAATAATTTACAAGAAGATAGAGTATTACTCACGCAGCATTGTTGGATTCAGACAGATGAAGGTCTCCTAGAACTTCAGTACAATCATCTAGTGTGAAAGTAGTCTCAAGTTTGTTTTCCATACTAGGACTCAGGATTCTGTGAGTCTGAGGATCCCGCATAGGAGTTTGAAAAGTTACCTTTGCGGTGGAAAAACAACAAACAAAAAAAAAAAGTAGTTTCTGATTGAATATTTGTAAGCCCCCGACAAAAAACATACATGATTTGTTCTCTTAAGAGTGAGGTCCTGAAAGGGTGAGAAGGAAACAGCTAACATAAATGCAGACATACCTTCATAGCTTTTGATACACTTTTTGGTGGCAGATTTTCTTTCTGTGATGGACGAAGGATAGAAGGTCTCCCTGTGGACTCTGGTGACGGGAAAAGGAAGGAACAGCTTTCTGCCGTTAGATCATCGCTGATGTTTTCACCATTTAAAATCTGCAGACTCATTCTAGAAAATGAACACATTTACATGCCCACAACGTGAATGAGAGGGTGTGGTGAGACAACTGTGCTTTCAGATAACAGTCAGCCTGGCATGCTAGTGAAAGACTAACAGACACAGAACTGAGTTTTACGAATATTCTAAATCCTTATGCAAGTTAACATACTACAATACATTGAAAAAGCAGATACATACAATATTACATCAGCAATTTTGCCTTTTAAACACAACATGGTCACTACAGTTCTCTTCCCTCCCCTCTCTTCACCCAAACCTGACAGGAATGTGCAGGCATGCAGTTGTCATGACATTCAAGCTAGGCGTAGCCATAGTTTTTGCAGGGGAAAGAGAATGCCTGCTAAATTTCTACATTTTATTTATAATGCATCATGATTAAGTTCTAGAAACTCCTTATTTGAGCAGAGCTTTTGATAATTAATATTCTGAAATGGTTCAGAAGGCATATAGGTGTAATATGCATTTCTTCCAACTTTCTCAGGATGTCAGTTTTTCATCCTCCTCAAATATAAATTGTGACTCAACAGTTCAAGCAGACACAATAAGACACGTAGAACCATAGGGTCATATTTACATAAATACTATGTATAATATTTTAGCATGAGAACCAGAAGAGCTTTATAGGGAATATAATTTTTCCATTCAATGTTACCTTTGATATAAAGGAGCTGATACACAGCTCATCGGACTTTGTAGGCTGATTGGTTTTGAGTGATCTAGGGGAGCACAATTTATAGTATGCTTACTTTTCAGTGGGTTTTATGTCAAGGACAAAAGAAGGGTAAGTTTAGAGCACAGTGAAAGCAAGTAGTCAATAATTATTATAAAAATGCTAGTGTTTTTGATCCTGTCACTGGACTCTAACTCTAGCGATTTCTGACAGACACTCTTTTCATTAAGTATCAGAGGGGTAGCTGCGTTAGTCTGGATCTCTAAAAAGCAGAGTCCTATGGCACCTTAGTCTGTGCCACAGGACTTTGTTGTTCTTTTCATTAGTCTGTCTTTTTGTGCTTAAGACTGTGATAATAGTTACAGATGCTTAGTATTACTCTTGAGTGTTTAAGAGCTATCTATGAGGGGGTTTTTTGTTTTGTTTTAAATGGACAGGGTATGCAAGAAAGTTTAAAAAGAATAGCAGATGTGTTAAATCCTGCTAGTCGTCTTGTTTTAAAGGGACAGTGTCAATTCAAACTTTGGCCCCAAATTACAGCTCTGACAATCAAGTGAAGTTAACCTCATTGCTTTTTGTCCAAGCCAAAGGTGTGTGAGGGGTGAACATGCACAGAAACCTGTGAGCAGCAGTGAACTGAATTTTTAGAGTTTTAGTTGTTATTCTAAGTAGTCAGTACATAAAATAGAAAGTTTAAGATAAGATTTAAGTTGACAGCATCCTTTTAATACCAGATCTTTTTTTTTTTTTTTTTACACAAGAAGGACCATTCAAAAACTTGTTTACTTATTCAATGTAGCTGCCTTTCCTTGTGCTGGAAAAGGCAATAAAAGACCACTAAAAGATACATGATGTGCACAACAGGGATCCAGTATTAAGTTAAAGATACCACACACACACCCACCCAGATTTCCATACATTAGCAACCATTTCTACATTCTGAAACAAAGGCATTGTAAATACTTGATCTCTGAAGTAGTGTTGCAGAGAGTGGACTACTTTAATGTAAGATTTGGTTGAGATCTTACCTACACAAGTTAATTGCTGTGAAAACTATAACTTGATCCAGTTGCATAAATATTAGTATACCATAAGATACAACTGAATAAGAATTGTTACACGTAAATGTGATTGAGTTAGTATGTGAAAGCCATCATTAAGTTTTCTGCCTTGTATATATAAAATCTCAACAATTTAACATTTAAGTGCTTTAGGTTTTAGTGAAGGAGATAATTAAATGCATTGGTGCCAATCTGCAACTGCATATTCAAAGTTGTCAATATCATTAGATAAAAAGGTCAACTCAAGTTTCTCAGACCAAGAGCTGTGTATGCCTCAGAATGCACAAAACCTGAAATTAGAAGATGCGCAGTTAAAACTGTTTAGTAGTACATTTTGGCATATATGTCAAACTTTAAGATCATGGCAACAGGGTACCCAAATACTCATATAGTTGTGCATACTTAAAAGTTTGCATTGAATATTCAGCATAGAGAGAAGAGACTTCTATGGAGCATCATAAGTAATGCCTTCAGTTGTTCAGCAGAACACAAGACATGAGGAACAAGTAGCTTCAGTGCTTTGCGGGCCCAGTGTGCTATCCTGGCATGTGCATGTTGTCTATGTACAGTTCATAGAACAGTAGCTCTCAACCCACAGACCACTTGGTGCCCCATCTGCACATAGCTACAGCCCATACGACATCCTCAGGGCCATACAGATAGTACTGTATATATTGTGTGGATGTGGCCCACGTAACACACAGAGCTGGATATGTGACCCACAATGGTAAATAGGTTGAGAATCAGTCGAAGAATAACATTGATATTTAAAGATACCATGGGCACATGTGTAAAACATGCCACATTGCCAAAGAAAAGTAGTTTTTAAAAAAATATTTAGCTCTTAGATTTAGCACTCAGTAAGAGCATAGTCATTGGGATGTCAATACCAACGTAAAAGAAAAACAAACATTTAAGTTAGCAGCAAATGTAAATGAAAATCGATTTTCATTTACAACTATAAGAGAGGATTGCTAGTTTGATTTTCTCAGACTTCCCAACCACAAAAAGTCATCATGTTTAGTAAGTTCCAGCCCCAAAGGCAAGCCCGCAAAAGTAATACACAACTCAAAGGAACGGGCTTACAGTGACACACCCTCACCAGTGAGCAGAGGAGATCCCGATCATGCCATTGCTAAATCAGCTGATGATTAAACCCCCTGTCCCTCCCCCACTCCCCTGTAACGCATTTCACGGGAACAAAAGATGGGCTTTTTTTCTGGTGAATCACCAAGGCGTTCGGTTACCAGCCGAGCCAATAATGGAGCAGCGAGTGCCACACCGAGCAGCCACAGACCTTACCCCTGAGCTGAAACAACGGGGAAAGGAGAACAGACTCGAGAGAGCGAAGAAGGGGCGACGGGAGGTTGTGAGGCTTAGAGGCCGATAGACGAACGCCGCCCCACCCCCCGTCAGGACGCCTTCACCGTAGCGTCGCTGCATGAGCCAAACCCGCCAGGCCGAGGGAGTCTCATTAGTCCCCCACCCTAACATACAAACAACCCCCTCCTCTCGCACATCGCCCTCTCAGCCCCACACCACACCCCAGACTCCCTCAGCGGGTAACCCACCCCGACACCTCAGCGCCTCTCACACCACCCCGCCCCGCCGGCTTCCCCGCAACCGAGGAAGAGGAATGAGTATTGTACGTGTTATGTAACTTGTCTGTGTTCATGCCACGAACCATTTGCAAAGGGAGAATTTTAGAAAATTAAACCTGCAGATTAAGAACCAGGACCATCCCCTGAGCTTCCAAACACAACCGTGCCCCACACAAAGCCTAGCACTGGTGCTTCCAGAACCCCTCCCTCCCGGAAGATCCAGCGCTGCCTTGGAGACTCCCAACAGCAGCCGCGTGCTTGTGGGAGTACTTTAGACAATCATGAGTTCAGGCTAGCGTCACCAGGCTAGGGCGATGGTTGTAACCACGAAAGCCGAGCTAGAGTTCGCGGCGGGCGGGAAGGCTGCTCACGGCCCGGGGATCCTCTCCTGGCTTTGCAACCAGCTGTAGCTTCCCGCCCCTGGGACGGTCCCGAGCGGCATCTGCAGGGGGCTGGTCTCCGTGGCGGAGCCACGCCACGGATCGCCGCCTTCGGTCTCGCCGCACACTTCCTCTCCAGGAACTGCGCGGGCGCCGGGCCGGGCCGGGCCGGACTCAGCCGCGTCTGGAGCGGCCGGGCCGGGCGGGCCGGGCGCGGGGCCATGGAGAGAGCCCCGCCGTCACCTTCACTTTGGCCTATTGGTGTTCGCCGTCTGCTTCGTGTTCTACCCCAACAGAGTTCCGTCGGCCGGGCTACCGTGCAGAACTGCTGGCCGGTCTGGCTGGGCAGCGAGGACGCGGGCCTTCTCCACTACCACCTGCGAGACCGGACCATGCTGGCCCACGGCCTGCTGCCGCTCGGTGAGGCGGGGCGGGAGCCGGGCTGGGAGCGGGGCTGGGGAAGCAGCTGAGGGATTCGCGGAGCGGGGGATCTGAGGAGGGTAGCTGAAGTGGGGGCTGCAGGGAAGGACTGTGGGGAGGGGAGAGTTGCAGGGAGGGAGATTAGCCAGGGGACTGTAGAGGCGAGGGAGAGTAAGCAGGCGGGAGGCGGGGGCTGTGAGGAAGGACTAGGGGAGAATAGTGGGGGGCTGTAGGGAGGAAGGCGGAAATGGTTGGGGACAGTAGCCAGAGGGCTGTAGGGGTGGGGGAAGGAGTAGTTGGGCGAACGATGGGGAAAGTGGTGGGAGCAGGAGAACGGGGGTGGTAGAGGATAGCGGGGGGGGGGGGGGGCTGAGGGAAGGGTGGAGGACGGCCACGGTCC